>NW_028135821.1:0-315421 GCF_964662115.1 Mustela nivalis
GATGTCAGGGCGAGGATCAGAAGATCGCTCAGGTTGGTGTTTCTGTCCCTGATGGCCCTTTATGAAGGGGCGGGGGGGTCACGAGGCCGTGGGGGTTTTCCCACGATGTTAGTTGTGAGAAGCTCCAAACTGCAAAGATTCTTGTGCAGGACAATTGAGACATGTTGGTTGGCTCCAGGCCAACGATTCCGAGCAGGGTTCTAAGGATGGATGCCTGGGTAGCCCACCTTGCATTCCAATTGTGTCCTAGCAACAAGACAGGTTATATCTGCTGGATCTGGGCGAGCAATCTGGATCTGAGTTGAAATGGACTCTCCTGTGGATGGATCCTAATATGTTTTTGTGTCTATGGAGACCTTGGAATGAAGCGGTGGCACTGGGGTCCTGAAGGGTTTTTTCAAACAGAGGCTTTGACACAGCTCCAACGTGCAAGTTTCCCATATGTAGATGAGATTTTTTATGACGGATGAGTCAGGAAACAGCCATATGCTGGTATTGAAATCCAGGCCTCTGAGGAGAGATGACTGGATACCACAACAATGAATCCGAATAGTGCCTAGGGGCCTGTTCGTACCTTTTTACCTCTGGGAACATCAGTCTATGCGTCTGAGTGCATGTAGGTTCTCAGATGGGCTCAGATTGCCCGAGTTTGTCCTGGGAAGCCACCACTATTGGGATGGCCTCAGGGAGTTTGCAGGTTTATCCTATTAGTAGGGTTGTGGCCATTGGAATGGGCACATACAATTCCCTTGGAGAGGGCAAGTACAGTCCTCAGGTTTGGCTCCAGGGGCCTGAGCCTGTAGGGTGTGTAGGCAGAGCTGTTTGGACAGTCGTCTGAAAACACAAACGCGGCTTATGTTTCAGGTCATAGGTATGGCAGGATTGATCTACAGACCATGAGGAGAACTCTTCGGGATATGAATAAGGGGCGAGTGTGAGGCTCGTGCTCAAGTTTTTGTCTCTGGATATCGTGACACTCATGGTCGTGAAATTCCCTGGTGACTTCATGGGAAATGGACGAGTCTTACACTCTGGGGGTTTGGCCCCGTCCAAAGAGTTTGGGGTCATTCTGTGGGATGGAAGAAGTCCGTTTTGTTGTTGTTGTTGATTTGCCATGTTTTGTTTTTTAACCTCAGGTGTCCCACCAAATGAGGGATTCCAGAGTAGAGCCCTGGGGAGGGCCGAACAGACAACCAGAAATCTGGTTAAAAATTGTGGCCTAGGGACATGTCAAGCCCATTATGACATCTAATGGTCGAGCCACTGAGAGGACTTACTAGAGGACAGGACTCACGCTGAGGGTCACAATGCGTGTTTATGCCCACTTCGCAAACAAGAATGGGCAGGGCCTCATGGTGAATCCTGGTTTCTCCTACACTAAACGTTGGACAACATGCCAACCACAAGGTTTCTTGCCATGGGTAAGGAAGAGTTCTGATTTCTGCATCACAGGCACCCCTGGGCAGTGATTGGAGATAAGGTCTAGGTACTGAAGCCTAAAAACTGAGGTAGGGAAGAGATGATGACCTAAGGCCATGGCGGTTCTGATGTGCTCAGTGTGCGGTCAGCTGTCTGGGTGTTGGTCAGGAGGTCCGAGCTCAGGTTGTGTCAGACAGTGCATTAGTGCCCAGGTTAGACTATATAATTTGGGTACAGTCGAGTGCCATGTAGATTTATCCTCATATAAGTTGTCTGGGCAGCTCATTAGGCAAAATTTGTTTTCTAGAGGGCAGGCAGTGTGCTTCATTGTCAGTCCGGAATTGCTAAACTTGAGGGCTTCGTGTAGAGGAGTGTGAGGACCGAAGTCTGAGAACACAAGCTAGACTTGGGTTTCAGGGCGAGGACACGGCAGGTACCACTGTACATCTGAACCAATATCTCATGCATCTGAAGTCAGGGCGAGGATCAGACGTTGGCTCAGGTTGGAGTTTCTGTGCATGACGGACCCTTCATGAAGGGAGCGGAATCTCAAGGCCATGGAGTTTTTCCCACGTTGGGAGTTGTGGGATGCCCCCATCAAGGATTCCGTCTGCGGGACAATTGAGACCTGTTGGGCAGCTTTCAGGACATCCCATATGGAATGACTCCAGGGCACTGTTCGAGGATGGATGCTGGGAAGCCGGCCTCGCATTCCAAATGTCTCCCAGCAACAAGACAGTTTAGATCTGATGGTTCTGCGGGAGCAACCGGGGTGGCTGACTTGAAATGGACTTTCCTGAGGATGGGTCCTAATGTGTGTTTGTGTCCATGAGGGCCTTAAAAAGGGGCGGTGGCACCGGGACCCTGAAGTATTCTCCTAAGCTTTTGACATAGCTCGATGCACAAGGTTCCTTGTGGAGACGAGATTTGTTTTGATGGGTGCCTCAGGAAAACTTCTATGCTGGTATTGGAATCCAGGCTTTTGAGGAGACATGCCTGTAATCCAAAGCAATGTATCCGATTATGGCCTAGGGTCCTGTCTGGTTCAATCTTCTTCTCAGGGGACATCCATCTATGGTATGAGTGGAGGTAGATGCTCAGCAGGTATCAGACTGCCCTTGTTTGTCCCGGGCGACCTGCACTATTGGGATGGCCTCAGGGATTTGGAGGGTTCTCCAAATTTTACTGTTTTGGACAATGGCATCGGCAGAATTCCCATGGATTGGGTTGGCACAGTCCTAATGTGTGACTCCAGGGGCACCAGCCTGGAGGGTGTGTGGCCCAGGACTTTGAGGACAGAAGTCTGAAAACACAAACTCAGCTTAGGATTGGGGACGTAGGTATGGCAGGCCCGATCTATAAACCATGAGAAGAACTCTTCCGGATATGAAGAGAGAGCGAGTCTGAGGCGCTTGCTCAGGCTTTTGTCTCTGGATTTTGTATCAGAGATGGCCGTGGAATGTCGGGGAGGCCTCATGGGCCATGGACGAATTTTCCTCTCTGTGGATTTGGCCCGATCCCAATTGTTTTTCGTCAATCTGTGGAATGGGAGGACTCCTTTCAGGTTTGTTACCTCAGGTGTCCCTCCAAAAGAGTAATTCCAAAGAAGAGCCCTGGGGAAAAGTGAAGGGAGAACCCGAACTATGGGTAAAATTTGGGGCCTAGGGGCATGGCAAGCACAATATGCTGTCTCTTCATCCAGCCACTGAGAGGCCTTACCTGAGGCCTGGGATCAGGCTGAGGGACACAATGTGTGTTTGTGACCAATGTGGCCCATAAACATGGGCGGGGCCTCATGGGCCACACTGGTTTCAACTACACTGAACGTTGGAAAACATGCCAACCACTAGGTTTCTTGCCAAGGCGAAGGAGAAGTTCTGATTCTTGCATCACGTTTACTCCTGAACAGTGAGTGGAGATAAGGTCTAGGTTCTGAAGGTGAAAACTGAGGTTGGGTAGAGATGATGGCCTAAAGCCATTGTGGGTGTGATATGCTCTGTGTATGGCCAGCTGTCTGGGTGTTGGACTGGAGGTCTGCCCTCAGGCTGTGTCAGACAGGGCTTTAGTGCACAGGCTAGACTGTATAATTGGGGTATGGTCGAGTGGCATGCAAGTTGTTACTCATTTGGCGTTTCTGGTTAGCCCTATAGGGCAACATTTTTCTTCTGGAGGGCAGGCAGAGTGCTGCATTGTGTCTCCAGAATTGCCAAACTGGAGGGGTGTGGCCAGGATTGTGAGGAAGAAGTCTGAAAACACAAGCTAGCACGAGTTTTGGGGCAAAGAGCATGGCAGGCCCACTCTGCAGAGGCTGAATCGAGATCTCCTGCAGGTGAGGTCAGGGCGAGTATCAGATGTTGCCTCAAGCTGGAGTTTGTGCCCATGACGGCCCCTTCCTGAAGGGGGTGGGGGCGTCATGAGGCCAGGGAGGTTTCCCTAAGCTGGGAGTTGTGAGCTGCTCCAAACTTCAAAGTTTCCTTCTTCAGGACAGTCGAGTACTATTGGATGGTCCCTTGATGCCCCATACAGAAAGACTCGAGAGCAGGGGCCTAAGCATGGATGCCGAGAAACGCCAACTCACCTTCCCATTGCCTGGTCGAGACAAGGCACGCTCAATCTGCGGGCTCTTGGGTGAGCTACCCAGAAGGCTGAGTTTAAATGGACTCTCCTGAGGATGAGTCATAATGTGGGTTGGTGGCCATGGAGACCTTGGAATGTGGCAGTAGCTAAGGGACTCTGCAGCATTCTCCAACCCGAAGGGCTTGACACAACTCCAACAAGGAAGCTTCCCATGTGGAGATGAGAGGTCTTCAGTCTGATGCCTCAGGAAAGCCCCGTATGCTGGTCTTCGAACCCAGGCCTCTGAGGAGTGATACCTGGACACCAAAGCAAGAGTTCATAATAGGGCCTAGGGGCCTGTCTGGTTCAATCTTCTGTCTCTGCGGATATCTGTCTGTGTGTCTGCATGGAGGTAGTAGTTGCTCAGCTTGTGTCATAATGCCCCTATTTGTCCAGTGCGTCTTGCGGTAGTGGGATGTCCTTGGGGACCTTGAGGTTTCTACTGTTTTGTAGAGTTGTGGCCAATGGAATGGGCAGTTTCTTAGGAGAGAGCAGGCACAGTTCTGTGGTGTGGCTCCAGAGACCCCAGCCTGGGGGCTGTGTGTGCCATGGCTGTGCAGACAGACATCCAAAAACCCTAACTCAGCTTAGGTTTGGGGCCGAGGTTACGGCAGGCCTGATCTACAGTCCATGAGGGGAGCTCCTCTAGATATGAAAGAAGGGTGAGAGGGAGGCAGTCGCTCAGGCTTTTGTCTCTGGATGTTTTGTCCACAATGGCCGTTTAATGTAGGAGTTGCCTCATGGGTCGTAGAAGTCTCCCTCTCTGGTAGTTTGTCCAGCCCCCAAGAGTTTGGGGTCATTCTGTGGGAAGGGAAGTGTCCTGTTTTCTGCTTCATGTGTCCCCCCAGTAGAGGGATTCTAGAGCATAGCAGTGGGTACTGACAACTGGAATACTCGCCCTCTGGTTAAGCCTGGGGGCCTATGGATATGACAAGCCCCATATGCAGGATCTTGGTCCAGCCACTGAGAGGCGTTACTTTAATACGGGACTCACGCTGCAGGTCACAATGCATGTCTGTGCCCTAGGCGGCCCTCAAGCACTGGCGTGGCCTTTCGGACAATGCAGTTTTTCCCACATTGAACGTTGGACAACATGCCAACCACAAGGTTTCTGGCCATGGGGAAGGAGGAATTCTAATTTCTGCATCACGTTCACCCCTGGGCAGTAATTGGAGATAAGATCTAGGTTCTGAAGCCTGAAAACCGAGGTTGGGAAGAGATGACGACCTACAGCCATAGCGGGTCCTATGTGTCCAGGTTGGGGCCAGCTGTCTGGGTGTCGTTTGGGATGTCTTGTCTCAGGCTGTGCCAGACAGGGCATTAGTATACAGGGTGGGCTGTATAATTGCTTTACAATCGAGTGGCATGCATTAGAAAATCATTTGGCGTTTCTTATTAGCAGCATAGGGCAAAGTTTTTCTTCTGGAGGGCAGGCAGAGTGCTGCATTGTGGCTTCGGAATTCCCAAACTGGAGGGCTTGTGGGCCAGGAGAGTGAGGACGGAAGTCTGAGAACACAAGCTAGGCTTAGGTTTCGGGGCAAGGACATGGCAGGCACGCTCTGCAGTGGTGAATTGAGATCTCATGCGTCTGAAGTCAGGTCGAGGTTCAGACTTTGGCACAGGTTTGAGTTTCTGTCCATGTTGGCCCCTTCAAGAAGGGGGGGCATTATGAGGCCATGGGTGTTTTCCCACATTGGAGTTGTGAGATGCTCCAAACCGTAAGGATTCCTTCTGTGGGACAATTAAGATTTGTTGGATGGCTCCAGGACGTCTTATAAGGTATTTTTCCAGAACAGGGTTCTAAGTATGGATGCCTGGGCAGCCAGCCTAACATTCCAATTGTCTCCTAGCAACAAGAAACGTTTGATCTGCTGGCTTGGGGTAGCAACAGAGGGGGCTGAGTTGATATGGACTTTCCTGAGGATGGTCTTAATGTTGGTTTGAGTCCATGGAGACCTTGGTATGAGGCAGTGGCACCAGGGCCCTGAAGGATTCTCCTAACCAGAGGTTATGACAAAGCTCCAATGAGCAAGTTTCCATGGGGAGACGAGATTTGTTCTTATTGGTGCCTCAGGAAACCACCATATGCTGGTATTGGAAACGAGGCCTCTGAGGAGAGATGCCTGGAAACCAAAGCAATCGATCTGTTTAGGGCCTAGGGGCCTGTCCGGTCAATATTCTTCTTTGGGGACATCTGTTGTCTGAGTGGAGGTAGTTGCTCAGCTTGTTTGAGATCACCCCTGTTTGTCATGGGCGGCCTACACTATTGGGATTGCCTCGGTGACTTTGGAGGTTTTTCCTAATTTGCAAGGTTGTGGCCAATGGAATGGGAAGAATTCCCTTGAAAGGGAAGCACAGTCCTGAGGTGTGGCTCCAGGGACCCAAGTGTGGAGCGTGTGTGGTCCAGGGCTATTTGGAAAAAAGTCTGAAAACACAAACTCCACTTAGGTTGTGGGATGTAGGTATGGGCGGCCCGATTTATAGACCGTGAGGAGACCTCTTCGGGATATGAACAAAGGGCGAATGTGATGTGCATGCTCATGCTTTTTTTTTTTTTCTGGAAATGTGTCACCGATTGCCATGGAATGTTGGGGTGTCCTCATGGGCCATCGATGAGGCTCCCTTTCTGGGGATTTGACCCGATCCCAAGAGATTGGGGTCATTCTGTGGGAAGGGAGGAGGCCTTTCTGGTTTTTTTTTATTTATTTATTTATTTATTTATTTATTTTTTAACCTCAGGTGGACCACCAAAAGAGGGATTCCAGAGCAGAGTCGTGGGTGGGGGCAACTGGACAACCAGACCTCTGGTTAACATTGGGACCTAAGAACATGGCAAGCCCCTTATGTGGGCTCTTGGTCCAGACACTGAGAGGCCTTCCTTGAGGATAGGTCTCACACTGAGTTTCACAATGCGTTTTTGTGCCCAAGGAGCCCCTCAAGTCAGCGCGTGGCCTAATGTACCATGCTGGTTTCTCCTACACTGAACGTTGCACAGTATGGGAACCACAAGTTTTCTGGCAATGGGGAAGATGGAGTTCTAATTTCTGCAACACTTTCACTCCTGGACTGTGATTGGATTTAAGGTCTAGGTTCTGAAGCCTGAAAACTGAGGTTGGGAAGAGATGAAGCCCTAAGGCCATGGTGTGTCTGATGTGCTCAGTGTTCGGCCAGCTGTTGAGTGTGGGTTGGGAGGTGCAGGCTCAGGCTGTGGCAGACAGGGAATTAGTGCCCAGGCTAGACTGCATCATTTGGGTGTAGTCGAGTTTCGTGCAGGATGGTACTCATTTGAGGTTACTAGGTAGCCCCAGAGGGCAACGTTTTTCTTCTGGAGGGAAGACACAGTGCCACATAGTGACTCCAAAATTCCCAAACTGGAAGGCTTGTGGGCCAGGAGTGTGAGGAAAAAATTCTGAGAACACAAGCCAGACTTAGATTTCGGGGTGAGGGGACGGCAGGCACCCTCTGCAGAGATGATTCGAGATCCGTATACCTGAAGACAGAGCTAGGATCAGACGTTTTCTTAGGTCGGAGTTTCTGTCCATGACGGCCCATTCATGAAGGGGAGGGTGTCACGAGGACATGGAGGTTTTCCCACTATGGGAATTGTGAGATGCTCCAAACCACAATGATTCCTTCTGTGGGACAGTCGAGACATGTTGGATGGCTCCAGGACATCCCATAAGGAAGTTATCCAGAGCAGGGTTCTAAGGATGGATGCCTGGGCAGCCTGCCTCCCATTCCAGGTGTCTCATAGAGCCAAGGCAAGTTCGATCTGCTGGATCTAGGGGAGCAACCGAGGCGGGTGTTTTGAAATGGGTGAGTTGAGGATGGGTCATAATGTGCATTTGTGTCCATGTAGACCTTGGAATGGGGTGCTTGATCCGGGGCCTTGAGGGATGTTCATAACCGGAGGTTTTGATGGAGCTCTAAAGAGTATGTTTCCTATGTAGAGAAGAGAATTGTTTTGATGAGTGCCTAAGTAATCTCCCATATGCTGGTATTGGAAACCAGGCCTCTGAGGAGAGATGACTGGAATCAAAATCAATGGATCTGATTAGGGCCTCAGTGCCCGTCCAGTTCAATCTTATTCTATGGGGATATCTGTCTCTGGGTCTGAGAGGAGGTGGTTTCCTAACTTGTGAAAGATCATCCCTGTGTGTCCTGGGCAGCCAACACAATTCGGATGGCCTGGGGGAGTTTGGAGGATTCTCCTAATCTATAGGGTTGTGGCCAATGGAAATGGCAGAATTCCCCTGGAGAGGGAAGCCAAAGTCCTGAGGTGTGGCTCCAGGGGCCCCAGCTTGGATGGTGTGTGGGCCAGGACTGTGGGGACAGAAGTCTGAAAACACAAACTCAGCTTAGGTTTGGGGATGTATGTATGAAGGCTCGATCTACAGACCGTGAGAATTTTCCGGGCTATGAACAAAGGGCGAGTATGTGGCTCTTGCTCAGGGTTTTGTCTCTGGATTTTGTGTCAATGGTGGCCGTGGAATGACGGGGTGTCCTCAAGGGCCATGGACAATTCTTTCTCTGGTGATTTGGCCTGATCCCAAGTGGTTGGGATCATTCTGTGGATGGGAAGATTCCTTTCTGTATTTTTTTTTTTATCTCGGTGTCCCACCAAAGAGGGATTCCAGAGTAGAGCACTGAGTAGGGGTCACTAGACATCTCGAACTCTGGTTGAGATGGGGGACTAGGGGCTTGGCAAGCCCCATATGTGGGCTATTGTTCCAGTCACTAAGAGGCTTTACATGAGGATAGGGCTCACGCTGAGGGTCACAATGTGTGTTTTTGCAAATTGTGGCCCTCAGGGAATGGTGGGGCCTCATAGTCCATGCTGCTTTCTCCTACAAAGAACATTGGACAACATGCCAACCACTAGGTTTCTTGCCAAGGCGAAGGAGAAGATCTGATTCTTGCATCACGTTCACTCCTGAGCAGTGAGTGGAGATAAGGTCTAGGTTCTGAAGGTGAAAACTGAGGTTGGGTAGAGATGATGGCCTAAAGCCATTGTGGGTGTGATATGCTCTGTGTATGGCCAGCTGTCTGGGTGTTGGACTGTAGTTCTGCCCTCAGGCTGTGACAGACAGGGCTTTAGTGCACAGGCTAGACTGTATAATTGGGGTATGGTCGAGTGGCATGCATGTTGTTACTCATTTGGCGTTTCTGGTTAGCCCTATAGGGCAACATTTTTCTTCTGGAGGGCAGGAAGAGTGCTGCATTGTGTCTCCAGAATTGCCAAACTGGAGGGGTGTGGCCAGGATTGTGAGGAAGGAAGTCTGAAAACACAAGCTAGCACGAGTTTTGGGGCCAAGAGCATGGCAGGCCCACTCTGCAGAGGCTGAATCGAGATCTCCTGCAGTTGAGGTCAGAGCGATTATCAGATGTTGCCTCACGCTGGAGTTTGCGTCCATGACGGCCCCTTCCTGAAGGGGGTGAGGGCGACATGAGGCCAGGGAGGTTTCCCTACGCTGGGAGTTGTGAGCTGCTCCAAACTTCAGAGTTTCCTTCTTCAGGACAGTCGAGTACTATTGGATGGTTCCAGGATGCCCCATACAGAAAGACTCGAGAGCAGGGCCCTAAGCATGGATGCCGAGAAACGCCAACTCACCTTCCCATTGCCTGGTCGAGACAAGGCACGCTCAATCTGCGGGCTCTTGGGTGAGCTACCCAGAAGGCTGAGTTTAAAAGGACTCTGCTGAGGATGAGTCATAATGTGGGTTGGTGGCCATGGAGACCTTGGAATGTGGCTGTAGCTAAGGGACTCTGCAGGATTCTCCAACCCGAAGGGCTTGACACAACTCCAACAAGGAAGCTTCCCATGTGGAGATGAGAGGCCTTCTGTCTGGTGCCTCAGGAAAGCCCCGTATGCTGGTCTTCGAACCCAGGTTTCTGAGCAGTGATACCTGGACAACAAAGCAAGAGTTCATAATAGGGCCTAGGGGCCTGGCTGGGTCAATCTTCTGTCTCTGCGGATATCTGTCTGTGTGTCTGCATGGAGGTAGTAGTTGCTCAGCTTGTGTCATAATGCCCCTATTTGTCCAGTGCGGCTTGCGGTAGTGGGATGTCCTTGGGGACCTTGAGGTTTCTCCTATTTTGTAGAGTTGTGGCCAATGGAATGGGCAGTTTCTTAGGAGAGAGCAGGCACAGTTCTGTGGTGTGGCTCCAGAGACCCCAGCCTGGAGGCTGTGTGGGCCATGGCTGTGCAGACAGACATCCAAAAACCCTAACTCAGCTCAGGTTTGGGGCCGAGGTTACAGCAGGCCTGATCTACAGTCCAAGAGGGGAGCTCCTCTGGATATGAAAGAAGGGTGAGTGGTAGGCAGTCGCTCAGGCTTTTGTCTCTGGATGTTTTGTCCACAATGGCCGTTTAATGTAGGAGTTGCCTCATGGGTCGTAGAAGTCTCCCTCTCTGGTAGTTTGTTCAGCCCCCAAGAGTTTGGGGTCATTCTGTGGGAAGGGAAGTGTCCTGTTTTCTACTTCATGTGTCCCCCCAGTAGAGGGATTCTAGAGCATAGCAGTGGGTACTGTCAACTGGAATACTTGCCCTCTGGTTAAGCCTGGGGGCCTATGGATATGACAAGCCCCATATGCAGGATCTTGGTCCAGCCAATGAGAGGCGTTACTTTAATACGGGACTCACGCTGCAGGTCACAATGCATGTCTGTGCCCTAGGCGGCCCTCAAGCACTGGCGTGGCCTTTCGGACAATGCAGGTTTCCCCACATTGAACGTTGGACAACATGCCAACCACAAGGTTTCTGGCCATGGGGAAGGAGGAATTCTAATTTCTGCATCACGTTCACCCCTGGGCAGTGATTGGAGATAAGGTCTAGGTTCTGAAGCCTGAAAACCGAGGTTGGGAAGAGATGACGACCTACAGCCATAGCGGGTCCTATGTGTCCAGGTTGGGGCCAGCTGTCTGGGTGTCGTTTGGGATGTCTTGTCTCAGGCTGTGCCAGACAGGGGATTAGTATACAGGGTGGGCTGTATAATTGCTTTACAATCGAGTGGCATGCATTAGAAAATCAATTGGCGTTTCTTATTAGCAGCATAGGGCAAAGTTTTTCTTCTGGAGGGCAGGCAGAGTGCTGCATTGTGGCTTCGGAATTCCCAAACTGGAGGGCTTGTGGGCCAGGAGAGTGAGGACGGAAGTCTGAGAACACAAGCTAGGCTTAGGTTTCGGGGCAAGGACATGGCAGGCACACTCTGCAGAGCTGAATTGAGATCTCATGCGTCTGAATTCAGGTCGAGGTTCAGACTTTGGCTCAGGTTTGAGTTTCTGTCCATGTTGGCCCCTTCAGGAAGGGGGGGCATTATGAGGCCATGGGGGTTTTCCCACTATTGGAGTTGTGAGATGCTCCAAACCGCAAGGATTCCTTCTGTGGGACAATTAAGATTTGTTGGATGGCTCCAGGACGTCTTCTAAGGTATTTTTCCAGAACAGGGTTCTAAGTATGGATGCCTGGGCAGCCCACCTCCATACCAATTGTCTCCTAGCAACAAGAAACGTTTGATCTGCTGGCTTGGGGTAGCAACAGAGGGGGCTGAGTTGAAATGGACTTTCCTGAGGATGGTTTAATGTTGGTTTGAGTCCATGGAGACCTTGGTATGGGGCAGTGGCACCAGGGCCCTGAAGGATTCCCCTAACCAGAGGTTATGACAAAGCTCCAATGAGCAAGTTTCCATGGGGAGACGAGATTTGTTCTTATTGGTGCCTCAGGAAACCACCATATGCTGGTATTGGAAACGAGGCCTCTGAGGAGAGATGTCTGGAAACCAAAGCAATGGATCTGTTTAGGGCCTAGCGGCCTGTCCAGTTCAATATTCTTCTCTGGGGACATCTGTTGTCTGAGTGGAGGTAGTTGCTCAGCTTGTTTGAGATCACCCCTGTTTGTCATGGGCGGCCTACACTATTAGGATGGCCTCGGTGACTTTGGAGGTTTTTCCTAATTTGCAAGGTTGTGGCCAATGGAATGGGAAGAATTCCCTTGAAAGGGAAGCACAGTCCTGAGGTGATGCTCCAGGGACCCAAGTGTGGAGCGTGTGTGGTCCAGGGCTATTTGGACAAAAGTCTGAAAACACAAACTCCACTTAGGTTGTGGGATGTAGGTATGGCCGGCCCGATCTATAGACCGTGAGGAGACCTCTTCGGGATATGAACAAAGGGCGAATGTGATGTGCATGCTCATGCTTTTTTTTTTTTTTTCTGGAAATGTGTCACCGATTGCCATGGAATGTCGGGGTGTCCTCATGGGCCATCGATGAGGCTCCCTTTCTGGGGATTTGACCCGATCCCAAGAGATTGGGGTCATTCTGTGGGAAGGGAGGAGGCCGTTCTGGTTTATTTTTTTTATTTTTTTTTTTTTTACCTCAGGTGGACCACCTAAAGAGGGATTCCAGAGCAGAGTCGTGGGTGGGGGCAACTGGACAACCCGACCTCTGGTTAACATTGGGACCTAAGAACATGGCAAGCCCCATATGTGGGCTCTTGGTCCAGACACTGAGAGGCCTTCCTTGAGGATAGGTCTCACACTGAGTTTCACAATGTGTTTTTGTGCCCAAGGAGCCCCTCAAGTCAGGGCGTGGCCTAATGTGCCATGCTGGTTTCTCCTACACTGAACGTTGCACAGTATGGGAACCACAAGTTTTCTGGCAATGGGGAAGATGGAGTTCTAATTTCTGCAACACTTTCACTCCTGGACTGTGATTGGATTTAAGGTCTAGGTTCTGAAGCCTGAAAACTGAGGTTGGGAAGAGATGAAGCCCTAAGGCCATGGTGTGTCTGATGTGCTCAGTGTTCGGCCAGCTGTTGAGTGTGGGTTGGGAGGTGCAGGCTCAGGCAGTGGCAGACAGGGAATTAGTGCCCAGGCTAGACTGCATCATTTGGGTGCAGTCGAGTTTTGTGCAGGATGGTACTCATTTGTGGTTACTGGGTAGCCCCAGAGGGCAAAGTTTTTCTTCTGGAGGGAAGACACAGTGCCACATAGTGACTCCAAAATTCCCAAACTGGAAGGCTTGTGGGCCAGGAGTGTGAGGAAAAAATTCTGAGAACACAAGCCAGACTTAGATTTCGGGGTGAGGGGACGGCAGGCACCCTCTGCAGAGATGATTCGAGATCCGTATACCTGAAGACAGAGCTAGGATCAGACGTTTTCTTAGGTCGGAATTTCTGTCCATGACGGCCCCTTAATGAAGGGGAGGGTGTCACGAGGAAATGGAGGTTTTCCCACGATGGGAATTGTGAGATGCTCCAAACCACAATGATTCCTTCTGTGGGACAGTCGAGACATGTTGGATGGCTCCAGGACATCCCATAAGGAAGTTATCCAGAGCAGGGTTCTAAGGATGGATGCCTGGGCAGCCTGCCTCCCATTCCAGGTGTCTCATAGAGCCAAGGCAAGTTCGTTCTGCTGGATCTAGGGGAGCAACCGAGGCGGGTGTTTTGAAATGGGTGAGTTGAGGATGGGTCATAATGTGCATTTGTGTCCATGTAGACCTTGGAATGGGGTGCTTGATCCGGGGCCTTGAGGGATGTTCATAACCGGAGGTTTTGATGGAGCTCTAAAGAGTATGTTTCCTATGTAGAGAAGAGAATTGTTTTGATGAGTGCCTAAGGAATCTCCCATATGCTGGTATTGGAAACCAGGCCTCTGAGGAGAGATGACTGGAATCAAAATCAATGGATCTGATTAGGGCCTCAGTGCCCGTCCAGTTCAATCTTATTCTATGGGGATATCTGTCTCTGGGTCTGAGAGGAGGTGGTTTCCTAACTTGTGAAAGATCATCCCTGTGTGTCCTGGGCAGCCAACACAATTCGGATGGCCTGGGGGAGTTTGGAGGATTCTCCTAATCTATAGGGTTGTGGCCAATGGAAATGGCAGAATTCCCCTGGAGAGGGAAGCCAAAGTCCTGAGGTGTGGCTCCAGGGGCCCCAGCTTGGATGGTGTGTGGGCCAGGACTGTGGGGACAGAAGTCTGAAAACACAAACTCAGCTTAGGTTTGGGGATGTATGTATGAAGGCTCGATCTACAGACCGTGAGAATTTTCCGGGCTATGAACAAAGGGCGAGTATGTGGCTCTTGCTCAGGGTTTTGTCTCTGGATTTTGTGTCAATGGTGGCCGTGGAATGACGGGGTGTCCTCAAGGGCCATGGACAATTCTTTCTCTGGTGATTTGGCCTGATCCCAAGTGGTTGGGATCATTCTGTGGATGGGAAGATTCCTTTCTGTATTTTTTTTTTTATCTCGGTGTCCCACCAAAGAGGGATTCCAGAGTAGAGCACTGAGTAGGGGTCACTAGACATCTCGAACTCTGGTTGAGATGGGGGACTAGGGGCTTGGCAAGCCCCATATGTGGGCTATTGTTCCAGTCACTAAGAGGCTTTACATGAGGATAGGGCTCACGCTGAGGGTCACAATGTGTGTTTTTGCAAATTGTGGCCCTCAGGGAATGGTGGGGCCTCATAGTCCATGCTGCTTTCTCCTACAAAGAACATTGGACAACATGCCAACCACTAGGTTTCTTGCCAAGGCGAAGGAGAAGATCTGATTCTTGCATCACGTTCACTCCTGAGCAGTGAGTGGAGATAAGGTCTAGGTTCTGAAGGTGAAAACTGAGGTTGGGTAGAGATGATGGCCTAAAGCCATTGTGGGTGTGATATGCTCTGTGTATGGCCAGCTGTCTGGGTGTTGGACTGTAGTTCTGCCCTCAGGCTGTGACAGACAGGGCTTTAGTGCACAGGCTAGACTGTATAATTGGGGTATGGTCGAGTGGCATGCATGTTGTTACTCATTTGGCGTTTCTGGTTAGCCCTATAGGGCAACATTTTTCTTCTGGAGGGCAGGAAGAGTGCTGCATTGTGTCTCCAGAATTGCCAAACTGGAGGGGTGTGGCCAGGATTGTGAGGAAGGAAGTCTGAAAACACAAGCTAGCACGAGTTTTGGGGCCAAGAGCATGGCAGGCCCACTCTGCAGAGGCTGAATCGAGATCTCCTGCAGTTGAGGTCAGAGCGATTATCAGATGTTGCCTCACGCTGGAGTTTGCGTCCATGACGGCCCCTTCCTGAAGGGGGTGAGGGCGACATGAGGCCAGGGAGGTTTCCCTACGCTGGGAGTTGTGAGCTGCTCCAAACTTCAGAGTTTCCTTCTTCAGGACAGTCGAGTACTATTGGATGGTTCCAGGATGCCCCATACAGAAAGACTCGAGAGCAGGGCCCTAAGCATGGATGCCGAGAAACGCCAACTCACCTTCCCATTGCCTGGTCGAGACAAGGCACGCTCAATCTGCGGGCTCTTGGGTGAGCTACCCAGAAGGCTGAGTTTAAAAGGACTCTGCTGAGGATGAGTCATAATGTGGGTTGGTGGCCATGGAGACCTTGGAATGTGGCTGTAGCTAAGGGACTCTGCAGGATTCTCCAACCCGAAGGGCTTGACACAACTCCAACAAGGAAGCTTCCCATGTGGAGATGAGAGGCCTTCTGTCTGGTGCCTCAGGAAAGCCCCGTATGCTGGTCTTCGAACCCAGGTTTCTGAGCAGTGATACCTGGACAACAAAGCAAGAGTTCATAATAGGGCCTAGGGGCCTGGCTGGGTCAATCTTCTGTCTCTGCGGATATCTGTCTGTGTGTCTGCATGGAGGTAGTAGTTGCTCAGCTTGTGTCATAATGCCCCTATTTGTCCAGTGCGGCTTGCGGTAGTGGGATGTCCTTGGGGACCTTGAGGTTTCTCCTATTTTGTAGAGTTGTGGCCAATGGAATGGGCAGTTTCTTAGGAGAGAGCAGGCACAGTTCTGTGGTGTGGCTCCAGAGACCCCAGCCTGGAGGCTGTGTGGGCCATGGCTGTGCAGACAGACATCCAAAAACCCTAACTCAGCTCAGGTTTGGGGCCGAGGTTACAGCAGGCCTGATCTACAGTCCAAGAGGGGAGCTCCTCTGGATATGAAAGAAGGGTGAGTGGTAGGCAGTCGCTCAGGCTTTTGTCTCTGGATGTTTTGTCCACAATGGCCGTTTAATGTAGGAGTTGCCTCATGGGTCGTAGAAGTCTCCCTCTCTGGTAGTTTGTTCAGCCCCCAAGAGTTTGGGGTCATTCTGTGGGAAGGGAAGTGTCCTGTTTTCTACTTCATGTGTCCCCCCAGTAGAGGGATTCTAGAGCATAGCAGTGGGTACTGTCAACTGGAATACTTGCCCTCTGGTTAAGCCTGGGGGCCTATGGATATGACAAGCCCCATATGCAGGATCTTGGTCCAGCCAATGAGAGGCGTTACTTTAATACGGGACTCACGCTGCAGGTCACAATGCATGTCTGTGCCCTAGGCGGCCCTCAAGCACTGGCGTGGCCTTTCGGACAATGCAGGTTTCCCCACATTGAACGTTGGACAACATGCCAACCACAAGGTTTCTGGCCATGGGGAAGGAGGAATTCTAATTTCTGCATCACGTTCACCCCTGGGCAGTGATTGGAGATAAGGTCTAGGTTCTGAAGCCTGAAAACCGAGGTTGGGAAGAGATGACGACCTACAGCCATAGCGGGTCCTATGTGTCCAGGTTGGGGCCAGCTGTCTGGGTGTCGTTTGGGATGTCTTGTCTCAGGCTGTGCCAGACAGGGGATTAGTATACAGGGTGGGCTGTATAATTGCTTTACAATCGAGTGGCATGCATTAGAAAATCAATTGGCGTTTCTTATTAGCAGCATAGGGCAAAGTTTTTCTTCTGGAGGGCAGGCAGAGTGCTGCATTGTGGCTTCGGAATTCCCAAACTGGAGGGCTTGTGGGCCAGGAGAGTGAGGACGGAAGTCTGAGAACACAAGCTAGGCTTAGGTTTCGGGGCAAGGACATGGCAGGCACACTCTGCAGAGCTGAATTGAGATCTCATGCGTCTGAATTCAGGTCGAGGTTCAGACTTTGGCTCAGGTTTGAGTTTCTGTCCATGTTGGCCCCTTCAGGAAGGGGGGGCATTATGAGGCCATGGGGGTTTTCCCACTATTGGAGTTGTGAGATGCTCCAAACCGCAAGGATTCCTTCTGTGGGACAATTAAGATTTGTTGGATGGCTCCAGGACGTCTTCTAAGGTATTTTTCCAGAACAGGGTTCTAAGTATGGATGCCTGGGCAGCCCACCTCCATACCAATTGTCTCCTAGCAACAAGAAACGTTTGATCTGCTGGCTTGGGGTAGCAACAGAGGGGGCTGAGTTGAAATGGACTTTCCTGAGGATGGTTTAATGTTGGTTTGAGTCCATGGAGACCTTGGTATGGGGCAGTGGCACCAGGGCCCTGAAGGATTCCCCTAACCAGAGGTTATGACAAAGCTCCAATGAGCAAGTTTCCATGGGGAGACGAGATTTGTTCTTATTGGTGCCTCAGGAAACCACCATATGCTGGTATTGGAAACGAGGCCTCTGAGGAGAGATGTCTGGAAACCAAAGCAATGGATCTGTTTAGGGCCTAGCGGCCTGTCCAGTTCAATATTCTTCTCTGGGGACATCTGTTGTCTGAGTGGAGGTAGTTGCTCAGCTTGTTTGAGATCACCCCTGTTTGTCATGGGCGGCCTACACTATTAGGATGGCCTCGGTGACTTTGGAGGTTTTTCCTAATTTGCAAGGTTGTGGCCAATGGAATGGGAAGAATTCCCTTGAAAGGGAAGCACAGTCCTGAGGTGATGCTCCAGGGACCCAAGTGTGGAGCGTGTGTGGTCCAGGGCTATTTGGACAAAAGTCTGAAAACACAAACTCCACTTAGGTTGTGGGATGTAGGTATGGCCGGCCCGATCTATAGACCGTGAGGAGACCTCTTCGGGATATGAACAAAGGGCGAATGTGATGTGCATGCTCATGCTTTTTTTTTTTTTTTCTGGAAATGTGTCACCGATTGCCATGGAATGTCGGGGTGTCCTCATGGGCCATCGATGAGGCTCCCTTTCTGGGGATTTGACCCGATCCCAAGAGATTGGGGTCATTCTGTGGGAAGGGAGGAGGCCGTTCTGGTTTATTTTTTTTATTTTTTTTTTTTTTACCTCAGGTGGACCACCTAAAGAGGGATTCCAGAGCAGAGTCGTGGGTGGGGGCAACTGGACAACCCGACCTCTGGTTAACATTGGGACCTAAGAACATGGCAAGCCCCATATGTGGGCTCTTGGTCCAGACACTGAGAGGCCTTCCTTGAGGATAGGTCTCACACTGAGTTTCACAATGTGTTTTTGTGCCCAAGGAGCCCCTCAAGTCAGGGCGTGGCCTAATGTGCCATGCTGGTTTCTCCTACACTGAACGTTGCACAGTATGGGAACCACAAGTTTTCTGGCAATGGGGAAGATGGAGTTCTAATTTCTGCAACACTTTCACTCCTGGACTGTGATTGGATTTAAGGTCTAGGTTCTGAAGCCTGAAAACTGAGGTTGGGAAGAGATGAAGCCCTAAGGCCATGGTGTGTCTGATGTGCTCAGTGTTCGGCCAGCTGTTGAGTGTGGGTTGGGAGGTGCAGGCTCAGGCAGTGGCAGACAGGGAATTAGTGCCCAGGCTAGACTGCATCATTTGGGTGCAGTCGAGTTTTGTGCAGGATGGTACTCATTTGTGGTTACTGGGTAGCCCCAGAGGGCAAAGTTTTTCTTCTGGAGGGAAGACACAGTGCCACATAGTGACTCCAAAATTCCCAAACTGGAAGGCTTGTGGGCCAGGAGTGTGAGGAAAAAATTCTGAGAACACAAGCCAGACTTAGATTTCGGGGTGAGGGGACGGCAGGCACCCTCTGCAGAGATGATTCGAGATCCGTATACCTGAAGACAGAGCTAGGATCAGACGTTTTCTTAGGTCGGAATTTCTGTCCATGACGGCCCCTTAATGAAGGGGAGGGTGTCACGAGGAAATGGAGGTTTTCCCACGATGGGAATTGTGAGATGCTCCAAACCACAATGATTCCTTCTGTGGGACAGTCGAGACATGTTGGATGGCTCCAGGACATCCCATAAGGAAGTTATCCAGAGCAGGGTTCTAAGGATGGATGCCTGGGCAGCCTGCCTCCCATTCCAGGTGTCTCATAGAGCCAAGGCAAGTTCGTTCTGCTGGATCTAGGGGAGCAACCGAGGCGGGTGTTTTGAAATGGGTGAGTTGAGGATGGGTCATAATGTGCATTTGTGTCCATGTAGACCTTGGAATGGGGTGCTTGATCCGGGGCCTTGAGGGATGTTCATAACCGGAGGTTTTGATGGAGCTCTAAAGAGTATGTTTCCTATGTAGAGAAGAGAATTGTTTTGATGAGTGCCTAAGGAATCTCCCATATGCTGGTATTGTAAACCAGGCCTCTGAGGAGAGATGACTGGAATCAAAATCAATGGATCTGATTAGGGCCTCAGTGCCCGTCCAGTTCAATCTTATTCTATGGGGATATCTGTCTCTGGGTCTGAGAGGAGGTGGTTTCCTAACTTGTGAAAGATCATCCCTGTGTGTCCTGGGCAGCCAACACAATTCGGATGGCCTGGGGGAGTTTGGAGGATTCTCCTAATCTATAGGGTTGTGGCCAATGGAAATGGCAGAATTCCCCTGGAGAGGGAAGCCAAAGTCCTGAGGTGTGGCTCCAGGGGCCCCAGCTTGGATGGTGTGTGGGCCATGCCTGTGGGGACAGAAGTCTGAAAACACAAACTCAGCTTAGGTTTGGAGATGTATGTATGAAGGCTCGATCTAGAGACCGTGAGAATTTTCCGGGTATGAACAAAGGGCGAGTATGTGGCGCTTGCTCAGGATTTGTCTCTGAATTTTGTGTCAACGGTGGCCATGGAATTTCGGGATGTCCTCAAGGGCCATGGACAATTCTTTCTCTGTTGATATGGCCTGATCCCAAGTGGTTGGGATCATTCTGTGGATTGGAAGAGTCCGTTCTGTGTATATATATATATATATATATATATATATATATATATATATATATTTTTTTTTTTTTTTTTTTACCTCAGGTGTCCCACCAAAGAGGGATTCTGAGTAGAGCCCTGAGTAGGGGTGACTAGACATCTCGAACTCTTGTTGATATTGGGGGACTGGGGCTTGGCAAGCCCCATATGTGGGCTGTTGTTCCAGTCACTAAGAGGCTTTACATAAGGATAGGGCTCACGCTGAGGGTCTCAATGTGTGTTTGTGCAAATTGTGGCCCTCAGGGATAGGTGGGGCCTCATAATCCATGCTGCTTTCTCCTACAATGAACATTGGACAACATGCCAACCACTAGGTTTCTTGCCAAGGCGAAGGTGAAGTTCTGATTCTTGCATCACGTTCACTCCTGAGCAGTGAGTGGAGATAAGGTCTAGGTTCTGAAGGTGAAAACTGAGGTTGGGTAGAGATGATGGCCTAAAGCCATTGTGGGTGTGATATGCTCTGTGTATGGCCAGCTGTCTGGGTGTTGGACTGGAGGTCTGACCTCAGGCTGTGTCAGACAGGGCTTTAGTGCACAGGCTAGACTATAATTGGGGTATGGTCGAGTGGCATGCATGTTGTTACTCATTTGGCGTTTCTGGTTAGCCCTATAGGGCAACATTTTTCTTCTGGAGGGTAGGCAGAGTGCTGCATTGTGTCTCCAGAATTGCCAAACTGGAGGGGTGTGGCCAGGATTGTGAGGAAGGAATTCTGAAAACACAAGCTAGCACGAGTTTTGGGGCCAAGAGCATGGCAGGCCCACTCTGCAGAGGCTGAATCGAGATCTCCTGCAGGTGAGGTCAGGGCGATTATCAGATGTTGCCTCAAGCTGGAGTTTGTGTCCATGACGGCCCCTTCCTGAAGGGGGTGGGGGCGTCATGAGGCCAGGGAGGTTTCCCTACGCTGGGAGTTGTGAGCTGCTCCAAACTTCAAAGTTTCCTTCTTCAGGACAGTCGAGTACTATTGGATGGTTCCAGGATGCCCCATACAGAAACACTCGAGAGCAGGGGCCTAAGCATGGATGCCGAGAAACGCCAACTCACCTTCCCATTGCCTGGTCGAGACAAGGCACGCTCAATCTGCGGGCTCTTGGGTGAGCTACCCAGAAGGCTGAGTTTAAATGGACTCTCCTGAGGATGAGTCATAATGTGGGTTGGTGGCCATGGAGACCTTGGAATGTGGCAGTAGCTAAGGGACTCTGCAGGATTCTCCAACCCGAAGGGCTTGACACAACTCCAACAAGGAAGCTTCCCATGTGGAGATGAGAGGTCTTCTGTCTGGTGCCTCAGGAAAGCCCCGTATGCTGGTCTTCGAACCCAGGCCTCTGAGGAGTGATACCTGGACACCAAAGCAAGAGTTCATAATAGGGCCTAGGGGCCTGTCTGGTTCAATCTTCTGTCTCTGCGGATATCTGTCTGTGTGTCTTCATGGAGGTAGTAGTTGTTCAGCTTGTGTCATTATGCCCCTATTTGTCCAGTGCGCTTGCGGTAGTGGGATGTCCTTGGAGACCTTGAGGTTTCTACTATTTTGTAGAGTTGTGGCCAATGGAATGGGCAGTTTCTTAGGAGAGAGCAGGCACAGTTCTGTGGTGTGGCTCCAGAGACCCCAGCCTGGAGGCTGTGTGAGCCATGGCTGTGCAGACAGACATCCAAAAACCCTAACTCAGCTTAGGTTTGGGGCCGAGGTTACGGCAGGCCTGATCTACAGTCCATGAGGGGAGCTCCTCTGGATATGAAAGAAGGGTGAGAGGGAGGCAGTCGCTCAGGCTTTTGTCTCTGGATGTTTTGTCCACAATGGCCGTTTAATGTAGTAGTTGCCTCATGGGTCGTAGAAGTCTCCCTCTCTGGTAGTTTGTCCAGCCCCCAAGAGTTTGGGGTCATTCTGTGGGAAGGGAAGTGTCCTGTTTTCTGCTTCATGTGTCCCCCCAGTAGAGGGATTCTAGAGCATAGCAGTGGGTACTGACAACTGGAATACTCGCCCTCTGGTTAAGCCTGGGGGCCTATGGATATGACAAGCCCCATATGCAGGATCTTGGTCCAGCCACTGAGAGGCGTTACTTTAATACGGGACTCACGCTGCAGGTCACAATGCATGTCTGTGCCCTAGGCGGCCCTCAAGCACTGGCGTGGCCTTTCGGACAATGCAGGTTTTCCCACATTGAACGTTGGACAACATGCCAACCACAAGGTTTCTGGCCATGGGGAAGGAGGAATTCTAATTTCTGCATCACGTTCACCCCTGGGCAGTGATTGGAGATAAGGTCTAGGTTCTGAAGCCTGAAAACCGAGGTTGGGAAGAGATGACGACCTACAGCCATAGCGGGTCCTATGTGTCCAGGTTGGGGCCAGCTGTCTGGGTGTCGTTTGGGATGTCTTGTCTCAGGCTGTGCCAGACAGGGCATTAGTATACAGGGTGGGCTGTATAATTGCTTTACAATCGAGTGGCATGCATTAGAAAATCATTTGGCGTTTCTTATTAGCAGCATAGGGCAAAGTTTTTCTTCTGGAGGGCAGGCAGAGTGCTGCATTGTGGCTTCGGAATTCCCAAACTGGAGGGCTTGTGGGCCAGGAGAGTGAGGACGGAAGTCTGAGAACACAAGCTAGGCTTAGGTTTCGGGGCAAGGACATGGCAGGCACGCTCTGCAGTGGTGAATTGAGATCTCATGCGTCTGAAGTCAGGTCGAGGTTCAGACTTTGGCACAGGTTTGAGTTTCTGTCCATGTTGGCCCCTTCAAGAAGGGGGGGCATTATGAGGCCATGGGTGTTTTCCCACTATTGGAGTTGTGAGATGCTCCAAACCGTAAGGATTCCTTCTGTGGGACAATTAAGATTTGTTGGATGGCTCCAGGACGTCTTATAAGGTATTTTTCCAGAACAGGGTTCTAAGTATGGATGCCTGGGCAGCCAGCCTCACATTCCAATTGTCTCCTAGCAACAAGAAACGTTTGATCTTCTGGCTTGGGGTAGCAACAGAGGGGGCTAAGTTGAAATGGACTTTCCTGAGGATATTCTTAATGTTGGTTTGAGTCCATGGAGACCTTGGTATGGGGCAGTGGCACCAGGGCCCTGAAGGATTCTCCTAACCAGAGGTTATGACAAAGCTCCAATGAGCAAGTTTCCATGGGGAGATGAGATTTGTTCTTCTTGGTGCCTCAGGAATCCACCATATGCTGGTATTGGAAACGAGGCCTCTGAGGAGAGATGCCTGGAAACCAAAGCAATGGATCTGATTAGGGCCTAGGGGCCTGTCTGGTTCAATATTCTTCTCTGGGGACATCTGTTGTCTGAGTGGAGGTAGTTGCTCAGCTGGTTTGAGATCACCCCTGTTTGTCATGGGCGGCCTACACTATTGGGATGGCCTCGGTGACTTTGGAGGTTTTTCCTAATTTGCAAGGTTGTGGCCAATGGAATGGGAAGAATTCCCTTGAAAGGGAAGCACAGTCCTGAGGTGTGGCTCCAGGGACCCAAGTGTGGAGCGTGTGTGGTCCAGGGGTATTTGGACAAAAGTCTGAAAACACAAACTCCACTTAGGTTGTGGGATGTAGGTATGGCCGGCCCGATCTATAGACCGTGAGGAAACCTCTTCGGGATATGAACAAAGGGCGAATGTGAGGTGCTTGCTCATTCTTTTATTTTTTTTTTCTGGAAATGTGTCACCGATTGCCATGGAATGTCGGGGTGTCCTCATGGGCCATCGATGAGGCTCCCTTTCTGGGGATTTGACCCGATCCCAAGAGTTTGGGGTCATTCTGTGGGAAGGGAGAAGGCCTTTCTGTTTTTTTTTTTTTTTTGGTTATTTTTTTTTTTTTTTTTTTTTTTACCTCAGGTGGACCACCAAAAGAGGGATTCCAGAGAAGAGTCATGGGTGGGGGCAACAGGACAACCAGACCTCTGGTTAACATTGGGACCTAAGAACATGGCAAGTCCCTAATGTGTGCTCTTGGTCCAGAAACTGAGAGGCCTTCCTTGAGGATAGGTCTCACACTGAGTTTCACAATGTGTTTTTGTGCCCAAGGAGCCCCTCAAGTCAGGGCGTGGCCTAATGTGCCATGCTGGTTTCTCCTACACTGAACGTTGCACAGTATGGGAACCACAAGTTTTCTGGCAATGGGGAAGATGGAGTTCTAATTTCTGCAACACTTTCACTCCTGGACTGTGATTGGATTTAAGGTCTAGGTTCTGAAGCCTGAAAACTGAGGTTGGGAAGAGATGAAGCCCTAAGGCCATGGTGTGTCTGATGTGCTCAGTGTTCGGCCAGCTGTTGAGTGTGGGTTGGGAGGTGCAGGCTCAGGCAGTGGCAGACAGGGAATTAGTGCCCAGGCTAGACTGCATCATTTGGGTGCAGTCGAGTTTTGTGCAGGATGGTACTCATTTGTGGTTACTGGGTAGCCCCAGAGGGCAAAGTTTTTCTTCTGGAGGGAAGACACAGTGCCACATAGTGACTCCAAAATTCCCAAACTGGAAGGCTTGTGGGCCAGGAGTGTGAGGAAAAAATTCTGAGAACACAAGCCAGACTTAGATTTCGGGGTGAGGGGACGGCAGGCACCCTCTGCAGAGATGATTCGAGATCCCGTATACCTGAAGACAGAGCTAGGATCAGACGTTTTCTTAGGTTGGAGTTTCTGTCCATGACGGCCCATTCATGAAGGGAAGGGTTTCACGAGGACATGGAGGTTTTCCCACGATGGGAATTGTGAGATGCTCCAAACCACAATGATTCCTTCTGTGGGACAGTCGAGACATGTTGGATGGCTCCAGGACATCCCATAAGGAAGTTAACCAGAGCAGGGTTCTAAGGATGGATGCGTGGGCAGCCTGCCTCCCATTCCAGGTGTCTCATAGAGCCAAGGCAAGTTCGTTCTGCTGGATCTAGGGGAGCAACCGAGGCGGGTGTTTTGAAATGGGTGAGTTGAGGATGGGTCATAATGTGCATTTGTGTCCATGTAGACCTTGGAATGGGGTGCTTGATCCGGGGCCTTGAGAGATGTTCATAACCGGAGGTTTTGATGGAGCTCTAAAGAGTATATTTCCTATGTAGAGAAGAGAATTGTTTTGATGAGTGCCTAAGGAATCTCCCATATGCTGGTATTGGAAACCAGGCCTCTGAGGAGCGATGACTGGAATCAAAAGCAATGGATCTGATTAGGGCCTAAGTGCCCGTCCAGTTCAATCTTATTCTATGGGGATATCTGTCTCTGGGTCTGAGTGGAGGTGGTTTCCTAACTTGTGAAAGATCATCCCTGTGTGTCCTGGGCAGCCAACACAATTCGGATGGCCTGGGGGAGTTTGGAGGATTCTCCTAATCTATAGGGTTGTGGCCAATGGAAATGGCAGAATTCCCCTGGAGAGGGAAGCCACAGTCCTGAGGTGTGGCTCCAGGGGCCCCAGCTTGGATGGTGTGTGGGCCAGGACTGTGGGGACAGAAGTCTGAAAACACAAACTCAGCTTAGGTTTGGGGATGTATGTATGAAGGCTCGATCTACAGACCGTGAGAATTTTCCGGGCTATGAACAAAGGGCGAGTATGTGGCGCTTGCTCAGGGTTTTGTCTCTGGATTTTGTGTCAATGGTGGCCGTGGTATGTCGGGGTGTCCTCAAGGGCCATGGACAATTCTTTCTCTGGTGATTTGGCCTGATCCCAAGTGGTTTGGATCATTTTGTGGATGGGAAGAGTGCTTTCTGTATTTTTTTTTTTTTACCTCAGTTGTCCCACCAAGGAGGGATTCCAGAGTAGAGCATTGAGTAGGGGTGACTAGACATCTCGAACTCTTGTTGATATTGGGGGACTGGGGCTTGGCAAGCCCCATATGTGGGCTGTTGTTCCAGTCACTAAGAGGCTTTACATGAGGATAGGGCTCACGGTGAGGGTCACAATGTGTGTTTGTGCACATTGTGGCCCTCAGGGATAGGTGGGGCCTCATAGTCCATGCTGCTTTCTCCTACAATGAACATTGGACAACATGCCAACCACTAGGTTTCTTGCCAAGGCGAAGGAGAAGTTCTGATTCTTGCATCACGTTCACTCCTGAGCAGTGAGTGGAGATAAGTTCAAGGTTCTGAAGGTGAAAACTGAGGTTGGGTAGAGATGATGGCCTAAAGCCATTGTGGGTGTGATATGCTCTGTGTATGGCCAGCTGTCTGGGTGTTGGACTGGAGGTCTGCCCTCAGGCTGTGTCAGACAGGGCTTTAGTGCACAGGCTAGACTGTATAATTGGGGTATGGTCGAGTGGCATGCAGGTTGTTACTCATTTGGCGTTTCTGGTTAGCCCTATAGGGCAACATTTTTCTTCTGGAGGGCAGGCAGAGTGCTGCATTGTGTCTCCAGAATTGCCAAACTGGAGGGGTGTGGCCAGGATTGTGAGGAAGGAAGACTGAAAACACAAGCTAGCACGAGTTTTGGGGCCAAGAGCATGGCAGGCCCACTCTGCAGAGGCTGAATCGAGATCTCCTGCAGGTGAGGTCAGGGCGAGTATCAGATGTTGCCTCAAGCTGGAGTTTGTGTCCATGACGGCCCCTTCCTGAAGGGGGTGGGGGCGTCATGAGGCCAGGGAGGTTTCCCTACGCTGGTAGTTGTGAGCTGCTCCAAACTTCAAAGTTTCCTTCTTCAGGACAGTCGAGTATTATTGGATGGTTCCAGGATGCCCCATACAGAAAGACTCGAGAGCAGGGCCCTAAGCATGGATGCCGAGAAACGCCAACTCACCTTCCCATTGCCTGGTCGAGACAAGGCACGCTCAATCTGCGGGCTCTTGGGTGAGCTACCCAGAAGCCTGAGTTTAAATGGACTCTCCTGAGGATGAGTCATAATGTGGGTTGGTGGCCATGGAGACCTTGGAATGTGGCAGCAGCTAAGGGACTCTGCAGGATTCTCCAACCCGAAGGGCTTGACACAACTCCAACAAGGAAGCTTCCCATGTGGAGATGAGAGGTCTTCTGTCTGGTGCCTCAGGAAAGCCCCGTATGCTGGACTTCGAACCCAAGCCTCTGAGGAGTGATACCTGGACACCAAAGCAAGAGTTCATAATAGGGCCTAGGGGCCTGTCTGGTTTAATCTTCTGTCTCTGCGGATATCTGTCTGTGTGTCTGCATGGAGGTAGTAGTTGCTCAGCTTGTGTCATTATGCTCCTATTTGTCCAGTGCGGCTTGCGGTAGTGGGATGTCCTTGGGGACCTTGAGGTTTCTACTATTTTGTAGAGTTGTGGCCAATGGAATGGGCAGTTTCTTAGGAGAGAGCAGGCACAGTTCTGTGGTGTGGCTCCAGAGACCCCAGCCTGGGGGCTGTGTGTGCCATGGCTGTGCAGACAGACATCCAAAAACCCTAACTCAGCTCAGGTTTGGGGCCGAGGTTACGGCAGGCCTGATCTACAGTCCATGAGGGGAGCTCCTCTGGATATGAAAGAAGGGTGAGAGGGAGGCAGTCGCTCAGGCTTTTGTCTCTGGATGTTTTGTCCACAATGGCCGTTTAATGTAGGAGTTGCCTCATGGGTCGTAGAAGTCTCCCTCTCTGGTAGTTTGTCCAGCCCCCAAGAGTTTGGGGTCATTCTGTGGGAAGGGAAGTGTCCTGTTTTCTGCTTCATGTGTCCCCCCAGTAGAGGGATTCTAGAGCATAGCAGTGGGTACTGACAACTGGAATACTCGCCCTCTGGTTAAGCCTGGGGGCCTATGGATATGACAAGCCCCATATGCAGGATTTGGTCCAGCCACTGAGAGGCGTTACTTTAATACGGGACTCACGCTGCAGGTCACAATGCATGTGCCCTAGGCGGCCCTCAAGCACTGGCGTGGCCTTTCGGACAATGCAGGTTTTCCCACATTGAACGTTGGACAACATGCCAACCACAAGGTTTCTGGCCATGGGGAAGGAGGAATTCTAATTACTGCATCACGTTCACCCCTGGGCAGTGATTGGAGATAAGGTCTAGGTTCTGAAGCCTGAAAACCGAGGTTGGGAAGAGATGACGACCTACAGCCATAGCGGGTCCTATGTGTCCAGGTTGGGGCCAGCTGTCTGGGTGTCGTTTGGGATGTCTTGTCTCAGGCTGTGCCAGACAGGGCATTAGTATACAGGGTGGGCTGTATAATTGCTTTACAATCGAGTGGCATGCATTAGAAAATCATTTGGCGTTTCTTATTAGCAGCATAGGGCAAAGTTTTTCTTCTGGAGGGCAGGCAGAGTGCTGCATTGTGGCTTCGGAATTCCCAAACTGGAGGGCTTGTGGGCCAGGAGAGTGAGGACGGAAGTCTGAGAACACAAGCTAGGCTTAGGTTTCAGGGCAAGGACATGGCAGGCACGCTCTGCAGAGGTGAATTGAGATCTCATGCGTCTGAAGTCAGGTCGAGGTTCAGACTTTGGCACAGGTTTGAGTTTCTGTCCATGTTGGCCCCTTCAAGAAGGGGGGGCATTATGAGGCCATGGGTGTTTTCCCACTATTGGAGTTGTGAGATGCTCCAAACCGTAAGGATTCCTTCTGTGGGACAATTAAGATTTGTTGGATGGCTCCAGGACGTCTTATAAGGTATTTTTCCAGAACAGGGTTCTAAGTATGGATGCCTGGGCAGCCAGCCTCACATTCCAATTGTCTCCTAGCAACAAGAAACGTTTGATCTGCTGGCTTGGGGTAGCAACAGAGGGGGCTGAGTTGAAATGGACTTTCCTGAGGATATTCTTAATGTTGGTTTGAGTCCATGGAGACCTTGGTATGGGGCAGTGGCACCAGGGCCCTGAAGGATTCTCCTAACCAGAGGTTATGACAAAGCTCCAATGAGCAAGTTTCCATGGGGAGACGAGATTTGTTCTTCTTGGTGCCTCAGGAATCCACCATATGCTGGTATTGGAAACGAGGCCTCTGAGGAGAGACGCCTGGAAACCAAAGCAATGGATCTGATTAGGGCCTAGGGGCCTGTCCGGTTCAATATTCTTCTCTGGGGACATCTGTTGTCTGAGTGGAGGTAGTTGCTCCGCTGGTTTGAGATCACCCCTGTTTGTCCTGGGCGGCCTACACTATTGGGATGGCCTCGGTGACTTTGGAGGTTTTTCCTAATTTGCAAGGTTGTGGCCAATGGAATGGGAAGAATTCCCTTGAAAGGGAAGCACAGTCCTGAGGTGTGGCTCCAGGGACCCAAGTGTGGAGCGTGTGTGGTCCAGGGGTATTTGGACAAAAGTCTGAAAACACAAACTCCACTTAGGTTGTGGGATGTAGGTATGGCCGGCCCGATCTATAGACCGTGAGGAGACCTCTTCGGGATATGAACAAAGGACGAATGTGCGGTGCTTCCTCATGCTTTTTTTTTTTTTTTTTTTTCTGGAAATGTGTCACCGATTGCCATGGAATGTCGGGGTGTCCTCATGGGCCATCGATGAGGCTCCCTTTCTGGGGATTTGACCAGATCCCAAGAGTTTGTGGTCATTCTGTGGGAAGGGAGGAGGCCTTTCTGGGTTTTTTTGTTTATTTTTTTTATTTTTTTTTTTTAACCTCCGGTGGACCACCAAAAGAGGGATTCCAGAGCAGAGTCGTGGGTGGGGGCAACAGGACAACCAGACCTCTGGTTAACATTGGGACCTAAGAACATGGCAAGCCCCTTATGTGGGCTCTTTGTCCAGACACTGAGAGGCCTTCCTTGAGGATAGGTCTCACACTGAGTTTCACAATGTGTTTTTGTGCCCAAGGAGCCCCTCAAGTCAGGGCGTGGCCTAATGTACCATGCTGGTTTCTCCTACACTGAACATTGCACAGTATGGGAACCACAAGTTTTCTGGCAATGGGATAGATGGAGTTCTAATTTCTGCAACACTTTCACTCCACGACTGTGATTGGATTTAAGGTCTAGGTTCTGAAGCCTGAAAACTGAGGTTGGGAAGAGATGAAGCCCTAAGGCCATGGTGTGTCTGATGTGCTCAGTGTTCGGCCAGCTGGTGTGTGTGGGTTGGGAGGTGCAGGCTCAGGCTGTGGCAGACAGGGAATTAGTGCCCTGGCTGGACTGTATCATTGGGGTGCAGTCGAGTTTTGTGCAGGATGGTACTAATTTGTGGGTACTGGGTAGCCCCAGAGGACAACGTTTTTCTTCTGGAGGGAAGACACTGTGCCACATTGTGACTCCAAAATCCCAAACTGGAAGGCTTGTGGGCCAGGAGTGTGAAGAAAAAATTCTGAGAACACAAGCCAGACTTAGATTTCGGGGTGAGGGGACGGCAGGCACCCTCTGCAGAGATGATTCGAGATCCCGTATACCTGAAGACAGAGCTAGGATCAGACGTTTTCTTAGGTCGGAGTTTCTGTCCATGACGGCCCATTCATGAAGGGGAGGGTGTCACGAGGACATGGAGGTTTTCCCACGATGGGAATTGTGAGATGCTCCGAACCACAATGATTCCTTCTGTGGGACAGTCGAGACATGTTGGATGGCTCCAGGACATCCCATAAGGAAGTTAACCAGAGCAGGGTTCTAAGGATGGATGCGTGGGCAGCCTGCCTCCCATTCCAGGTGTCTCATAGAGCCAAGGCAAGTTCGATCTGCTGGATCTAGGGGAGCAACCGAGGCGGGTGTTTTGAAATGGGTGAGTTGAGGATGAGTCATAATGTGCATTTGTGTCCATGTGGACCTTGGAATGGGGTGCTTGATCCGGGGCCTTGAGGGATGTTCATAACCGGAGGTTTTGATGGAGCTCTAAAGAGTATATTTCCTAAGTAGAGAAGAGAATTGTTTTGATGAGTGCCTAAGGAATCTCCCATATGCTGGTATTGGAAACCAGGCCTCTGAGGAGAGATGACTGGAATCAAAAGCAATGGATCTGATTAGGGCCTAAGTGCCCGTCCAGTTCAATCTTATTCTATGGGGATATCTGTCTCTGGGTCTGAGTGGAGGTGGTTTCCTAACTTGTGAAAGATCATCCCTGTGTGTCCTGGGCAGCCAACACAATTCGGATGGCCTGGGGGAGTTTGGAGGATTCTCCTAATCTATAGGGTTGTGGCCAATGGAAATGGCAGAATTCCCCTGGAGAGGGAAGCCACAGTCCTGAGGTGTGGCTCCAGGGGCCCCAGCTTGGATGGTGTGTGGGCCAGGACTGTGGGGACAGAAGTCTGAAAACACAAACTCAGCTTAGGTTTGGGGATGTATGTATGAAGGCTCGATCTACACACCGTGAGAATTTTCCGGGCTATGAACAAAGGGCAAGTATGTGGCGCTTGCTCAGGGTTTTGTCTCTGGATTTTGTGTCAATGGTGGCCGTGGAATGTCGGGGTGTCCTCAAGGGCCATGGACAATTCTTTCCCTGGTGATTTGGCCTGATCCCAAGTGGTTGGGATCATTCTGTGGATGGGAAGAGTCCTTTCTGTATTTTTTTTTTTTTTACCTCAGGTGTCCCACCAAAGAGGAATTCCAGAGTAGAGCCCGGAGTAGGGGTGACTAGACATCTCGAACTCTGGTTGAGATTGGGGGACTAGGGGCTTGGCAAGCCCCATTTGGGGGCTGTTGTTCCAGTCACTAAGAAGCTTTACATGAGGATAGGGCTCACGCTGAGGGTCACAATGTGTGTTTGTGCACATTGTGGCCCTCAGGGATAGGTGGGGCCTCATAGTCCATGCTGCTTTCTCCTACAATGAACATTGGACAACATGCCAACCACTAGGTTTCTTGCCAAGGCGAAGGAGAAGTTCTGATTCTTGCATCACGTTCACTCCTGAGCAGTGAGTGGAGATAAGGTCTAGGTTCTGAAGGTGAAAACTGAGGTTGGGTAGAGATGATGGCCTAAAGCCATTGTGGGTGTGATATGCTCTGTGTATGGCCAGCTGTCTGGGTGTTGGACTGGAGGTCTGCCCTCAGGCTGTGTCAGACAGGGCTTTAGTGCACAGGCTAGACTGTATAATTGGGGTATGGTCGAGTGGCATGCAGGTTGTTACTCATTTGGCGTTTCTGGTTAGCCCTATAGGGCAACATTTTTCTTCTGGAGGGCAGGCAGAGTGCTGCATTGTGTCTCCAGAATTGCCTAACTGGAGGGGTGTGGCCAGGATTGTGAGGAAGGAAGTCTGAAAACACAATCTAGCACGAGTTTTGGGGCCAAGAGCTTGGCAGGCCCACTCTGCAGAGGCTGAATCGAGATCTCCTGCACGTGAGGTCCAGGCGATTATCAGATGTTGCCTCAAGCTGGAGTTTGTGTCCATGACGGCCCCATATTGAAGGGGGTGGGGGCGTCATGAGGCCAGGGAGGTTTCCCTACGCTGGGAGTTGTGAGCTGCTCCATACTTCAAAGTTTCCTTCTTCAGGACAGTTGAGTACTATTGGATGGTTCCAGGATGCCCCATACAGAAAGACTCGAGAGCAGGGCCCTAAGCATGGATGCCGAGAAACGCCAACTCACCTTCCCATTGTCTGGTGGAGGCAAGGCACGCTCAATCTGCTGGCTCTTGGGTGAGCTACCCAGAAGCCTGAGTTTAAATGGACTCTGCCGAGGATGAGTCATAATGTGGGTTGGTGGCCATGGAGACCTTGGAATGTGGCAGTAGTTATGGGACTCTGCAGGATTCTCCAACCCGAAGGGCTTGACACAACTCCAACAAGGAAGCTTCCCATGTGGAGATGAGAGGTCTTCTGTCTGGTGCCTCAGGAAAGCCCCGTATGCTGGTCTTCGAACCCAGGCCTCTGAAGAGTGATACCTGGACACCAAAGCAAGAGTTCATAATAGGGCCTAGGGGCCTGTCTGGTTCAATCTTCTGTCTCTGCGGATATCTGTCTGTGTGTCTGCATGGAGGTAGTAGTTGCTCAGCTTGTGTCATAATGCCCCTATTTGTCCAGTGCGGCTTGCGGTAGTGGGATGTCCTTGGGGACCTTGAGGTTTCTACTATTTTGTAGAGTTGTGGCCAATGGAATGGGCAGTTTCTTAGGAGAGAGCAGGCACAGTTCTGTGGTGTGGCTCCAGAGACCCCAGCCTGGAGGCTGTGTGGGCCATGGCTGTGCAGACAGACATCCAAAAACCCTAACTCAGCTCAGGTTTGGGGCCGAGGTTACAGCAGGCCTGATCTACAGTCCATGAGGGGAGCTCCTCTGGATATGAAAGAAGGGTGAGAGGGAGGCAGTCGCTCAGGCTTTTGTCTGTGGATGTTTTGTCCACAATGGCCGTTTAATGTAGTAGTTGCCTCATGGGTCGTAGAAGTCTCCCTCTCTGGTAGTTTGTCCAGCCCCCAAGAGTTTGGGGTCATTCTGTGGGAAGGGAAGTGTCCTGTTTTCTGCTTCATGTGTCCCCCCAGTAGAGGGATTCTAGAGCATAGCAGTGGGTACTGACAACTGGAATACTCGCCTTCTGGTTAAGCCTGGGGGCCTATGGATATGACAAGCCCCATATGCAGGATCTTGGTCCAGCCACTGAGAGGCGTTACTTTAATACGGGACTCACGCTGCAGGTCACAATGCATGTCTGTGCCCTAGGCGGCCCTCAAGCACTGGCGTGGCCTTTCGGACAATGCAGTTTTTCCCACATTGAACGTTGGACAACATGCCAACCACAAGGTTTCTGGCCATGGGGAAGGAGGAATTCTAATTTCTGCATCACGTTCACCCCTGGGCAGTGATTGGAGCTAAGGTCTAGGTTCTGAAGCGTGAAAACCGAGGTTGGGAAGAATGACGACCTACAGCCATAGCGGGTCCTATGTGTCCAGGTTGGGGCCAGCTGTCTGGGTGTCGTTTGGGATGTCTTGTCTCAGGCTGTGCCAGACAGGGCATTAGTATACAGGGTGGGCTGTATAATTGCTTTACAATCGAGTGGCATGCATTAGAAAATCATTTGGGGTTTCTTATTAGCAGCATAGGGCAAAGTTTTTCTTCTGGATGGCAGGCAGAGTGCTGCATTGTGGCTTCGGAATTCCCAAACTGGAGGGCTTGTGGGCCAGGAGAGTGAGGACGGAAGTCTGAGAACACAAGCTAGGTTTAGGTTTCGGGGCAAGGACATGGCAGGCACACTCTGCAGAGCTGAATTGAGATCTCATGCGTCTGAAGTCAGGTCGAGGTTCAGACTTTGGCTCAGGTTTGAGTTTCTGTCCATGTTGGCCCCTTCAGGAAGGGGGGGCATTATGAGGCCATGGGGGTTTTCCCACTATTGGAGTTGTGAGATGCTCCAAACCGCAAGGATTCCTTCTGTGGGACAATTAAGATTTGTTGGATGGCTCCAGGACGTCTTATAAGGTATTTTTCCAGAACAGGGTTCTAAGTATGGATGCCTGGGCAGCCAGCCTCACATTCCAATTGTCTCCTAGCAACAAGAAACGTCTGATCTGCTGGCTTGGGGTAGCAACAGAGGGGGCTGAGTTGATATGGACTTTCCTGAGGATGGTCTTAATGTTGGTTTGAGTCCATGGAGACCTTGGTATGGGGCAGTGGCACCAGGGCCCTGAAGGATTCTCCTAACCAGAGGTTATGACAAAGCTCCAATGAGCAAGTTTTCCATGGGGAGACGAGATTTGTTATTATTGGTGCCTCAGGACACCACCATATGCTGTTATTGGAAACGAGGCCTCTTAGGAGAGATGCCTGGAAACCAAAGCATTGGATCTGATTAGGGCCTTGGGGCCTGTCCGGTTCAATATTCTTCTCTGGGGACATCTGTTGTCTGAGTGGAGGTAGTTGCTCAGCTGGTTTGAGATCACCCCTGTTTGTCCTGGGCGGCCTACTCTATTGGGATAGCCTCGGTGACTTTGGAGGTTTTTCCTAATTTGCAAGTTTTTGGCCAATGGAATGGGAAGAATTCCCTTGAAAGGGAAGCACAGTCCTGAGGTGTGGCTCCAGGGACCCAAGTGTGGAGCGTGTGTGGTCCAGGGCTATTTGGACAAAAGTCTGAAAACACAAACTCCACTTAGGTTGTGGGATGTAGGTATGGCCGGCCCGATCTATAGACCGTGAGGAGACCTCTTCGGGATATGAACAAAGGGCGAATGTGAGGTGCTTGCTCATGCTTTTTTTTTTTTTTTTTTCTGGAAATGTGTCACCGATTGCCATGGAATGTCGGGGTGTCCTCATGTGCCATCGATGAGGCTCCCTTTCTGGGGATTTGACCCGATACCAAGAGTTTGGGGTCATTCTGTGGGAAGGGAGGAGGCCGTTCTGGTTTTTTTGTTTATTTATTTTTTTTTTTTAACTCAGGTGGACCACCAAATGAGGCATTCCAGAGCAGAGTCGTGGGTGGGGGCAACTGGACAACCAGACCTCTGGTTAACATTGGGACCTAAGGACATGGCAAGCCCCTTATGTGGGCTCTTGGTCCAGACACTGAGAGGCCTTCCTTGAGGATAGGTCTCACACTGAGTTTCACAATGTGGTTTTGTGCCCAAGGAGCCCCTCAAGTCAGGGCGTGGCCTAATGTACCATGCTGGTTTCTCCTACACTGAACGTTGCACAGTATGGGAACCACAAGTTTTCTGGCAATGGGGAAGATGGAGTTCTAATTTCTGCAACACTTTCACTCCTGGACTGTGATTGGATTTAAGGTCTAGGATCTGAAGCCTGAAAACTGAGGTCTGGAAGAGATGAAGCCCTAAGGCCATGGTGTGTCTGATGTGCTCAGTGTTCGGCCAGCTGTTGAGTGTGGGTTGGGAGGTGCAGGCTCAGGCTGTGGCAGACAGGGAATTAGTGCCCAGGCTAGACTGTATCATTGGGGTGCAGTCGAGTTTCGTGCAGGATGGTACTCATTTGTGGTTACTGGGTAGCTCCAGAGGGAAAAGTTTTTCCTCTGGAGGGACGACACAGTGCCACATAGTGGCTCCAGAATTCCCAAACTGGAAGGCTTGTGGGCCAGGAGTGTGAGGAAAAAATTCTGAGAACACAAGCCAGACTTAGATTTCGGCGTGAGGGGACGGCAGGCACCCTCTGCAGAGATGATTCGAGATCCCGTATACCTGAAGACAAAGCTAGGATCAGACGTTTTCATTGGTCGGAGTTGCTGTCCATGACGGCCCCTACATGAAGGGGAGGGTGTCACGAGAACATGGAGGTTTTCCCACGATGGGAATTGTGAGATGCTCCAAACCATGATTCCTTCTGTGGGACCGTCGAGACCTGTTGGATGGCTCCAGGACATCCCATAAGGAAGTTATCCAGAGCAGGGTTCTAAGGATGGATGCCTGGGCAGCCTGCCTCGCATTCCAGGTGTCTCATAGAGCCAAGGCAAGTTCGATCTGCTGGATCTAGGGGAGCAACCGAGGCGGGTGTGTTGAAATGGGTGAGTTGAGGATGGGTCATAATGTGCATTTGTGTCCATGTAGACCTTGGAATGGGGTGCTTGATCCGGGGCCTTGAGGGATGTTCATAACCGGAGGTTTTGATGGAGCTCTAAAGAGTATGTTTCCTATGTAGAGAAGAGAATTTTTTTGATGAGTGCCTAAGGAATCTCCCATATGCTGGTATGGGAAACCAGGCCTCTGAGGAGAGATGACTGGAATCAATAGCAATGGATCTGATTAGGGCCTAAGTGCCCGTCCAGTTCAATCTTATTCTCTGGGGATATCTGTCTCTGGGTCTGAGTGGAGGTGGTTTCCTAACTTGTGAAAGATCATCCCTGTGTGTCTTGGGCAGCCAACACTATTGGGATGGCCTGGGGGAGTTTGGAGGATTCTCCTAATCTATAGGGTTGTGGCCAATGGAAATGGCAGAATTCCCTTGGAGAGGGAAGCCACAGTCCTGATGTGTGGCTCCAGGGGCCCCAGCTTGGATGGTGTGTGGGCCAGGCCTGTGGGGACAGAAGTCTGAAAACACAAACTCAGCTTATGTTTGGGGATGTATGTATGAAGGCTGGATCTACAGACCGTGAGAATTTTCCGGGCTATGAACAAAGGGCGAGTATGTGGTGCTTGCTCAGGGTTTTGTCTCTGGATTTTGTGTCAATGGTGGCCGTGGAATGACGGGGTGTCCTCAAGGGCCATGGACAATTCTTTCTCTGGTGATTTGGCCTGATCCCAAGTGGTTGGAATCATTCTGTGGATGGGAAGAGTACTTTCTGTATTTTTTTTTTTTACCTCAGGTGTCCCACCAAAGAGGGATTCCCGAGTAGAGCCCTGAGTAGGGGTGACTAGACATCTCGAACTCTGGTTGAGATTGGGGGACTAGGGGCTTTGCAAGCCCCATATGGGGGCTGTTGTTCCAGTCACTAAGAGGCTTTACATGAGGATAGGGCTCACGCTGAGGGTCACAATGTGTGTTTGTGCACATTGTGGCCCTCAGGGATAGGTGGGGCCTCATAGTCCATGCTGCTTTCTCCTACAATGAACATTGGACAACATGCCAACCACTAGGTTTCTTGCCAAGGCGAAGGAGAAGTTCGGATTCTTGCATCACGTTCACTCCGGAGCAGTGAGTGGAGATAAGGTCTAGGTTCTGAAGGTGAAAACTGAGGTTGGGTAGAGTTGATGGCCTAAAGCCATTGTGGGTGTGATATGCTCTGTGTTACAGCCAGCTGTCTGGGTGTTGGACTGGAGGTATGCCCTCAGGTTGTGTCAGACAGGGCTTTAGTGCACAGTCTAGACTGTATAATTGGGGTATGTTCGAGTGGCATGCAGGTTGTTACCCATTTGGCGTTTCTGGTTAGCCCTATAGGGCAACATTTTTCTTCTGGAGGGCAGGCAGAGTGCTGCATTGTGTCTCCAGAATTGCCAAACTGGAGGGGTGTGGCCAGAATTGTGAGAAAGGAAGTCTGAAAACACAAGCTAGCACGAGTTTTGGGGCCAAGGGCATGCCAGGCCCACTCTGCAAGGCTGAATCGAGATCTCCTGCAGGTGAGGTCAGGGCGATTATCAGATGTTGCCTCAAGCTGGAGTTTGTGTCCATGACGGCCCCTTCCTTAAGGGGGTGGGGGCATCATGAGTCCAGGGAGTTTTCCCTACGCTGGGAGTTGTGAGCTGCTCCATACTTCAAAGTTTCCTTCTTCAGGACAGTCGAGTACTATTGGATGGTTCCAGGATGCCCCATACAGAGAGACTCGAGAGCAGGGGCCTAAGCATGGATGCCGAGAAACGCCAACTCACCTTCCCATTGCCTGGTCGAGACAAGGCACGCTCAATCTGCGGGCTCTTGGGTGAGCTACCCAGAAGCCTGAGTTTAAATGGACTCTCCTGAGGATGAGTCATAATGTGGGTTGGTGGCCATGGAGACCTTGGAATGTGGCAGTAGTTATGGGACTCTGCAGGATTCTCCAACCTGAAGGGCTTGACACAACTCCAACAAGGAAGCTTCCCATGTGGAGATGAGAGGTCTTCTGTCTGGTGCCTCAGGAAAGCCCCGTATGCTGGTCTTCGAACCCAGGCCTCTGAGGAGTGATACCTGGACACCAAAGCAAGAGTTCATAATAGGGCCTAGGGGCCTGTCTGGTTCAATCTTCTGTCTCTGCGGATATCTGTCTGTTTGTCTGCATGGAGGTAGTAGTTGCTCAGCTTGTGTCATAATGCCCCTATTTGTCCAGTGCGGCTTGCGGTAGTGGGATGTCCTTGGGGACCTTGAGGTTTCTACTATTTTGTAGAGTTGTGGCCAATGGAATGGGCAGTTTCTTAGGAGAGAGCAGGCACAGTTCTGTGGTGTGGCTCCAGAGACCCCAGCCTGGAGACTGTGTGGGCCATGGCTGTGCAGACAGACATCCAAAAACCCTAACTCAGCTCAGGTTTGGGGCCGAGGTTACGGCAGGCCTGATCTACAGTCCATGAGGGGAGCTCCTCTGGATATGAAAGAAGGGTGAGAGGGAGGCAGTCGCTCAGGCTTTTGTCTCTGGATGTTTTGTCCACAATGGCCGTTTAATGTAGGAGTTGCCTCATGGGTCGTAGAAGTCTCCATCTCTGGTAGTTTGTCCAGCCCCCAAGAGTTTGGGGTCATTCTGTGGGAAGGGAAGTGTCCTGTTTTCTGCTTCATGTGTCCCCCCAGTAGAGGGATTCTAGAGCATAGCAGTGGGTTTGACAACTGGAATACTCGCCCTCTGGTTAAGCCTGGGGGCCTATGGATACGACAAGCCCCATATGAAGGATCTCTGTCCAGCCACTGAGAGGCGTTACTTTAATACGGGACTCACGCTGCAGGTCACAATGCATGTCTGTGCCCTAGGCGGCCCTCAAGCACTGGCGTGGCCTTTCGGACAATGCAGGTTTCCCCACATTGAACGTTGGACAACATGCCAACCACAAGGTTTCTGGCCATGGGGAAGGAGCAATTCTAATTTCTGCATCACGTTCACCACTGGGCAGTGATTGGAGATAAGGTCTAGGTTCTGAAGCCTGAAAACCGAGGTTGGGAAGAGATGACGACCTACAGCCATAGCGGGTCCTATGTGTCCAGGTTGGGGCCAGCTGTCTGGGTGTCGTTTGGGATGTCTTGTCTCAGGCTGTGCCAGACAGGCATTAGTATACAGGGTGGGCTGTATAATTGCTTTACAATCGAGTGGCATGCATTAGAAAATCATTTGGGGTTTCTTATTAGCAGCATAGGGCAAAGTTTTTCTTCTGGAGGGCAGGCAGAGTGCTGCATTGTGGCTTCGGAATTCCCAAACTGGAGGGCTTGTGGGCCAGGAGAGTGAGGACGGAAGTCTGAGAACACAAGCTAGGCTTAGGTTTCGGGGCAAGGACATGACAGGCACACTCTGCAGAGCTGAATTGAGATCTCATGCGTCTGAAGTCAGGTCGAGGTTCAGACTTTGGCTCAGGTTTGAGTTTCTGTCCATGTTGGCCCCTTCAGGAAGGGGGGGCATTATGAGGCCATGGGGGTTTTCCCACTATTGGAGTTGTGAGATGCTAAAACCGCAAGGATTCCTTCTGTGGGACAATTAAGATTTGTTGGATGGCTCCAGGACGTCTTATAAGGTATTGTTCCAGAACAGGGTTCTAAGTATGGATGCCTGGGCAGCCAGCCTCACATTCCAATTGTCTCCTAGCAACAAGAAACGTTTGATCTGCTGGCTTGGGGTAGCAACAGAGGGGGCTGAGTTGAAATGGACTTTCCTGAGGATGGTCTTAATGCTGGTTTGAGTCCATGGAGACCTTGGTATGGGGCAGTGGCACCAGGGCCCTGAAGGATTCTCCTAACCAGAAGTTATGACAAAGCTCCAATGAGCAAGTTTTCCATGGGGAGACGAGATTTGTTCTTATTGGTGCCTCAGGAAACCACCATATGCTGGTATTGGAAACGAGGCCTCTGAGGACAGATGCCTGGAAACCAAAGCAATGGATCTGATTAGGGCCTAGGGGCCTGTCCGGTTCAATATTCTTCTCTGGGGACATCTGTTGTCTGAGTGGAGGTAGTTGCTCAGCTGGATTGAGATCACCCCTGTTTGTCCTGGGCGGCCTACACTATTGGGATGGCCTCGGTGACTTTGGAGGTTTTTCCTAATTTGCAAGGTTGTGGCCAATGGAATGGGAAGAATTCCCTTGAAAGGGAAGCACAGTCCTGAGGTGTGGCTCCAGGGACCCAAGTGTGGACCGTGTGTGGTCCAGGCCTATGGGGACAGTGTCTGAAAACACAAACTCAGCTTAGGTTTGGGGATGTATGTATGAAGGCTCGATCTACAGACCGTGAGAATTTTCCGGGCTATGAACAAAGGGCGAGTATGTGGCGCTTGCTAAGGGTTTTGTCTCTGGATTTTGTGTCAATGGTGGCCGTGGAATGTCGGGGTGTCCTCAAGGGCCATGGACAATTCTTTCTCTGGTGATTTGGCCTGATCCCAAGTGGTTGGGATCATTCTGTGGTTGGGAAGAGTCCTTTCTGTATTTTTTTTTTTTACCTCAAGTGTTTCACCAAAGAGGGATTCCCGAGTAGAGCCCTGAGTAGGGGTGACTAGACATCTTGAACTCAGGTTGAGATTGGGGGAATAGGGGCTTGGCAAGCCCCATATGGGGGCTGTTGTTCCAGTCACTAAGAGGCTTTACATGAGGAGAGGGCTCACGCTGAGGGTCACAATGTGTGTTTGTGCACATTGTGGCCCTCAGGGATAGGTGTGGCCTCATAGTCCATGCTGCTTTCTCCTACAATGAACATTGGACAACATGCCAACCACTAGGTTTCTTGCCAAGGCGAAGGAGAAGTTCTGATTCTTGCATCACGTTCACTCCTGAGCAGTGAGTGGAGATAAGGTCTAGGTTCTGAAGGTGAAAACTGAGGTTGGGTAGAGATGATGGCCTAAAGCCATTGTGGGTGTGATATGCTCTGTGTATGGCCAGCTGTCTGGGTGTTGGACTGGAGGTCTGCCCTCAGGCTGTGTCAGACAGGGCTTTAGTGCACAGGCTAGACTGTATAATTGGGGTATGGTCGAGTGGCATGCAGGTTGTTACTCATTTGGCGTTTCTGGTTAGCCCTATAGGGCAACATTTTTCTTCTGGAGGGCAGGCAGAGTGCTGCATTGTGTCTCCAGAATTGCCAAACTGGAGGGGTGTGGCCAGGATTGTGAGGAAGGAAGTCTGAAAACACAAGCTAGCACAAGTTTTGGAGCCAAGAGCATGGCAGGCCCACTCTGCAGAGGCTGAATCGAGATCTCCTGCACGTGAGGTCCGGGCGATTATCAGATGTTGCCTCAAGCTGGAGTTTGTGTCCATGACGGCCCCTTCCTGAAGGGGGTGGGGGCGTCATGAGTCCAGGGAGGTTTCCCTACGCTGGGAGTTGTGAGCTGCTCCAAACTTCAAAGTTTCCTTCTTCAGGACAGTCGAGTACTATTGGATGGTTCCAGGATGCCCCATACAGAAAGACTCCAGAGCAGGTCCCTAAGCATGGATGCCGAGAAACGCCAACTCACCTTCCCATTGCCTGGTGGAGGCAAGGCACGCTCAATCTGCGGGCTCTTGGGTGAGCTACCCAGAAGCCTGAGTTTAAATGGACTCTCCTGAGGATGAGTCATAATGTGGGTTGGTGGCCATGGAGACCTTGGAATGTGGCAGTAGTTATGGGACTCTGCAGGATTCTCCAACCCGAAGGGCTTGACACAACTCCAACAAGGAAGCTTCCCATGTGGAGATGAGAGGTCTTCTGTCTGGTGCCTCAGGAAAGCCCCGTATGCTGGTCTTCAAACCCAGGCCTCTGAGGAGTGATACCTGGACACCAAAGCAAGAGTTCATAATAGGGCCTAGGGGCCTGTCTGGTTCAATCTTCTGTCTCTGCGGATATCTGTCTGTTTGTCTGCATGGAGGTAGTAGTTGCTCAGCTTGTGTCATAATGCCCCTATTTGTCCAGTGCGGCTTGCGGTAGTGGGATGTCCTTGGGGACCTTGAGGTTTCTACTATTTTGTAGAGTTGTGGCCAATGGAATGGGCAGTTTCTTAGGAGAGAGCAGGCACAGTTCTGTGGTGTGGCTCCAGAGACCCCAGCCTGGAGGCTGTGTGGGCCATGGCTGTGCAGACAGACATCCAAAAACCCTAACTCAGCTCAGGTTTGGGGCCGAGGTTACGGCAGGCCTGATCTACAGTCCATGAGGGGAGCTCCTCTGGATATGAAAGAAGGGTGAGAGGGAGGCAGTCGCTCAGGCTTTTGTCTCTGGATGTTTTGTCCACAATGGCCGTTTAATGTAGGAGTTGCCTCATGGGTCGTAGCAGTCTCCCTCTCTGGTAGTTTGTCCAGCCCCCAAGAGTTTGGGGTCATTCTGTGGGAAGGGAAGTGTCCTGTTTTCTGCTTCATGTGTCCCCCCAGTAGAGGGATTCTAGAGCATAGCACTGGGTACTGACAAGTGGAATACTCGCCCTCTGGTTAAGACTGGGGGCCTATGGATATGACAAGCCCCATATGCAGGATCTTGGTCCAGCCACTGAGAGGCGTTACTTTAATACGGGACTCACGCTGCAGGTCACAATGCATGTCTGTGCCCTAGGCGGCCCTCAAGCACTGGTATGGCCTTTCGGACAATGCAGGTTTTCTCACATTGAACGTTGGACAACATGCCAACCACAAGGTTTCTGGCCATGGGGAAGGAGGAATTCTAATTTCTGCATCACGTTCACCCCTGGGCAGTGATTGGAGATAAGGTCTAGGTTCTGAAGCCTGAAAACCGAGGTTGGGAAGAGATGACGACCTACAGCCATAGCGGGTCCTATGTGTCCAGGTTGGGGCCAGCTGTCTGGGTGTCGTTTGGGATGTCTTGTCTCAGGCTGTGCCAGACAGGGCATTAGTATACAGGGTGGGCTGTATAATTGCTTTACAATCGAGTGGCATGCATTAGAAAATCATTTGGGGTTTCTTATTAGCAGCATAGGGCAAAGTTTTTCTTCTGGAGGGCAGGCAGAGTGCTGCATTGTGGCTTCGGAATTCCCAAACTGGAGGGCTTGTGGGCCAGGAGAGTGAGGACGGAAGTCTGAGAACACAAGCTAGGCTTAGTTTTCGGGGAAAGGACATGGCAGGCACACTCTGCAGAGCTGAATTGAGATCTCATACGTCTGAAGTCAGGTTGAGGTTCAGACTTTGGCTCAGGTTTGAGTTTCTGTCCATGTTGGCCCCTTCAGGAAGGGGGGGCATTATGAGGCCATGGGGGTTTTCCCACTATTGGAGTTGTGAGATGCTCCAAACCGCAAGGATTCCTTCTGTGGGACAATTAAGATTTGTTGGATGGCTCCAGGACGTCTTCTAAGGTATTTTTCCAGAACAGGGTTCTAAGTATGGATGCCTGGGCAGCCAGCCTCACATTCCAATTGTCTCCTAGCAACAAGAAACGTTTGATCTGCTGGCTTGGGGTAGCAACAGAGGGGGCTGAGTTGAAATGGACGTTCCTGAGGATGGTCTTAATGTTGGTTTGAGTCCATGGAGACCTTGGTATGGGGCAGTGGCACCAGGGCCCTGAAGGATTCTCCTAACCAGAGGTTATGACAAAGCTCCAATGAGCAAGTTTCCATGGGGAGACGAGATTTGTTCTTATTGGTGCCTCAGGAAACCACCATATGCTGGTATTGGAAACGAGGCCTCTGAGGACAGATGCCTGGAAACCAAAGCAATGGATCTGATTAGGGCCTAGGGGCCTGTCCGGTTCAATATTCTTCTCTGGGGACATCTGTTGTCTGAGTGGAGGTAGTTGCTCAGCTGGTTTGAGATCACCCCTGTTTGTCCTGGGCGGCCTACACTATTGGGATGGCCTCGGTGACTTTGGAGGTTTTTCCTAATTTGCAAGGTTGTGGCCAATGGAATGGGAAGAATTCCCTTGAAAGGGAAGCACAGTCCTGAGGTGTGGCTCCAAAGACCCAAGTGTGGAGCGTGTGTGGTCCAGGGCTATTTGGACAAAAGTCTGAAAACACAAACTCCACTTAGGTTGTGGGATGTAGGTATGGCCGGCCCGATCTATAGACCGTGAGTAGACCTCTTCGGGATATGAACAAAGGGCGAATGTGAGGTGCTTGTTCATGCTTTTTTTTTTTTTTTTCTGGAAATGTGTCACCGATTGCCATGGAATGTCGGGGTGTCCTCACGGGCCATCGATGAGGCTCCCTTTCTGGGGATTTGACACGATCCTAAAAGTTTGGGGTCATTCTGTGGGAAGGGAGGAGGCCTTTCTGTTTTTTTTTGTTTTCTTTTTTTTTTTTATTTACCTCAGGTGGACCACCAAAAGAGGGATTCCAGAGCAGAGTCGTGGGTGGGGGCAACTGGACAACCAGACCTCTGGTTAACATTGGGACCTAAGAACATGGCAAGCCCCATATGTGGGCTCTTGGTCCAGACACTGAGAGGCCTTCCTTAAGGATAGGTCTCACACTGAGTTTCACAATGTGGTTTTGTGCCCAAGGATCCTTTCAAGTCAGGGCGTGGCCTAAAGTACCATGCTGGTGCCTCCTACACTGAACGTTGCACAGTATGGGAACCACAAGTTTTCTGGCCATGGGGAAGATGGAGTTCTAATTTCTGCAACACTTTCACTCCTGGTCTGTGATTGGATTTAAGGTCTAGGTTCTGAAGTCTGAAAACTGAGCTTGGGAAGAGATGAAGCCCTAAGGCCATGGTGTGTCCGATGTGCTCAGTGTTCCGCCAGCTGTTGAGTGTGGGTTTGGAGGTGCAGGCTCAGGCTGTGGCAGACAGGGAATAAGTGCCCAGGCTAGACTGTATCATTGGGGTGCAGTCGAGTTTCGTGCAGGATGGTACTCATTTGTGGTTACTGGTTATCCCCAGAGGGCAACGTTTTTCTTCTGGAGGGAAGACACAGTGCCACATAGTGTTTCCAGCATTCCCAAACTGGAAGGCTTGTGGGCCAGGAGTGTGAGGAAAAAATTCTGAGAACACAAGCCAGACTTAGATTTCAAGGTGAAGGGAAGGCAGGCACCCTCTGCAGAGATGATTCGAGATCCCGTATACCTGAAGACAGAGCTAGGATCAGACGTTGGCTTAGGTCGGAGTTTCTGTCCATTACGGCCCCTTCATGAAGGGGAGGGTGTCACGAGGACATGGAGGTTTTCCAACGATGGGAATTGTGAGATGCTCCAAACCACAATGATTTCTTCTGTGGGATAGTTGAGACCTGTTGGATGGCTCCAGGACATCCCATAAGGAAGTTATCCAGAGCAGGGTTCTAAGGATGGATGCCTGGGCAGCCTGCCTCCCATTCCAGGTGTCTCATAGAGCCAAGGCAAGTTCGATCTGCTGGATCTAGGGGAGCAACCGAGGCGGGTGTTTTGAAATGGGTGAGTTGAGGATTGGTCATAATGTGCATTTGTGTCCATGTAGACCTTGGAATGGGGTGCTTGATCCGGGGCCTTGAGGGATGTTCATAACCGGAGGTTTTGATGGAGCTCTAAAGAGTATGTTTCCTATGTAGAGAAGAGAATTGTTTTGATGAGTGCCTAAGGAATCTCCCATATGCTGGTATTGGAAACCAGGCCTCTGAGGAGAGATGACTGGAATCAAAAGCAATGGATCTGATTAGGGCCTAAGTGCCCTTCCAGTTCAATCTTATTCTATGGGGATATCTGTCTCTGGGTCTGAGTGGAGGTGGTTTCCTAACTTGTGAAAGATCATCCCTGTTTGTCCTGGGCAGCCAACACAATTCAGATGGCCTGTGGGAGTTTGGAGGATTCTCCTAATCTATAGGGTTGTGGCCAATGGAAATGGCAGAATTCCCCTGGAGAGGGAAGCCACAGTCCTGAGGTGTGGCTCCAGGGGCCCCAGATTGGATGTTGTGTGGGCCAGGCCTGTGGGGACAGAAGTCTGAAAACACAAACTCAGCTTAGGTTTGGGGATGTATGTATGAAGGCTCGATCTACAGACCGTGAGAATTTTCCGGGCTATGAACAAAGGGCGAGTATGTGGCGCTTGCTCAGGGTTTTGTCTCTGGATTTTGTGTCAATGGTGGCCGTGAATGTCGGGGTGTCCTCAAGGGCCATGGACAATTCTTTCTCTGGTGATTTGGCCTGATCCCAAGTGGTTGGGATCATTCTGTGAATGGGAATAGTCCTTTCTGTATTTTTTTTTTTTTTTTACCTCAGGTGTCCCACCAAAGAGGGATTCCCGAGTAGAGCCCTGAGTAGGGGTGACTAGACATCTCGAACTCTGGTTGAGATTGGGGGATTAGGGGCTTGGCAAGCCCCATATGTGGGCTGTTGTTCCAGTCACTAAGAGGCTTTACATGAGGATAGGGCTCACGCTGAGTGTCACAATGTGTGTTTGTGCAAATTGTGGCCCTCTGGGATAGGTGGGGCCTCATAATCCATGCTGCTTTCTCCTACAATGAACATTGGACAACATGCCAACCACTAGGTTTCTTGCCAAGGCGAAGGAGAAGTTCTGATTCTTGCATCACGTTCACTCCTGAGCAGTGAGTGGAGATAAGGTCTAGGTTCTGAAGGTGAAAATTGAGGTTGGGTAGAGATGATGGCCTAAAGCCATTGTGGGTTTGATATGCTCAGTGTACGGCCAACTGTCTGGGTGTTGGACTGGAGGTCTGCCCTCAGGCTGTGTCAGACAGGGCTTTATTGCACAGGCTAGACTGTATAATTGGGGTATGGTCGAGTGGCATGCAGGTTGTTACTCATTTGGCGTTTCTGGTTAGCCCTATAGGGCAACATTTTTCTTCTGGAGGCCAGGCAGTGTGCTGCATTGTGTCTCCAGAATTTCCAAACTGGAGGGGTGTGGCCAGGATTCTGAGGACGGAAGTCTGGGAACACAAGTTAGGCTAGGTTTCAGGTTGAGGGCCCAGCAGGCACACTCTCAAGTGCTGAATCGAGATCTTATGCTACTGAATTCAGGGCGAGAATCAGACTTTGGCTTAGGATGGAGTTTCTGTCCGTGATGGCCCATTATGAAGGTGTGGGGCATCATGAGGAAATGGAGGTTTTCTCAGAGTGTTATTGTGTGATGCTTCAAACCACAAGGATTCATTCTGCGAGACAGTCAAGACAGGTTGGTTGGATTCAAGACGTCCCATAAAGAAGTTCTCCAGAGCAGGGTTCTAAGGATGGATGCGTGGGCAGCCCTCCTCCCATTCTAACTGTCTCCTAGTGACAAGGAAGGTTTGATCTGCTGGCTCTGGGTGAGCAGCCGAGGGGGCTGATTTGAAATGGACTCTCCTGAGAATGGATCATAATGTAAGTTTGTGTCCTTGGAGACCTTGGGATTGGGCCATGGTGCCAGCGCCCTGAAGGATCCTCCTAACCTGAGGTATTGACACAGCTCCAAAGAGCAAGTTTCCCATGTGGAGATGAGATCTGTTCTGATTGTTTCCTTAGGAAACCCCCATATTCTGATATTGGAAACCAGGTTTCTGAGGAGAGATACCTAGAAACCAAGCAATGCATCAGAAGTTGGCTCAGGTTGGAGTTTCTGTCCATGATGGCCCCTTTATAAAGGGGAGCATCTCATGAGGCCATGTAGGTTTTCCTACGATAGGAGTTGTGAGATGCTCCAATCTGCAAGGATTCCTTCTGTGGGACAGTCAAGACCTGTTGGAAGGCTCCAGGACATCCCATATGGAACGGCGCCAGAGCAGGATTCCAAGGATGGATGCCTAGAGAGTCTGCTTTGCATTCCAGTTGTCTCCTAGCGACAAGGCAGGTTTGATATTCTGCCTCTGGGGGAGTAATCGACGGGGCTGAGTTGAAATGTACTCTCCTGCCGAATGGTCATAATGCGGGTATGTGTCCATGGAGACCTTGGAATAGGACGGTTGCTCCGGCTACCTGAAGGTTTCTCCTAACTGGAGGCTTTTACAGAGCTCCAAAGGATAAGTTTCCCATGTGAAGACAAGATTTGTTCTGATTGGTATCTCTGGAATCCCCCATATGCTGGTATTGGAAAACAGGCCTCTGAGGAGAGATGCTTAGAAAAAAAAGCAATGGAACCAATTACATTCTAGGGGCCAGTCCAGTTTAATCTTCTTCTCTTGGGTTATCTGTCTATGGGTGAGTTGACGTCGTTGCTCAGCTTGTGAGAGATCGCCCCTCTTTGTCCTGGGTGGCCTACACTATTGGAATGGCCTCTGGGACTTTCAAGGTTTCTCCTTATCTGTAGGGTTGTGGCCAATGGAATGGGAAGAATTTCCTTGGAGAGGGCAGGCACAGTCCTGAGGTGTGGCTCCAGGGGCCTCAGTCTGGAGGGTGTGTGGGACAGGGATGTCAGGATAGAAGTCTGAAAACACAAACTCGGCTTAGGTTTGGGGACGTAGGTATGGCAGGCCCAATCTACAGACTATGAGGAGAATTTTTTGGGCTATCACCTAAGGGTGAGTGTGAACGCTTGCTGAAGCTTATGTCTCTGGAATTTGTGTCAATAGTGGCCGTGGAATGTCGGGCTGGCCTCATGGGCCATGGACGAGTCTTTCTCTCTGAACCCCAATCACTTTGGATGGCCCAATCCCAAGTGATTGGGGTCATTCTGTGAGTGGGAGGAGTCCTTTCTGTGTTTATTTACCTCAAATGTCCCACCAAAGAGGGATTCCAGAGCAGAGCCCTGAGTAGGGGTGACTAGATGTCTCTACCTCTGGTTAAGATTGGGTGACTTGGGGCATGGCAGGCCCCATATGCGGGCTCATGGTCCAGCCACTGAGAGGCTTTACTTGAGGACAGGGCTCAAACTGAGTGTCCCAATGTGTGTTTGAGCCCACCGCAGCTCTTAAGCATAGGCAGGGCCTCAGGGACCCTACACTACCCTCAGGGGCCCTACTACTACCCCTGTAGGCCCTACAGGGGTCCTACACTGAACGTTGGACAAGATGCCAACCACAAGATTCTGGCGAGAGGGAAGGAGGAGTTCTGATTTCTGCATCACGTTCACCCATGGGAAGTGAGTAGAGATAAGGTCTAGGATTCTGTAGCCTGAAAACCGAAGTTGGAAAGAGATGGCGACCTAAGGCCATGGCGGTTCTGATGTTCTCAGTGTACTGCAAGCTGTCTGGGTATCGGTTGGGAATTCAGGCCTCAGGTTCTGTCAGACAGGGCATTAGTGCACAGGCTAGACTATATAATTGGTGTACAGTTGAGTGACGTGCAGGTTTATCCTCATTTGAGGTTTCTGGGTAGACCCCTAGGGCAATATTTTTCTTCTAGAGGGCAGGCAGAGTGCAGCACTGTGTCATCGGAAATCCCAAAATAGAGGGCGTGTGGTCCAGGAGAGTGAGGACGGAAGTCGGAGAACCCTAGCTACGCTTAGGTTTTGGGGTGACGGCACAGCAGGTACACTCTGAAGAGCTGAATCAAGATCTCGTGCATCTGAAGTCAAGGCGAAGATCAGCTGTTGGCTCAGGTTGGAGTTTCTTTCCATGATCTGCCTTCATGAAGATTGGGGGCATCATGTGACCTTGGAAGCTTTCCATGATATGAGTTGTTAGGTGGTCCATGCACAAGGACTCCTGTGGGACAGTCGAGACCTGTTGGGTGGCTCAAGGATGTCCCATAAGGAACGACGCAAGAGCAGGGTTCTAAGGATGGATGCCTGAAGAGCCCAACTCGCATTTCAATTGTCTCCTAGCGACAAGGCAGGTTCAATCTGCTGGCTCTGGAGTAGCAACCGAGGGGGTTTAGTTGAAATGGACTCTCCTGAGGATGGGTCATAATTTGGGATTGTGTCCATGGAGATATTCAAATGGGGCAGTGGCTCCAGTGACCTGAAGTTTTCTCCTAACTGGAGGTTATGACACAGCTCCATAGAGCAAGATTCCCATGTGGAGACGAGATTTTTTCTGATAGGTAGCTCTGGAAAACCCCTTATGCTGGTATTGGAATCCAGGCCTCTGAGGAGAGATGCCTGAAAACAAAAGCAATGGATCCAATTAGGGCCTAGGTGCCTGTCTTGTTCAATATTCTTTTCTATGGATATCTGTCTAAGGTTCTGATTGGAGGTAGTGGCTCAGCTTGTGCCAGAGGGTCCCTGTATGTCCAGGACATCCTACACTATTGGGATGGCCTCAGAGATTTTGGATGATTCTCCTAATCTGTCAGGTTGTGCCACATGAATGAGCAGAATTCCCTTGGAGAGGGCAGGCACAGTCCTGAGGTGTGGCTCCATGGGGCCCAGCCTTTAGAATGTGTGGGTGAGGACAATGGAGACAGAAGTCTGAAAACACAAACTCGGCTTAGGTTTGGGGACATAGGTATGGCAGGCCCGATCTACAGACCTTGAGAATTTTGGGGGCTCTGAACAAAGGGCAAGTGTGTGGCGCTTTTTCAGGTTTTTGTCTCCGGATTTTGTGTCAATGGTGGCCGTGGAATGTCAGGCTGGCCTCATCGACCATGGACGAGTATTTCTCTCTGTGGATTTGGCCAGATTCCAAGTGTTTGGGGTCATTCTTTGGATGGTAGGAGTCCTTACTTTTTTTTTTTTTCTTTATCTTGTTTTTTTTTTTTTTTTTACCTTATGTGTCCCACCAAAGAGGGATTCCAGAAAAGAGCTCTGAATAAGGATGACTAGACTTCTCAAGCTCTGGCTAGGATTGGGGGAGTAGGGGCATGGCAAGTCCCATATGCAGGCTCTTGGTCGAGCCCCGGAGAGACTTTACTTGAGGCCAGGGTTCATGCTTAGGGTCCTAATGTGTGTTTGTGCCCATCGCAGCCCCCAAGCATGTCTGAGGCCTCATTGACCATGCTGGGTTCTCATATACTGAACGTTGGACAACATGCCAACCACAAGGTTTCTGGTCATGGGGAAAATGAAGTTCTGATTTCTGCATCACGTACATCACTTAGTTGTGAGTGGAGATAATGTCTAGGTTCTGAAGCCTGAAGACCAAGGTTGGGAAGAGATGATGACCTAAGGCCATGGCATGTTCGATGTGTTCAGTGTGAGGCCAGGTGTCTGGGTGTCGGTCACGAGGTCTGGGGTCAGGCTGTGTCAGACAGGGCATTAGTGCCCAGGCTAGACTGTATAATTGGGGTACAGTCTAGAGAATTGCAGGTTGATCCTCATTTGATATTTCTGGGTAGACCCCTAGGGCAAAGTCTCTCTTCTGGAGGGCAGGCAGAGTGCTGCATTTTGTCTCCAGAATTCCCAAAGTGGAAGGCTTGTGGGCCAGGAGTGTGAGATGGCTTAGGTTTGGCAGGCACACTCTGCAGAGCTGAATTGAGATCTCATGCATCTGAGGTCAGGGCGAGGATCAGACGGGAGTTTCTGTCCATGATGTCCTCTACCTGAAGGTGGAGGCATCACGAGGCCATGGAGGTTTTCCCACGGTGCGAGTGTGTGATGCTGCAAACCACAAGGATTCCTTCTGCAGGACAGTTGAGACCTGTTGAATGGATCAAGGACACCCCATTAGGAATTTCTCCAGAGCAGAGTTCTAACATGGATACCTGGGCAACGAACTCGCATTCCAATTGTCTCCTAGTGACAAAGCAGGTTTGATCTGCTGGCACTGGGTGAGCAACCGCCAGGTTTGTGTTGAAATGGACTCTCCTGAGGATGGGTCATAATGTGGGATTGTGTCCATTGAGACATTGGAATGGGGCGGTGGCTCCAGTGACGTGAAATTTTCTCCTAACTGGAGGTTTTGACACAGTTCCATATAGCATGATTCCCATGTGGCATGCGATTTGTTCTGATTGGTAGCTCCAGAAACCCCCATGTGCTGGTATTGGAATCCAGGCCTCTGAGGAGAGATACATGAAAACAAAAGCAATGAATTCGTTTAGGGCCTAGGTGCCTGTCCTCTTCAATCTTCTTTTCTATGGATATCTATCTACAGGTCTGATTGGAGGTAGTGGCTCAGCTTGTGGCAGATGGTCCATGTTAGTCCCGGACATTCTACAATATTGGGGTGGCCTCGGGGACTTCGGATGTTTCTCCTAATCTGTCAGGTTGTGCCAAAGGGATGAGCAGAATTCCCATGGAGAGGGCAGGCACAGTCCTGAGGTGTGGCTCCATGGGGCCAAGCCTTGAGGGTGTGTGGGCCAGGACAATGGAGACAGAAGTCTGAAAACACAAACTTGTCTTAGGTTTGGGGACTTAGGTATGGCAGGCCCGATCTACAGACCGTGAGAATTTTTCAGGCTTTGAACAAAGGGCGAGTGTGTGGCGCTTTTTCAAGCTTTTGTCTCCGGATTTTGTGTCAATGGTGGCCGTGGAATGTCAGGGTGGCCTCATCAGCCATGGACGAGTATTTCTCTCTGTGAATTTGGCCCAATTCCAAGTGTTTGCAGTCATTCTTTGGACGGTAGGAGTCCTTTCTCTATTTTTTTTTTAACCTCATGTGTCCCACCAAGGAGGGATTCTAGAGAAGAGATCTGAGTAGGGGTGACTAGACTTCTCAAGCACTGGTTAAGGTTTGGGGAGTAGGGGCATGGTAATCTCCATATGTGGACTCTTGGTCTAGCCCCGGAGAGGCTTTACTTAAGGCCAGGGTTCATGCTTAGGGTCCTAATGTGTGTTTGTGCCCATCGCAGCCCTCAAGCATGTCTGAGGCCTCATGGGCCATGCTGGTTTCTCCTACACTGCACGTTGGACAACATGCCAACCACAGGGTTTCTGGTCATGGGGAAGGAGGAGTTCTGATTTCTGCATCACGTACACGGCATGGCAGTGAGTAGAGATAAGGTCTAGATTCTGAAGCCTGAAAACCGAGGTTGGTAAGAGATGACGACCTAAGGCCATGGTGGGTCCGATGCACTTAGTGTGCGGCCAGATGTCTGTGTCCATCATGAGGTCGGGGCTCAGGCTGTGTCAGGCAGGGCATTAGTCCCCAGGCTAGACTGTATAATTGGGGTACAGTCGAGTGATGTGAAGGTTGGTCCTCATTTGGGGTTTCTGGTTGGCCCCATAGGGCAAAGATTTTCTTCTGGAGGGCAGGCAGAGTGCTGCATTCTGGCTCCAGAATTGCCAACTTCAGGGCTTGTGGGCCAGGTGTTTTAGGACAGAAGTCTGAGAACACAAGTTCAGCTTAGAATTCGCAGCGGTGACATGGCAGGCACACTCTACAGACCTGAAATGAGATCGTGCATCTGAAGTCAGGGCGAGGATCAGATGTTGGCTTAGGTTGGAGTTTCTGTACATGATGTCCCCTTCATGAAGGTGGGGGGGCATCAGGAAACCATGGAAGATTTCCAACTTTGTGAGTGTGTGATGCTCCAAACCACAAGGATTCCGTCAGCGGGACAGTCACGACATTTTGGATGGATCAAGGACGTCCCATAAGAAATGCTCCAAAGCACAGTTCTAATGATGGATAACTGGGCAGTCCAACTTGCATTCCAGTTGTGTCCTAGTGAAAAGGAGGATTCGATCTGCTGTCACTGGGGGAACAACCGAGGGGGCTGAATTGAAATGGAATCTCATGAGGATCAGTCATGATGTGGATTTGTGTCCATGGATCCCTTGGAATGGGGCAGTGGCTCTGTTGCCCTGAAGAATTCTCCTAACCTGAGGTTTTGATGCAGCTCCAAAGAGCAAGTTTCCCATGTAGAGACGAGATTTGTTCTGAAAGCCCCACAACCTGGTATTGGAAACCAAGCATCTGGGGAACAATGCCTGGAATCCAAAGCAATGGATCTGATTACGGTCTAGGGGCCTGTCCTTTTCAATATTCTCCTCTGAGTGTCTCTGTCTAAGATTCAGAATGGAGGTCACTGCTCCGCTTGTGTCAGATCACCCATGTTTGTTGGGGGAGGCCAACACTATTGGGCTGGTCTTGGGAATTGGAGGTTTCTCCTAATCTGTAAGGTTGTGGCAAATGAAACGGGCAGAGTTCCCTTGGAGAGCACTGGCACAGTCCTTAGGTGTGACACCACCTTTCTGGGTGTCATCCAGGAGGTCCAGGCTCAGGCTGTGTCAGACAGGGCATTAGTGCCAAGCTTAGACTGTATAATTGGAGTAAAGTTGAGTGGCATGCAGGTTGATCCTCATTTGGCGTTTCTAGGTAGCCCCAGGGGCAACGTTTTTCTTCTGGAGGGAAGGAAGAGTGCTGCATTGTGGCGACGGAATTCTCACACTGGAGGGCTTGTGGGCCAGAATTGTGAGGAAGGAAGTGAGAGAACACAAGCTAGGCTTAGGTTTTGGGTCAAGATCATGGCAGGCACACTCTGTAGAGCTAAATCTAAATCTCATGCATCTGAAGTCAGGGCGAGGATCAGACGTAGGCTCAGGTTGAAGTTTCTGTTCAGGATGGCCTCTTCATGATGGTGGGGGGCATCATGGGGCTATGGAGACTTTCCCACGATTGGCATTGTAAGTTGCTCCAATCGGCAAGGATTCCTTCTACGGGACAGTCGAGACCGGTCAGATTGCTCGAGGACGTCCCATGCGGAACCACGGCAGTGCTGGGTTCTAAGGATGGATTCCTGGAGTGCCCGCCTCACATTCCTATTGTCTCCTAATGACAAGGCAGGTTCGATCTGCTTCTTTTGGGGAGCAACCAAAGGGGATGTGTTGAAATGGACTCGCCTGCGGATGGGTCATAATGCGGGTTTGTGTTCATGGAGACCTTGGAATGGGGTGTTGGCTGCTGGGACCTGAAGGTTTCCCTTAACTGGAGGTTGTGACACAGCTCCAAAATGCATGTTTCCCATGTGGAAATGAGATTTGTTCAGACTGGTACCTCTTGAAGAACACATATGCTGGTATTGGAAACCAGGCCTCTGAGGAGAGATGCCTGGAATCAAAAGCAATGGATCTGATTAGGGCCTAGGTGCCTGTCCGGTTCAATCTTCTTCTCTGGGGTTATCTGTCTATGGATCTGAGTTGAGGTAGTTGCTCATCTTGGGACAGATCACCCTGTTTGCCCTGAGTGGCCAACACTATTGGGATGGCCTCAGGGACGTTGGAGTGTTCTCTTAATCTTTAGGGTTGTGGCCAATGGAATGGGCAGAATTTGCTTGGAGAAGGCAGGCACAGTCCTGAGGCATGGCTCCAGGGGCCCCAGCCTGGAGGGTGTGTGGGCCAGGACAGTGGGGACAGAAACCTGAAAACCCAAACTCAGCTTAGATTTGGGGACGTAGGTATGACATGCCTGATCTATAGACCGTGAGAAGAATTTATCAGGCTATGAACAAAGGGCAAGTGTGAGGCATATCTCCAGGCTTTTGTCTCTAGATTTTGTGTCAATGGTGGCCATGGAATGACGGGATGGCCTCTTTGGCCATGGATGATTCTTTCTCTTTTAAGATTTGGTCAGATCCCAAGTTTTGGGGCTCATTCAGGGGATGGAGGAGACCCTTCGATATTTTTTTTCCTCAGGGGTTCCAGAGCAGAGACCTGAATAGGGGTGATTAGAACTCTCAACCTCTCATTAATATTGGGGGACTAGGGATGGCAATGCGGGTTCTTGGTCCAGACCCTGAGAGGCTTTACTTGAGGACAGGGCTCACACTGAGGGTCCCAATGTGTTTGTGCCCATTGCGGTTCTCAAGCATGGGCGGGGACTCATGGGCTACACTGGATTCTCCTACACTGAACGTTGGAAAACATGCCAACCACAAGGTTTCTTGCCTTGAGGAAGAAGGAGTTTCATTTCTGCATCACGTTCACCCCTGGGTAGTGAGTATATATAAGGTCTAGGTTCTGAAGCCTGAAAACCAAGGTTGAAAAGAGATGATGACCTAAAGCCATGGCGGGTCTGATGTGCTCAGTGTACAGCCAGCTGTCTGGGTGTCGGTTGAAAATTCAGACCTCAGGCTGTGCAAGACAGGGCATTAACGCCGAAGCGAAACTGTATAATTGGGGTAGAGTCAAGTGGCATGCAGGTTGATCCTCATTTGGTGTTTCTGGTTAGCCACATAGGACAACGTTTCTCTTCTGGAGGGCAGTCAGAGTGCTGCATTGTGTCTCTCCAGAATTCCCTAACTGGAGGGCTGGTGGGCTCGGAGTGTGAGGACGAAGTCTGAGAACAATAGCTAGGTTTTGCTTCGGGGCGGGGTTTCGGCAGGCACACTCTGCAGAGTTGAATCAAGATTTCGTGCATCTGAAGTCAGGGCGAGGATTAGACGTTGGCTCAGGTTGGAGTTTCTGTCCAAGATGGCTCTTTCATGAAGGGGACAGTGCACCACGAGGCCACAGAGCTTTTCCCATGATGGGAGTTGTGAGGTGCTCCAAAGCGCAAGGATTCCTTCTGCAGGACAGCTGTGACCAGTTGGCTGGCTCCAGGACGTCCCATATGGAATTACTTCAGAGTAGTTTTCTACAGATGGATGCCTAGCCAGTCCGCCTCACATTCCAATTGTCTCCTAGTGACAAGATAGGTTCGATCTGCTGGCTCTAGGGGAGCACCCAAGGGCACTGAGTTGAAAAGGACTCTCCTGCAGATGGGTCCTAATGTGGGATTGTGTCCATGGAGACCTTGGAATGAGGTGGTGGCACCGGGGCCCTGAAGGATTTTCCTAGCCGGAGGTTTTGACACAGCTTGAAAGAGCACGTTTCCCATGTGGAGAAGACATTTGTTCTGACTGATGCCTCAGGAAACCCCCATATAGTGGTATTGAAAACCAGGCCTCTGAGGTTCTGACATAGCTCCTCGAGCAAGTTTCCAATGTGCAGACAAGACTTGCTCTGAAGGAGCCTATGGAAACCCCATAGGCTGGTATTGGAAACCAGGCCTCTGAGAAGAGATGCCTGGAAACCAAAGCAATGGATCTGATTAGGGCCTAGGGGCCTGTCCAGTTCAATGTTCTTCTCTGGGGACATCTGTCTCCGAGCCTATGTGGAGCTAGTTGCTCAGCTAGTGTCAGATCACCACTGTTTGTTCCGAGCAGCCTACAATATTGGGATGGTCCCAGGGACATTGGAGATTTCTCCTGATTTATATGGTTGTGGCCAATGGAATATGAAGAATTCCCTTTGAGAGGGCAGGAACAATCCTGATGTGTGGTTCCAGGGGCCCTAGCATGGAGGTTGTGTGTTTTCACACAACTGTCCAAACAGCCCTGGCCTACACAACCTACAGGCTCAGGCCCCTGGAGCCAAAACTGAGGACTGTACTTGTCCTCTCAGAGGGAATTGTGTGTGCCCATTCCAAAGGCCACAACCCTTCTAATAGGATAAACCTCCAAAGTCCCTGATCCATCTCAATAGTGGTGGCTTCCCAGGAAAAACAGGGGTAATCTGAGCCCAACTGAGCACCTACACGCACTCAGACCCATAGACAGATGTCCCCAGAGGTATGAAGGAAAGAACAGGCGCCTAGGCACTAATCAGATCCATTGCTTTGGTTTCCAGGCATCTCTCCTCAGAGGCCTGGATTTCAAAAGCAGCATATAGCTGTTTCTTGACTCACCCATCAGAAAACATCTCATCTACACATGGGAATCTTGCACGTAGGGGCTGTGTCAAAGCCTCTGTTTAGGAGAACCCTTTAGGGCCCCAGTGCCACCGCTTCATTCCAAGGTCTCCATAGACACAAAAGCACATTAGCACCCATCCCCAGGGGTGTCCATTTCAACTCAGCGTCCACGGTTGCTCCCCACAGATCCAGGAGATCTAACCTGTCTTGTTGCTAGGAAACAATTGAAATGCGAGGTGGGCTACCCATCCATCCATCCTTAGAACCCTGCTCAGAATCATTGGCCTGGAGCCAAACAACAGGTCTCAATTGTCCTGCAGAAGACTCTCTGCAGTTTGGAGCTTCTCACAACTCCCATCGTGGGAAAACACCCATGGCCCCGTGATGCCCCCCCCCCCATTCATGAAGGGGCCATCAGGGACAGAAACTCCAACCTGAGCGATCGTCTGATCCTCGCCCTGATTTCAGATGCACGAGATCTCGATTCAGGTCTGTAGATTGTGCCTGCCATGGCCTCACCCAGAAACCTAAGCCAGGCTTGTGTTCTCAGACTTTTGTCGTCAGACTACTGGCCCACAAGCCCTCCAGTTTGGCAATCCAGAACTACAATGCAGCACTCTGCCGGCCCTCCAGAAGAAAAACATTGTCCTCTGGGGCTACCCAGTAACCCCAATGAGGATCAACCTGCACCGACATTGGCTGTACCCCAAATACATAGGCTGACCAGGGCACTAATGCCCTTTCTGACACAGCCTGAGCCTGGACTCCCTGGACCCTCCCAGACAGCTGGCCGCACACTGAGCACATCGAGCCGACATGGCCTTAGGTCGTCATCACTTCCCAACCTCGGTTTTCAGGTTTCAGAACCTAGACCTTATCTCCAAACACTGCCCAGGGTTGAAGGTGAAGCAGAAATCAGAACTCCTTCCCCATGGCAAGAAACCTTGTGGTTGGCATGTTGTCCAACGTTCAGTGTAGTTGAAACCAGCGTGGCCCATGAGGCCCCGCCCATGCTCGCGGGCCACATTGGTCACAAACACACATTGTGACGCTCAGGCTGAGCCCAGTCCTCAAGTAAGGCCACTCAGTGGCTGGATGAAGAGATAGCATATTGGACATGCCATGCCCCTAGGCCCCAATTTTTAACCATAGTTCGGGTTTTCCCTTCAGTCTTCCCCACGGCTTGGCTTTGGAATTACTCTTTTGGTGGGACACCTGAGGTAACAAAACTGAAATGAGTCCTCCCATCCCACAGATTGACGAAAATCAAAATCCTCAGAGAGGAAGATTCGTCCATGGCCCCTGAGGCCTCCCCGACATTCCAAGGCCATCGCTGATACAAAATCCAGAGACAAAAGCCTGAGCAAGCACCTCAGACTCGCACTTTCTTCGTATCCAGAAGAGTTCTTCTCATGGTTTGTCGATCGGGCCTGCCATACCTACGTCCCCAAAACTAAGCTGAGTTTGTGTTTTCAGACTTCTGTCCTCAAAGTCTTGGGCACAACACCCTCCAGGCTGGGCCCCTGGAGCCACACATTAGGACTGTGCCTACCAATCCATGGAATTCTGCCCATTCCATGGTCCAAAATCGTACAAATTAGGAGAAACCTCCAAAGTCCCTGAGGCCATCCCAATAGATTTGGTTGCCCGGAACAAACAAGGGCTGTCTAACGCCAGCTGATAATCGACCTCCACTCATATCATAGATGGATGTCCCCAGAGAAGAAGATTGAACCAGACAGGACCCTAGGCCATAATAGGATCCATTGCTTTGGGTTACAGGCATGTGTCCTCAAAAGCCTGATTCCAATACGAGCATAGGGGTTTTCCTGAGGCACCCATCAGAACTCATCTCGTCTCCACAAGGAAACCTGTGCATGGAAGCCATGTCCAAAGCTTAGGAGAGTACTTCAGGGTCACGGTGCCACCGCCCCATTCCAAGACCCTCATGGACACAAAAACACATTAGGACCCATCCTCACGAAAGTCCATTTCAAGTCAGCCACCCCGGTTGCTCAGGCAGAGCCATCAGATCTAAACTGTCTTGTTGCTAGGAGAAAATTGGAATGCGAGGCGGGCTTCCCAAGCATCCATCCGCGAACGGTGCTCTGGAGTCATTCCATATGGAATGTCCTGGAGCTGTCCAACAGGTCTCAATTGTCCCGCAGAAGGAATCCTTAAAGGGGGCCTCCCACAACTCCCAACGTGGGAAAACCTCAATGGCCTCGAGATTCTGCTCCCTTCATGAAGCGGCCGTCATGCTCAGAAACTCCAACCTGAGCCAACGTCTGATCCTCGCCCTGACTTCACATGGATGAGATATTGGTTCAGATATGCAGGGGGTACCTGCCATGCCCCCCCGAAACCCAAGTCTAGCTTGTCTTCTCAGTCTTCCGTCCTCACACTCCTGGCTCCGAAGCCCTCAAGTTTGGCAATTCCGGACCCACAATGCAGCACTCTGCCTGCCCTCTAGAGAAAAAAATTATTGCCTCATGAGCTGCCCAGGCACCTTAAATGAGGGTAAACCTACACAGCACTCGACTTTACCCAAATTATATAGTCTATCCTGGGCACTAATGCACTGTCGAACACATCCTGAGCCCGGACCTCCTGACCAACACCCAGAAAGCTGACCGCACACTGAGCACATAAAACCCGCCATGGCCTTAGGTCATCATCTCTTCCCTACCTCAGTTTTCAGGATTCAGAACGAGACCTTATCTCCAATCACTGCCCAGGGGTGAGTGTGATGTAGAAATCAGAACTCCTCTTTACCCATGGCAAGAACCCTTGTGGTTGGCACGTTGTTCAATGTTCAGTTTTGGAGAAACAGCATTCACCCTGAGGCACCACCCATTCTTGAGTGTTACGAGGGCATACACACGCATTGTGACCCTCAGCATAAGTCCTGTCCTCTAGTAAGTCCTCTCAGTGGCTGGACCATTAGATGTCATAATGGTCTTGACATGTCCCTAGGCCCCAATTTTTAACCAGATTTCTTATTGTCCAGTCGCCCCTCCCCAGGGCTCTACTCTGGAATCCCTCATTTGTGGGACACCTGAGGTTAAAAAAGAAAACAACAACAACAACAAAAAAGAAAACGGACTTCTTCCAGCACACAGAATGACCCCAAACTCTTTGGACGGGGCCAAACCACAAGAGACTAAGACTCGTCCATTTCCCATGAAGTCACCCATAAATTGCACGACCATGAGTGACACGATATCCAGAGACAAAAACATGAGCAGGAGCCTCACACTCGCCCTTCTTTCAAATCCCGAAGGGTTCTCCTCATGGTCTGTAGATCAGTCCTGCCATACCTATGACCCGAAACATAAGCCGAGTTTGTGTTTTCAGACAACTGTCCAAACAGCCCTGGCCTACACAACCTACAGGCTCAGGCCCCTGGAGCCAAACCTGAGGACTGTACTTGCCCTCTCCAAGGGAATTGTGTGTGCCCATTCCAATGGCCACAGCCCTTCTAATAGGATAAACCTCCAAAGTCCCTGATCCCTCTCAATAGTGGTGGCTTCCCAGGAAAAACAATGGCAATCCGAGCCCTACTGAGCACCTACCTGCACTCAGACCCATAGACAGATGTCCCCAGAAATAAAAAGGAAAGAACAGGCCCCTAGGCACTAATCAGATCCATTGCTTTGGTTTCCAGGCATCTCTCCTCAGATTCCTGGATTTCAAAAGCAGCATATAGCTGTTTCTTGACTCACCCATCAGAACACATCTCATCTACACATGGGAAACTTGCACGTTGGAGCTGTGTCAAAGCCTCTGTTTAGGAGAACACTTTAGGGCCCCAGTGCCACCGCTTCATTCCAAAGTCTCCATAGACACAAAAGCACGTTAGGACCCATCCCCAGGAGTGTCCATTTCAACTCAGCGTCCTCGGTTGCTCCCCACAGATCCAGGAGATCTAACCTGTCTTGTTGCTAGGAGACAATTGGAATGCGAGGTGGGCTACCCAGCCATCCATCCTTAGAACCCTGCTCAGAATCATTGGCGTGGAGCCAAACAACAGGTCTCAATTGTCCTGCAGAAGACTCTTGCAGTTTGGAGCTTCTCACAACTCCCATCGTGGGAAAACACCCATGTCCTCGTGATGCCCCCCCATTCATGAAGGGGCCATCAGGGACAGAAACTCCAACCTGAGCGATCGTCTGATCCTCGCCCTGACTTCAGATGCACGAGATCTCGATTCAGGTCTGTAGATTGTGCCTGCCATGGCCTCACCCAGAAACCTAAGCCTAGCTTGTGTTCTCAGAATTTTGTCGTCAGACTACTGGCCCACAAGCCCTCCAGTTTGGCAATCCAGAACTACAATGCAGCACTCTGCCGGCCCTCCAGAAGAAAAACATTGTCCTCTGGGGCTACCCAGTAACCCCAAATGAGGATCAACCTGCACCGACCATGGCTGTACCCCAAATACATAGGCTGACCAGGGCACTAATGCCCTTTCTGACACAGCCTGAGCCTGGACCCCCTGGACCCTCCCAGGACAGCTGGCCGCACACTGAGCACAATGAGCCGCCATGGCCTTAGGTATTCATCTCTTCCCAAACTCGGTTTTCAGGTTTCAGAACCTAGACCTTATTTCCAATCACTGCCCAGGGTTGAAGGTGAAGCAGAAATCAGAACTCCTTCCCCATGGCAAGAAACCTTGTGGTTGGCTGTTGTCCAACGTTCAGTGTAGTTGAAACCAGTGTGGCCCATGAGGCCCCGCCCATGCTCGAGGGCCACATTGGTCACAAACACACATTGTGACCCTCAGGCTGAGCCCATTCCTCAAGTAAGGTCACTCAGTGGCTGGATGAAGAGATAGCATATTGGGCTTGCCATGCCCCTAGGCCCCAATTTTTAACCATAGTTCGGGTTGTCCCTTCAGTCTTCCCCACGGCTTTGCTTTGGAATTACTCTTTTGGTGGGACATCTGAGGTAACAAAACTGAAATGAGTCCTCCCATCCCACAGATTGACGAAAAGCAATTGGGAATCGGGCCAAATCCTCAGAGAGGAAGATTCGTCCATGGCCCATGAGGCCTCCCCGACATTCCACGGACATCGCTGATACAAAATCCAGAGACAAAAGCCTGAGCAAGCGCCTCAGACTCGCACTTTCTTCATATCCTGAAGAGTTCTTCTCATGGTTTGTCGATCGGGCCTGCCATACCTACGTCCCCAAACATAAGCTGAGTTTCTGTTTTCAGACTTCTGTCCTCAACGTCTTGGGCCACACACCCTCCAGGCTGGGCCCCTGGAGGCACACATTAGGACTGTGCCTTCCAATCCATGGGAATTCTGCTCATTCCATGGTCCAGAATCGTACAAATTAGGAGAAACCTCCAAAGTACCTGAGGCCATCCCAATAGTGTGGGTCGCCCGGAACAAACAAGGGCTGTCTGACACCAGCTGATAATCGACCTCCACTCATACCAGAGATGGATGTCCCCAGAGAAGAAGATTGAACCAGACAGGAACCTAGGCCATAATAGGATCCATTGTTTGCGTTACAGGCATGTGTCCTCAAAAGCCTGATTCCAATACGAGCATAGGTGTTTTCCTGAGGCACCCATCAGAACTCATCTCGTCTCCACAAGGAAACCTGTGCATGGGAGCCATGTCCAAAGCTTAGGAGAGTACTTCAGGGTCCCGGTGCCACCGCCCCATTCCAAGGCCCTCATGGACACAAAAACACATTAGGACCCATCCTCACGAAAGTCCATTTCAACTCAGCCACCCCGGTTGCTCCAGCAGAGCCAGCAGATCTAAACAGTCTTCTTGGTAGGAGACAATTGGAATGCGAAGCAGGCTACCCAGGCATCCATCCGCGAACTGTGCTCTGGAGTAATTCCATATGGGATGTCCTGGAGCTGTCCAACAGGTATCAATTGTCCCTCAGAAGGAATCCTTGAAGGGGGCATCCCACAACTCCCAACGTGGGAAAACCTCAATGGCCTCGAGATTCCGCTCCCTTCATGAAGCGGCCGTCATGCTCAGAAACTCCCACCTGAGCCAACGTCTGATCCTCTCCCTGACTTCACATGGATGAGATATAGGTTCAGATCTGCAGGGGGTACCTGCCGTGCCCTCGCCCTGAAACCCAAGTCTAGCTTGTCTTCTCAGACTTCCGTCCTCACACTCCTGGCCCCGAAGCCCTCAAGTTTGACAATTCCGGACCCACAATGCAGCACTCTGCCTGCCCTCTAGAAAAAAAAATTATTGCCTCATGAGCTGCCCAGGCACCTTAAATGAGGGTAAACCTACACAGCACTCGACTTTACCCAAATTATATAGTCTAAACTGGGCACTAATGCACTGTCGAACACATCCTGAGCCCGGACCTCCTGACCAACACCCAGAAAGCTGACCGCACACTGAGCACATAAAACCCGCCATGGCCTTAAGTCATCATCTCTTCCCTACCTCAGTTTTCAGGCTTCAGAACCGAGACATTATCTCCAATCACTGCCCAGGGGTGAGTGTGATGCAGAAATCAGGACTCCTCCTTACCCATGGCAGGAACCCTTGTGGTTGGCACGTTTTGCAACGTTAAGTGTAGGAGAAACCAGCATTCACCCTGAGTCCCCGCCCATTATTGAGTGTTAGGAGCGCATACACATGCATTGTGACCCTCAGCATGAGTCCTGTCCTCTAGTAAGTCCTCTCAGTGGCTGGATCATTAGATGTCATAATGGGCTTGACATGTCCCTAGGCCCCAATTTTTAACCAGATTTCTGATTGTCCAGTCGCCCCTCCCCAGGGCTCTACCCTGGAATCCATCATTTGGTGGGACACCTGAGGTTAAAAAAGAAAACAACAACAACACCACCAAAAAAAAAAAAAAAACAAACTTCTTCCAGCCCACAGAATGACCCCAAACTCTTTAGACATGGCCAAACCACCAGAGAGTAAGACTCGTCCATTTCCCATGAAGTCACCCAGAAATTCCACGACCATGAGTGACACGATATCCGGAGACAAAAACGTGAGCAGGAGCCTCACACTCGCCCTTCTTTCAAATCCTGAAGAGTTCTCCTCATGGTCTGTAGATCAGTCCTACCATACCTATGACCCGAAACATAAGCCGAGTTTGTGTTTTCAGACAACTGACCAAACAGCCCTGGCCTACACAACCTACAGGCTCAGGCCCCTGGAGCCAAACCTGAGGACTGTACTTGCCCTCTCCAAGGGAAATGTGTGTGCCCATTCCAATGGCCACAACCCTTCTAATAGGATAAACCTCCAAAGTCCCTGATCCATCTCAATAGTGGTGGCTTCCCAAAAAAGACAGGGGCAATCTGAGCCCAACTGAGCACCTACCTGCACTCAGACCCATAGACAGATGTCCCAAGAAATAAAAAGGAAAGAACAGGCCCCTAGGCACTCATCAGATCCATTGCTTTGGTTTCCAGGCATCTCTCCTCAGAGGCCTGGATTTCAAAAGCAGCATATAGCTGTTTCTTGACTCACCCATCAGGAAACATCTTATCTACACATGGGAAACTTGCACGTTGGAGCTGTGTCAAAGCCTCTGTTTAGGAGAACCCTTTAGGGCCCAGAGCCACCGCTTCATTCCAAGGTCTCCATAGACACAAAAGCACTTTAGGACCCTTCCCCAGGGGTGTCCATTTCAACTCAGCGTCCTCGGTTGCTCCCCACAGATCCAGGAGATCTAAACTGTCTTGTTGCTAGGAGACAATTGGAATGCGAGTTGGGCTACCCAGCCATCCATCCTTAGAACCCTGCTCAGAATCATTGGCCTGGAGCCAAACAACAGGTCTCAATTGTCCTGCAGAAGACTCTCTGCTGTTTGGAGCTTCTCACAACTCCCATCGTGGGATAACACCCATGGCCTCGTGATGCCCCACCCCATTCTTGAAGGTGCCATCAAAGACAGAATCTCCAACCTGAGCGATCGTCTGATCCTCGTCCTGACTTCAGATGCACGAAATCTCGATTCACGTCTGTAGATTGTGCCTGCCATGGCCTCACCCAGAAACCTAAGCCTAGCTTGTGTTCTCAGACATTTGTCGTCAGACTACTGGCTCACATGCCCCCCAGTTTGGCAATCCAGAACTACAATGCAGCACTAAGCCGGCCCTCCAGAAGAAAAACATTGTCCTCTGGGGCTTCCCAGTAACCCCAAATGAGGATCAACCTACACCGACCTTGGCTGTACCCCAAATACATAGGCTGACCAGTGCACTAATGCCCTTTCTAACACAGCCTGAGCCTGGACCCCCTGGACCCTCCCAGACAGCTGGCCGCACACTGAGCACATCGAGCCGCCATGGCCTTAGGTCGTCATCTCTTCCCAACCTCGGTTTTCAGGTTTCAGAACCGAGACCTTATCTCCAATCACTGTCCAGGGTTGAAGGTGATGCAGAAATCAGAACTCCTTCCCCATGGCAAGAAACCTTGTGGTTGGCATGTTGTCCAACGTTCAGTGTAGTTGAAACCAGTGTGGCCCATGAGGCCCCGCCCATGCTCGCGGGCCACATTGATCACAAACACATTGTGACCCTCAGGCTGAGCCCAGTCCTCAAGTAAGGCCACTCAGTGGCTGGATGAAGAGATAGCATATTGGGCTTGCCATGCCCCTAGGCCCCAATTTTTAACCATAGTTTGGGTTGTCTTTTCAGTTTTCCCCACGGCTTGGCTTTGGAATACCTCTTTTGTTGGGACACCTGAGGTAACAAACCTGAAATGAGTCCTCCCATCCCACAGATTGACGAAAAGCAATTGGGAATCAGGCCAAATCCTCAGAGAGGAAGATTCGTCCATGGCCCATGAGGCCTCCCCGACATTCCACGGCCATCGCTGATACAAAATCCGAGACAAAGGCCTGAGCAAGCGCCTCAGACTTGCACTTTCTTCGTATCCTGAAGAGTTCTTCTCATGGTTTGTAGATCGGGCCGGCCATACCTACGTCCCCAAACCTAAGCTGAGTTTGTGTTTTCAGACTTCTGTCCTCAAAGTCCTGGGCCACACACCCTCCAGGCTGGGCCCCTGGAGCCACATATTAGGACTGTGCCTACCAATCCATGGGAATTCTGCACATTCCATGGTCCAAAATTGTACAAATTAGGAGAAACCTCCAAAGTCCCTGAGGCCATCCCAATAGTGTAAGTCGCCCGGAACAAACAAGGGCTGTCTGACACCAGCTGATAATCAACCTCCACTCATACCATAGATGGATGTCCCCAGAGAAGGAGATTGAACCAGACAGGACCCTAGGCCATAATAGGATCCATTGCTTTGGGTTACAGGCATGTGTCCTCAAAAGCCTGATTCCAATACGAGCATAGGTGTTTTCCTGAGGCACCCATCAGAACTCATCTCGTCTCCACAAGGAAACCTGTGAATGGGAGCCATGTCCAAAGCTTAGGAGAGTACTTCAGGGTTCCGGTGCCACCGCCCCATTCCAAGGCCCTCATGGACACAAAAACACATTAGGACCCATCCTCACGAAAGTCCATTTCAACTCAGCCACCCAGGTTGCTCCGGCAGAGACATCATATCTAAACTGTCTTGTTGCTAGGAGACAATTGGAATGTGAGGCGGGCTTCCCAGGCATCCATCCGCGAACGGTGCTCTGGAGTCATTCCATATGGGATGTCCTAGAGCTGTCCAACAGGTCTCAATTGTCCCGCAGAAGGAATCCTTGAAGGGGGTATCCCACAACTCCCAACGTGGGAAAACCTCAATGGCCTTGAGATTCATGAAGCGGCCGTCATGCTCAGAAACTCCAACCTGAGCCAACGTCTGATCCTCGCCCTGACTTCAGATGCATGAGATATTGGTTCAGATCTGCTGGGGGTTCCTGCCGTGACCTCGCCCTGAAACCCAAGTCTAGCTTGTCTTCTCAGACTTCCATCCTCACACTCCTGGCCCCGAAGCCCTCAAGTTTGGCAATTCCGGAACCCACAATGCAGCACTCTGCCTGCCCTCTAGAAAAGAAATTATTGCCTCATGAGCTGCCCAGGCACCTTAAATGAGGGAAAACCTACACAGCACTCGACTTTTCCTAAATTATATAGTCTAACCTGGGCACTAATGCACTTACGAACACAACCTGAGCCCGGACCTCCTGACCAACACCCAGAAAGCTGACAGCACACTGAGCTCATAAAACCCGCCATGGCCTTAGGTCATCATCTCTTCCCTACCTCAGTTTTCAGGCTTCAGAACCGAGACCTTATCTCCAATCTCTGCCCAGCGGTGAGTGTGATTCAGAAATCAGAACTCCTCCTTACCCATGGCAAGAACCCTTGTGGTTGGCACGTTTTCCAACGTTCAGTGTAGGAGAAACCAGCATTCACCCTGAGGCCCCGCCCATTCTTGAGTGTTACGAGGGCATACACACGCATTGTGACCCTCAGTATGAGTCCTGTCCTCTAGTAAGTCTTCTCAGTGACTGGACAATTAGATGTCATAATGGGCGTGACATGTCCCTAGGCCCCAATTTTTAACCAGATTTCTGATTGTCCAGTCGCCCCTCCCCAGGGCTCTACTCTGGAATCCATCATTTGGTGGGACACCTGAGGTTAAAAAAGAAAACAACAACAACAACAACAAAAAAATCGGACTTCTTCCAGCCCACAGAATGACCCCAAACTCTTTGGACGGGGCCAAACCACCAGAGAGTAAGACTCATCCAATTCCCATGAAGTCACCCAGAAATTCCACGATCTTGAGTGACACGATATCCAGAGACAAAAACTTGAGCAGGAGCCTCACACACGCCCTTCTTTCAAATCCCGAAAAGTTCTCATGGTCAGTAGATCAGTCCTGCCATACCTATGACCCGAAACATAAGCCGAGTTTGTGTTTTCAGACAACTGTCCAAACAGCCCTGGCCTACACAACCTACAGGCTCAGGCCCCTGGAGCCAAACCTGAGGACTGTACTTGCCATCTCCAAGGGAATTGTGTGTGCTCATTCCAATGGCCACAACCCTTCTCATAGGATAAACCTCCAAAGTCCCTGATCCATTTCAATAGTGGTGGCTTCCCAGGAAAAAAAGGGGCAATCTGAGCCCAACTGAGCACCTACCTGCACTCAGACCCATAGACAGATGTCCCCAGAGGTAAAAAGGAAAGAACAGGCCCCTAGGCACTCATCACATCCATTTCTTTGGTTTCCAGGCATCTCTCCTCAGAGGCCTGGATTTCAAAAGCAGCATATAGCTGTTTCTTGACTCACCCATTAGAAAACATCTCATCTACACATGGGAAACTTGCACGTTGGAGCTGTGCCAAAGCCTCTGTTTAGGAGAACCCTTTAGGGCCCCAGTGCCACCGCTTCATTCCAAGGTCTCCATAGACACAAAAGCACGTTAGGACCCATCCCCAGGGGTGTCCATTTCAACTCAGCGTCCTCGGTTGCTCCCCAAGATCCAAAAGATCTAACATGTCTGGATGCTAGGAGACAATTGGAATGCGAGGAGGGCTACCCAGCCATCCATCCTTAGAACCCTGCTCAGAATCATTGGCCTGGAGCCAAACAACAGGTCTCAATTGTCCTGCAGAAGACTCTCTGCAGTTTGGAGCTTCTCACAACTTTCATCGTCGGAAAACACCCATGGCCTCGTGATGCCCCCCCCATTCATGAAGGGGCCATCAGGGACAGAAACTCCAACCTGAGCGATCGTCTGATCCTCGCCCTGACTTCAGATGCACGAGATCTCGATTCATGTTTGTAGATTGTGCCTGCCATGGCCTCACCCAGAAACCTAAGCCTAGCTTGTTTTCTCAGACTTTTTTCGTCAGACTACTGGCCCAAAGCCCTCCAGTTTGGCAATCCAGAACTACAATGCAGCACTCTGCCGGCCCTCCAGAAGAAAAACATTGTCCTCTGGGGCTACCCAGTAACCCCAAATGAGGATCAACCTGCACCGACCTTGGCTGTACCACAAATACATTGGCTGACCAGGGCACTAATGCCCTTTCTGACACAGCCTGAGCCTGGACCCCCTGGACCCTCCCAGACAGCAGGCCGCACACTGAGCACATCGAGCCGCCATGGCCTTATGTCGTCATCACTTCCCAACCTCGGTTTTCAGGTTTCAGAACCTAGACCTTATCTCCAAACACTGCCAAGGGTTGAAGGTAATGGAGAAATCAGAACTCCTTCCCCATGGCAACAAACCTTGTGTTTGGCATGTTGACCAACGTTCAGTGTAGTTGAAACCAAGTGGCCCATGAGGCCCCACCCATGGTCTCGGGCTACATTGGTCACAAACACACATTGTGATGCTCAGGCTGAGCCCAGTCCTCAAGTAAGGCCACTCAGTGGCTGGATGAAGAGATAGAATATTGGGCATGCCATGACCCTAGGCCCCAATTTTTAACAATAGTTCGGGTTGTCCCTTCAGTCTTCCCCACGGCTTGGCTTTGGAATTCCTCTTTTGGTGGGACACCTGAGGTAACACTAATGAAAGGAGACCTGCCATCCCACAGATTGACGAAAAGCAATTGGGGATCTGGCCAAATCCTCAGAGAGGAAGATTCGTCCAAGGCCCTTGAGGCATCCCCGACATTCCACGGCCATCGCTGATACAATATCCAGAGACAAAAGCCTGAGCAAGAGCCTCAGACTCGCACTTTCTTCATATCCTGAAGAGTTCTTCTCATGGTTTGTCGATCGGGCCTGCCTGCCATACCTACGTCCCCAAACCTAAGCTGAGTTTGTGTTTTCAGACTTCTGTCCTCAAAGTCTTAGGCCACACACCCTCCAGGCTGGGCGCCTGGAGCCACACATTAGGACTGTGCCTACCAATCCATGGGAATTCTGCCCATTCCATGGTCCAAAATCGTACAAATTAGGAGAAACCTCCAAATTCCCTGAGGCCATCCCAATAGTGTAGGTCGCCCGGAACAAACAAGGGCTGTCTGACGCCAGCTGATTATCGACCTCCACTCATACCATAGTTGGATGTCCCCAGAGAAGAAGATTGAACCAGACAGGACCTTAGGCCATAATAGGATCCATTGCTTTGGGTTATAGGCATGTGTCCTCAAAAGCCTGATTCCAATACAAGCATAGGGGTTTTCCTGAGGCTCCCATCAGAACTCATCTCGTCTCCACAAGGAAAACTGTGCATGGGAGCCATGTCCAAAGCTTAGGAGAGTACTTCAGGGTCCCGGTGCCACCGCCCCATTCCAAGGCCCTCGTGGACACAAAAACACATTAGGACCCATCCTCACGAAAGTCCATATCAACTCAGCCACCCCGGTTGCTCCGGCAGAGCCATCAGATCTAAACTGTATTGTTGCTAGGAGACAATTGGAATGCGAGGCGGGCTTCCCAGGCATCCATCCGCGAACGGTGCTCTGGAGTCATTCCATATGGGATGTCCTGGAGCTGTCCAACAGGTCTCAATTGTCCCGCAGAAGAAATCTTTGAAGGGGGCATCCCACAACTCCCAACGTGGGAAAACCTCAATGGCCTCGAGATTCCGCTCCCTTCATGAAGCGGCCGTCATGCTCAGAAACTCCAACCTGAGCCAACGTCTGATCCTCGCCCTGACTTCAGATGCATGAGATATTGGTTCAGATCTGCAGGGGGTACCTGCCGTGCCCTCGCCCTGAAACCCAAGTCTAGCTTGTCTTCTCAGACTTCCGTCCTCACACCCCTGGCCCCGAAGCCCTCAAGTTTGGCAATTCCGGACCCACAATGCAGCACTCTGCCTGCCCTCTATAAAAAAAATGATTGCCTCATGAGCTGCCCAGGCACCTTAAATGAGGGTAAACCTACACAGCACTCGACTTTACCCAAATTATATAGTCTAAACTGGGCACTAATGCACTGTCGAACACATCCTGAGCCCGGACCTCCTGACCAACACCCAGAAAGCTGACCGCACACTGAGCACATAAAACCCGCCATGGCCTTAGGTCATCATCTCTTCCCTACCTCAGTTTTCAGGCTTCAGAACCGAGACCTTATCTCCAATCACTGCCCAGGGGTGAGTGTGATGCAGAAATCAGAACTCCTCCTTACCCATGGCAAGTACCCTTGTGGTTGGCACGTTGTCCAACGTTCAGTGTAGGAAAAACCAGCATTCACCCTGAGGCCCCGCCCATTCTTGAGTGTTACGAGGGCATACACACGCATTGTGACCCTCAGCATGAGTCCTGTCCTCTAGTATTCCTCTCAGTTGTTGGAACATTAGATGTCATAATGGGCTTGAAATGTCCCTAGGCCCCAATTTTTAACCAGATTTCTGATTGTCCAGTCGCCCCTCCCCAGGGCTCTACTCTGGAATCCATCATTTGGTGGGACACCTGAGGTTAAAAAAGAAAACAACAACAACAACAAAAAAAAAAAAACGGACTTCTTCCAGCCCACAGAATGAACCCAAACTCTTTGGTCGGGGCCAAACCACCAGAGAGTAAGACTCATCCAATTCCCATGAAGTCACCCAGATATTCCACGACCTTGAGTGACACGATATCCAGAGACAAAAACTTGAGCAGGAGTCTCACACTCGCCCTTCTTTCAAGACCCGCAGAGTTCTCCTCATGGTCAGTAGATCAGACCTGCCATAACTATGACCCGAAACAAAAGCCGAGTTTGTGTTTTCAGACAACTGTCCAAACAGCCCTGGCCTACACAACCTACAGGCTCAGGCCCCTGGAGCCAAACCTGAGGACTGTACTTGCCCTCTCCAAGGGAATTGTGTGTGCCCATTCCAATGGCCACAACCCTTATAATAGGATAAACCTCCAAAGTCCCTGATCCATCTCAATAGTGGTGGCTTCCCAGGACAAAACAGGGGCAATCTGAGCCCAACTGAGCACCTACCTGCACTCAGACCCATAGACAGATGTCCCCAGAGGTAAAAAGGAAAGAACAGGACCCTAGGCACTCATCAGATCCATTGCTTTGGTTTCCAGGCATCTCTCCTCAGAGGCCTGGATTTCAAAAGCAGCATCTAGCTGTTTCTTGACTCACCCATCAGAAAACATCTCATCTACACATGGGAAACTTGCACGTTGGAGCTGTGCCAAAGCCTCTGTTTAGGAGAACCCTTTAGGGCCCCAGTGCCACCGCTTCATTCCAAGGTCTCCATAGACACAAAAGCACGTTAGGACCCATCCCCAGGGGTGTCCATTTCAACTAAGCGTCCTCGGTTGCTCCCCAAGATCCAGGAGATCTAACCTGTCTGGATGCTAGGAGACAATTGGAATGCGAGGTGGGCTACCCAGCCATCCATCCTTAGAACCCTGCTCAGAATCATTGGCCTGGAGCCAAACAACAGGTCTCAATTGTCCTGCAGAAGACTCTCTGCAGTTTGGAGCTTTTCACAACTCCCATCGTGGGAAAACACCCATGGCCTCGTGATGCCCCCCCCCATTCATGAAGGGGCCATCAGGGACAGAAACTCCAACCTGAGCGATCGTCTGATCCTCGCCCTGACTTCAGATGCACGAGATCTCGATTCAGGTCTGTAGATTGTGCCTGCCATGGCCTCACCCAGAAACCTAAGCCTAGCTTGTGTTCTCAGACATTTGTCGTCAGACTACTGGCTCACAAGCCCCCCAGTTTGGCAATCCAGTACTACAATGCAGCACTCTGCCAGCCCTCCAGAAGAAAAACATTGTCCTCTGGGGCTACCCTGTAACCCCAAATGAGGATCAACCTGTACCGAACTTGGCTGTACCCCAAAAACATAGGCTGAACAGGGCACTAATGCCCTTTCTGACACAGCCTGAGCCTGGACCCCCTAGCCCCTCCCATACAGCTGGTCGCGCACTGAGCACATCTAGCCGCCATGGCCTTAGGTCGTCATCTCTTCCCAACCTCGGTTTTCAGGTTTCAGAACCTAGACCTTATCTCCAATCACTGCCCTGGGTTGAAGGTGATGCAGAAATCAGAACTCCTTCCCCATGGCAAGAAACCTTGTGGTTGGCATGTTGTCCAACGTTCAGTGTAGTTGAAACCAGTGTGGCCCATGAGGCCCCGCCCATGCTCGCGGGCCACATTGGTCACAAACACACATTGTGACGCTCAGGCTGAGCCCAGTCCTCAAGTAAGGCCACTCAGTGGCTGGATGAAGAGATAGCATATTGGGCTTGCCATGCCCCTAGGCCCCAAATTTTAACCATAGTTCGTGTTGTCCCTTCAGTCTTCTCCAGGGCTTGGCTTTGGAATTCCTCTTTTGGTGGGACCCCTGAGGTAACAAAACTGAAATGAGTCCTCCGATCCCACAGATTGACGAAAAGCAATTGGGAATCGGGCCAAATCCTCAGAGAGGAAGATTCGTCCATGGCCCATGAGGCTTCCCCGACATTCCACGGCAATCGCTGATACAAAATCCAGAGACAAAAGCCTGAGCAAGCGCCTCAGACTCGCACTTTCTTCATATCCTGAAGAGTTCTTCTCATGGTTTGTAGATCGGGCCTGCCATACCTACGTCCCCAAACATAAGCTGAGTTTGTTTTTCAGACTTCTGTCCTCAAAGTCTTGGGCCACACACCCTCCAGGCTGGGCCCCTGGAGCCACAGATTAGGACTGTGCCTACCAATCCATAGGAATTCTGCCCATTCCATGGTCAAAAATCGTACAAATTAGGAGAAACCTCCAAAGTCCCTGAGGCCATCCCAATAGTGTAGGTCGCCCGGAACAAACAAGGGCTGTCTGAAACCAGTTGATAATTGACCTCCACTCATACCATAGATGGATGTCCCCAGAGAAGAAGATGGAACCAGACAGGACCCTAGGCCATAATAGGATCCATTGCTTTGGGTTACAGGCATGTGTCCTCAAAAGCCTGATTCCAATACGAGCATAGGGGTTTTCCTGAGGCACCCATCAGAACTCATCTCGTGTCCACAAGGAAACCTGTGCATGGGAGCCATGTCCAAAGCTTAGGAGAGTACTTCAGGGTCCCGGTGCCACCGCCTGATTCCAAGGCCCTCATGGACACAAAAACACATTAGGACCCATCCTCAGGAAAGTCCCTTTCAACTTAGCCACCCCGGTTGCTCCGGCAGAGCCATCAGATCTAAACTGTCTTGTTGCTAGGAGACAATTGAAATGCGAGGCGGGCTTCCCAGGCATCCATCCGCGAACGGTGCTCTGGAGTCATTCCATATAAGATGTCCTAGAGCTGTCCAACAGGTCTCAATTGTCCCACAGAAGGAATCCTTGAAGGGGGCATCCCACAACTCCCAAAATGGGAAAACCTCAATGGCCTCGAGATTCCGCTTTCTTCATGAAGCGGCCGTCTTGCTCAGAAACTCCAACCTGAGCCAACGTCTGATCCTCGCCCTGACTTCAGATGCATGAGATATTGGTTCAGATCTGCAGGGGGTACCTGCCGTGCCCTCGCCCTGAACCCCAAGTCCAGCTTGTCTTCTCAGACTTCCGTCCTCACACTCCTGGCCCCGAAGCCCTCAAGTTTGGCAATTCCGGACCCACAATGCAGCACTCTGCCTGCTCTCTAGAAAAAAAATTATTGCCTCATGAGCTGCCCAGGCACTTTAATGAGGGTAAACTTACACAGCACTCGACTTTACCCAAATTATATAGTCTAACCTGGGCACTAATGCACTGTCGAACACAACCTGAGCCCGGACCTCCTGACCAACACCAAGAAAGCTGACAGCACACTGAGCACATAAAAGCCGCCATGGCCTTAGGTCGTCATGTCTTCCCTACCTCTGTTTTCAGGCTACAGAACCGAGACCTTATCTCCAATCACTGCCCAGAAGGGAGTGTGATGCAGAAATCAGAACTCCTCCTTACCCATGGCAAGAACCCTTGTGGTTGCCATGTTGTCCAACGTTCAGTGTAGGAGAAACCAGCATTCACCCTGAGGCCCCGCCCATTCTTGAGTGCGACTAGGGCATACACAAGCATTGTGACCCTCAGCATGAGTCCTGTCCTCTTGTAAGTCCTCTCAGTGGCTGGAACATTTGATGTCATAAAGGGCTTGACATTTCCCTAGGCCCCAATTTTTAACCAGAATTCTGATTGTCCAGTCGCCCCTCCCCAGGGCTCTAATCTGGAATCCATCATTTGTTGGGACACCTGAGGTTAAAAAAGAAAACAACAACAACAACAACAAAAAAAAACGGTCTTCTTCCAGCCCACAGAATGACCCCAAACTCTTTGGACGGGTCCAAACCACCAGAGAGTAAGACTCATCCAATTCCCATGAAGTCACCCAGAAATTCCACGACCATGAGTGACACGATATCCCGAGACAAAAACTTGAGCAGGAGCCTCACACTCGCCCTTCTTTCAAATCCCGAAGAGTTCTTCTCATGGTCTGTAGATCAGTCCTGCCATACCTATGACCCGAAACATAAGCCGAGTTTGTGTTTTCAGACAACTGTCCAAACAGCCCTGGCCTAAACAACCTACAGGCTCAGGCCCCTGGAGCCAAACCTGAGGACTGTACTTGCCCTCTCCAAGGAAATTGTGTGTGCCCATTCCAATGGCCACTACCTTCTAATAGGATAAACCTCCAAAGTCCCTGATCCATCTCAATAGTGGTGGCTTCCCAAAAAAGACAGGGGCAATCAGATTCCAACTGAGCACCTACGTGCACTCAGACCCATAGACAGATGTGCCCAGAGGTAAAAAGGAAAGAACAGGCCCCTAGGCACTAATCAGATCCATTGCTTTGTTTTCCAGGCATCTCTCGTCAGAGGCCTGGATTTCACAAGCAGCATATAGCTGTTTCAGGACTCACCCATCAGAAAACATCTCATCTACACATGGGAAACTTGCACGTTGGAGCTGTGTCAAAGCCTCTGTTTAGGAGAACCCTTTAGGGCCCCAGTGCCACCGCTTCATTCCAAGGTCTCCATAGACACAAAAGCACGTTAGGACCCATCCCCAGGGGTGTCCATTTCAACTCAGGGTCCTCGGTTGCTCCCCACAGATCCAGGAGATTTAACCTGTCTGGTTGCTAGGAGACAATTGGAATGCGAGGTGGGTTACCCAGCCATCCATCCTTAGAACCCTGCTCAGAATCATTGGCCTGGAGCCGAACAACAGGTCTCAATTGTCCTGCAGAAGACTCTCTGCAGTTTGGAGCTTCTCACAACTCCCATCGTGGGAAAACACCCATGGCCTCGTGATGCCCCCCCCATTCATGAAGGGGCCATCAGGGACAGAAACTCCAACATGAGCGATCGTCTGATCCTCGCCCTGACTTCAGATGCACGTGATCTTGATTCAGGTCTGTAGATTGTGCCTGCCATGGCCTCACCCAGAAACCTAAGCCTAGCTTGTGTTCTCAGACTTTTGTATTCAGACTCCTGGCCCACAAGCCCTCCAGTTTGGCAATCCAGAACTACAATGCAGCGCTCTGCCGGCCCTCCAGAAGAAAAACATTGTCCTCTGGGGCTACCCAGGAACCCCAAATGAGGATCAACCTGCACCGACCTTGGCTGTACCCCAAATACATAGGCTGACCAGGGCACTAATGCCCTTTCTAACACAGCCTGAGCCTGGACCCCCTGGACCCTCCCAGACAGCTGGCCGCTCACTGAGCACATTAGCCGCCATGGCCTTGGGTCGTCATCTCTTCCCAACCTCGGTTTTCAGGTTTCAGAACCTAGACCTTATCTCCAATCACTGCCCCGGGTTGAAGGTGATGCAGAAATCAGAACTCCTTCCCCATGGCAAGAAACCTTGTGGTTGGCATGTTGTCCAACGTTCAGTGTAGTTGAAACCAGTGTGGCCCATGAGGCCCCGCCCATGCTCGCGGGCCACATTGGTCACAAACACACATTGTGACGCTCAGGCTGAGCCCAGTCCTCCAGTAAGGCCACTCAGTGGCTGGATGAAGAGATAGCATATTGGGCTTGCCATGCCACTAGGCCCCAATTTTTAACCATATTTCGGGTTGTCCCTTCAGTCTTCCCCACGGCTTGGCTTTGGAATTCCTCTTTTGGTGGTACACCTGAGGTAACAAAACTGAAATGAGACCTCCCATCCCACAGATTGACGAAAAGCAATTGGGAATCGGGCCAAATCCTCAGAGAGGAAGATTCGTCCATGGCCCATGAGGCCTCCCCGACATTCCACGGCCATCGCTGATACAAAATCCAGAGAGAAAAGCCGGAGCAAGCGCCTCAGACTCGCACTTTCTTCATATCCTGAAGAGTTCTTCTCATGGTTTGTAGATCGGGCCTGCCATACCTACGTCCCCAAACCTAAGCTGAGTTTGTGTTTTCAGACTTCTGTCCTCAAAGTCTTGGGCCACCCACCCTCCAGCCTGGGCCCCTGGAGCCACACATTAGGACTGTGCCTACCAATCCATGGGAATTCTGCCCATTCCATGGTCCAAAATCGTACAAATTAGGAGAAACCTCCAAAGTCCCTGAGGCCATCCCAATAGTGTAGGTCGCCCGGAACAAACAAGGGCTGTCTGACACCAGCTGATAATCGACCTCCACTCATACCATAGATGGATGTCCCCAGAGAAGAAGATGGAACCAGACAGGACCTAGGCCATAATAGGATCCATTGCTTTGGGTTACAGGCATGTGTCCTCAAAAGCCTGATTCCAATACGAGCATAGGGGTTTTCCTGAGGCACCCATCAGAACTCATCTCGTCTCCACAAGGAAACCTGTGAATGGGAGCCATGTCCAAAGCTTAGGAGAGTACTTCAGGGTCCCGGTGCCACCGCCCCATTCCAAGGCCCTCATGGACACAAAAACACATTAGGACCCATCCTCAGGAAAGTCCATTTCAACTCAGCCACCCCGTTTGCTCCGGCAGAGCCATCAGATCTAAACTGTCTTGTTGCTAGGAGACAATTGGAATGCGAGGCGGGCTTCCCAGGCATCCATCCGCGAACGGTGCTCTGGAGTCATTCCATATGGGATGTCCTGGAGCTGTCCAACAGGTCTCAATTGTCCCGTAGAAGGAATCCTTGAAGGGGGCATCCCACAACTACCAATGTGGGAAAACCTCAATGGCCTCGAGATTCCGCTCGCTTCATGAAGCGGCCGTCATGCTCAGAAACTCCAACCTGAGCCAACGTCTGATCCTCGCCCTGACTTCAGATGCATGAGATATTGGTTCAGATCTGCAGGGGGTACCTGCCGTGCCCTCGCCCTGAAACCCAAGTCTAGCTTGTCTTCTCAGACTTCCGTCCTCACACTCCTGGCCCCGAAGCCCTCAAGTTTGGCAATTCCGGACCCACAATGCAGCACTCTGCCTGCCCTCTAGAAAAAAAATTATTGCCTCATGAGCTGCCCAGGCACCTTTAATGAGGGTAAACCTACACAGCACTCGACTTTACCCAAATTATATAGTCTAACCTGGGCACTAATGCACTGTCGAACACAACCTGAGCCCGGACCTCCTGACCAACACCCAGAAAGCTGACCGCACACTGAGCACATAAAACCCGCCATGGCCTTAGGTCATCATCTCTTCCCTACCTCAGTTTTCAGTCTTCAGAACCGAGACCTTATCTCCAATCACTGCCCAGGGGTGAATGTGATGCAGAAATCAGTACTCCTCCTTACACATGGCAAGAACCCTTGTGGTTGGCACGTTGTCCAACGTTCAGTGTAGGAGAAACCAGCATTCACCCTGAGGCCCCGCCCATTCTTGAGTGCGACGAGGACATACACACGCATTGTGACCCTCAGCATGAGTCCTGTCCTCTAGTAAGTCCTCTCAGTGGCTGGACCATTAGATTTCATAATGGGCTTGACATGTCCCTAGGCCCCAATTTTTAACCAGATTTCTGATTGTCCAGTTGCCCCTCCCCAGGGCTCTACTCTGGAATCCATCATTTGGTGGGACACCTGAGGTTAAAAAAGAAAACAACAACAACAACAACAAAACGGACTTCGTCCAGCCCACAAAATGACCCCAAACTCTTTGGACGGGGCCAAACCACCAGAGAGTAAGACTCGTCCATTTCCCATGAAGTCACCCAGAAATTCCACGACCATGAGTGACGCATTATCCAGAGAAAAAAACTTGAGTAGAGCCTCACACTCGCCCTTCTTTCAAATCCCGAAGCGTTCTCCTCATGGTCTGTAGATCAGTCCTGCCATACCTATGACCCGAAACATAAGCGGAGTTTGTGTTTTCAGACAACTGTCCAAACAGCCCTGGCCTACACAACTTACAGGCTCAGGCCCCTGGAGCCAAACCTGAGGACTGTACTTGCCCTCTCCAAGGGAATTGTGTGTGCCCATTCCAAGGGCCACAACTTTTCTCATAGGATAATCCTCCAAATTCCCTGATCCATCTCAATAGTGGTGGCTTCCCAGGAAAAACAGGGGCAATCTGAGCCCAAATGAGCACCTACCTGCACTCAGACCCATAGACAGATGTCCCCAGAGGTAAAAAGGAAAGAACAGGCCCCTAGGCACTAATCAGATCCATTGCTTTGGTTTCCAGGCATCTCTCCTCAGAGGCCTGGATTTCAAAAGCAGCATATAGCTGTTTCTTGACTCACCCATCAGAAAACATCTCATCTACACATGGGAAACTTGCACGTTGGAGCTGTGTCAAAGCCTCTGTTTAGGAGAACCCTTTAGGGCCCCAGTGCCACCGCTTCATTCCAAGGTCTCCATAGACACAAAAGCACGTTAGGACCCATCCCCAGGGGTGTCCATTTAAACTCAGCATCCTCGGTAGTTGCCCACAGATCCAGGAGATCTAACCTGTCTTGTTGCTAGGAGACAATTGGAATGCGAGGTGGGCTACGCAGCCATCCATCCTTAGAACCCTGCTCAGAATCATTGGCCTGGAGCCAAACTACAGGTCTCAATTGTCCTGCAGAAGACTCTCTGCCGTTTGGAACTTCTCACAACTCCCATAGTGGGAAAACCCCCATGGCCTCGTGATGCCCCCGCCCATTCATGAAGGGGCCATCAGGGACAGAAACTCCAACCTGAGCGATCGTCTGATCCTCGCCCTGACTTCAGATGCACGAGATCTCGATTCAGGTCTGTAGATTGTGCCTTCCATGGCCTCACCCAGAAACCTAAGCCTAGCTTGTGTTCTCTGACTTTTGTCGTCAGACTACTGGCCCACAAGCCCTCCAGTTTGGCAATCTAGAACTACAATGCAGCACTTGCCGGCCCTCCAGAAGAAAAACATTGTCCTCTGGGGCTACCCAGGAACCCCAAATGAGGATCAACCTGCACCGACCTTGGCTGTACCCCAAATACATAGGCTGACCAGGGCACTAATGCCCTTTCTGACACTGCCTGAGCCTGGACCCCCTGGCCCCTCCCAGACAGCTGGCCGCACACTGAGCACATCCAGTCGCCATGGCCTTAGGTCGTCATCTCTTCCCAACCTCGGTTTTCAGGTTTCAGAACCTAGACCTTATCTCCAATCACTGCCCAAGGTTGAAGGTGATGCAGAAATCAGAACTCCTTCCCCATGGCAAGAAACCTTGTGGTTGGCATGTTGTCCAACATTCAGTGTCGTTGAAACCAGTGTGGCCCATTAGGCCCCGCCCATGCTCGCGGGCCACATTGGTCACAAACACACATTGTGACCCTCAGGCTGAGCCCAGTCCTCAAGTAAGGCCACTCAGTGGCTGGATGAAGAGATAGCATATTGGGCTTGCCATGCCCCTAGGCCCCAATTTTTAACCATATTTCGGGTTGTCCCTTCAGTCTTCCCCACGGCTTTGCTTTGGAATTCCTCTTTTGGTGGGACACCTGAGGTAACAAACCTGAAATGAGTCCTCCCATCCCACAGATTGACGAAAAGCAATTGGGAATCGGGCCAAATCCTCAGAGAGGAAGATTCGTCCATGGCCCATGAGGCCTTCCCGACATTCCACGGCCATCGCTGATACAAAATCCAGAGACAAAAGCCTGAGCAAGCGCCTCAGACTCGCTCTTTCTTCATATCCTGAAGAGTTCTTCTCATGGTTTGTCGATCGGGCCTGCCATACCTACGTCCCCAAACCTAAGCTGAGTTTGTGTTTTCAGACTTCTGTCCTCAAAATCTTGGGCCACACACCCTCCAGGCTGGGCCCCTGGAGCCACACATTAGGACTGTGCCTACCAATCCATGGGAATTCTGCCCATTCCATGGTCCAAAATCGTACAAATTAGGAGAAACCTCCAAAGTCCCTGAGGCCATCCCAATAGTGTAGGTCGCCCGGAACAAAAAAGGGCTGTCTGACACCAGCTGATAATCGACCTCCATTCATACCATAGATGGATGTCCCCAGAGAAGAAGATTGAACCAGACAGGACCCTAGGCCATAATAGGATCCATTGCTTTGGGTTACAGGCATGTATCCTCAAAAGCCTGATTCCAATACGAGCATAGGGGTTTTCCTGAGGCACCCATCAGAACTCATCTCGTCTCCACAAGGAAACCTGTGCATGGGAGCCATGTCCAAAGCTTAGGAGTGTACTTCTGGGTGCCGGTGCCACCGCCCCATTCCAAGGCCCTCATGGACACAAAAACACATTAGGACCCATCCTCAGGAAAGTTCATTTCAACTCAGCCACACCGGTTGCTACGGCAGAGCCATCAGATCTAAACTGACTTGTTGCTAGGAGACAATTGGAATGCGAGGCGGGCTTTCCAGGCATCCATCCGCGAATGGTGCTCTAGAGTATTTCCATATGGGATGTCCTGGAGCTGTCCAACAGGTCTCAATTGTCCCGCAGAAGGAATCCTTGAAGGGGGCATCCCACAACTCCCAACGTGGGAAAACCTCAATGGCCTCGAGATTCCGCTCCCTTCATGAAGCGGCCGTCATGCACAGGAACTCCAACCTGAGCCAATGTCTGATCCTCGCCCTGACTTCAGAAGCATGATATATTGGTTCAGATCTGCACGGGGTACCTGCTGTGCCTTTGCCCTGAAATCCAAGTCTAGCTTGTCTTTTCACACTTCCGTCCTCACACTCCTGGCCCCGAAGTCCTAAAATTTGGCAATTCCGGGCCCACAATGCAGCACTCTGCCGGCCCTCTAGAAAAAAAAAAAAAAAATTGCCTCATGAGCTACCCAGGCACCTTAAATGAGGATAAACCTACACAGCACTCGACCTTACCCAAATTATATAGTCTAACCTGGGCACTAATGCACTGTCGAACACAACCTGAGCCTGGACCACCTGACCAACACCCAGAAAGCTGACCGCACACTGAGCACATAAAACCCGCCATGGCCTTAGGTCATCATCTCTTCCCTACCTCAGTTTTCAGTCTTCAGAACCGAGACCTTATCTCCAATCACTGCCCAGGGGTGAATGTGATGCAGAAATCAGTACTCCTCCTTACACATGGCAAGAACCCTTGTGGTTGGCACGTTGTCCAACGTTCAGTGTAGGAGAAACCAGCATTCACCCTGTGGCCCTGCCCATTCTTGAGTGCGACGAGTGCATACACACGCATTGTGACCCTCAGCATGAGTCCTGTCCTCTAGTAAGTCCTCTCAGTGGCTGGATCATTAGATGTCATAATGGGCTTGACATGTCCCTAGGCCCCAATTTTTATCCAGATTTCTGATAGTCCAGTCGCCCCTCCCTAGGGCTCTACTCTGGAATCCCTCATTTAGTGGGACACCTGAGTTTAAAAAAGAAAACAACAACAACAATAACAAAAAAAAAAACGGACTTCTTCCAGCCCACAGAATGACCCCAAACTCTTTGGACGGGGCCAAACCACCAGAGAGTAAGACTCGTCCATTTCCCATGAAGTCACCCAGAAATTCCACGACCATGAGTGACACGATATCCAGAGACAAAAACTTGAGCAGGAGCCTTACACTCGCCCTTCTTTCAAATCCAGAAGAGTTCTCCTCATGGTCTGTAGATCAGTCCTGCCATACCTATGACCCGAAACATAAGTCGAGTTTGTGTTTTCAGACAACTGTCCAAACAGCCCTGGCCTACACAACCTACAGGGTCAGGCCCCTGGAGCCAAACCTGAGGACTGTACTTGCCCTCTCCAAGGGAATTGTGTGTGCCCATTCCAATGGCCACAACGCTTCTCATAGGATAAACCTCCAAAGTCCCTGATCCATCTCAATAGTGGTGGCTTCCCAGGAAAAACAGGGGCAATCTGAGCCCAAATGAGCACCTACCTGCACTCAGACCCATAGACAGATGTCCCCAGAGGTAAAAAGGAAAGAACAGGCCCCTAGGCACTAATCAGATCCATTGCTTTGGTTTCCAGGCATCTCTGCTCAGAGGCCTGGATTTCAAAAGTAGCATATAGCTGTTTCTTGACTCACCCATCAGAAAACATCTCATCTACACATGGGAAACTTGCACGTTGGAGCTGTGTCAAAGCCTCTGTTTAGGAGAACCATTTAGGGCACCAGTGCCACCGCTTCATTCCAAGGTCTCCATAGACACAAAAGCACATTAGGACCCATTCTTAGGGGTGTCCATTTCAACTCAGCGTCTTCGGTTGCTCCCCACAGATCCAGGAGATCTAACCTGTCTTGTTGCTAGGAGACAATTGGAATGCGAGGTGGGCTACCCAGCCATCCATCCTTAGAACCCTGCTCAGAATCATTGGCCTGGAGCCAAGCAACAGGTCTCAATTGACCTGTAGAAGGCTCTCTGCTGTTTGGAACTTCTCACAACTCCCATAGTGGGAAAACCCCCATGGCCTCGTGATGCCCCCCCCCCATCATGAAGGGGCCATCAGGGACAGAAACTCCAACCTGAGCGATCGTCTGATCCTCGCCCTGACTTCAGATGCACGAGATCTCGATTCAGGTCTGTAGATTGTGCCTGCCATGGCCTCACCCAGAAACCTAAGCCTAGCTTGTGTTCTCAGACTTTTGTCGTCAGACTACTGGCCCACAAGCCCACCAGTTTGGCACTCCAGAACTACAATGCAGCACTCTGCCTGCCCTCCAGAAGAAAAACATTGTCCTCTGGGGCTACCCAGTAACCCCAAATGAGGATTAACCTGCACCGACCTTGGCTGTACCCCAAATACATAGGCTGACCAGGGCACTAATGCCCTTTCTGACACAGCCTGAGCCTGGACTCCCTGGCCCGTCCCAGACAGCTGGCCGCACACTGAGCACATCGAGCCGCCATGGCCTTAGGTCGTCATCTCTTCCCAACCTCGGTTTTCACGGTTCAGAACCGAGACCTTATCTCCAATCACTGCACAAAGTTGAAGGTGATGAGGAAATCAGAACTCCTTCCCCATGGCAAGAAACCTTGTGGTTGGCATGTTGTCCAACGTTCAGTGTGGTTGAAACCAGTGTGGCCCATGTGGCCCCGCCCATGCTCGCGGGCCACATTGGTCACAAACACACATTGTGACCCTCAGGCTGAGCCCAGTCCTCAAGTAAGGCCACTCAGTGGCTGGATGAAGAGATAGCATATTGGGCTTGCCATGCCCCTAGGCCCCAATTTTTAACCATATTTCGGTTTGTCCCTTCAGTCTTCCCCACGGCTTTGCTTTGGAATTCCTCTTTTGGTGGGACACCTGAGGTAACAAACCTGAAATGAGTCCTCCCATCCCACAGATTGACGAAAAGCAATTGGGAATCGGGCCAAATCCTCAGAGAGGAAGATTCGTCCATGGCCCATGAGGCCTCCCCGACATTCCACGGCCATCGCTGATACAAAATCCAGAGACAAAAGCCTGAGCAAGCGCCTCAGACTCGCACTTTCTTCATATCCTTAACAATTCTTCTCATGGTTTGTAGATCGGGCCTGCGATACCTACGTCCCCAAACCTAAGCTGAGTTTGTTTTCAGACAACTTTCCAAACAGCCCTGGCCTACACAACCTACAGGCTCAGGCCCCTGGAGCCGAACCTGAGGACTGTACTTGCTCTCTCCAAGGGAATTGTTTGTGCCCATTCCAATGGCCACAACCCTTCTAATAGGATAAACCTCCAAATTCCCTGATCCATCTCAATAGTGGTGGCTTCCCAGGAAAAAACAGGGGCAATCTGAGCACTACAGAGCACCTACCTGCACTCAGACCCATAGAGAGATGTCCCCAGAGGTAAAAAGGAAAGAACAGGCCCCTAGGCACTAATCAGATCCATTGCTTTCGTTTCCAGGCATCTCTCCTCAGAGGCCTGGATTTCAAAAGCAGCATATAGCTGTTTCTTGACTCACCCAACAGAAAACATCTCATCTACACATGGGATACTTGCACGTTGGAGCTGTGTCAAAGCCTCTGTTTATTAGAACTCTTTAGGGCCCAAGTGCCACCGCTTCATTCCAAGGTCTCCTTAGACACAAAAGCACATTAGGACCCATGCTTAGGGGTGTCCATTTCAATGCAGCGTCCTCGGTTGCTCCCCACAGATCCAGGAGATCTAACCTGTCTTGTTGCTAAGAGACAATTGGAATGCGAGGTGGGCTACCCAGTCATCCATCCTTAGAACCCTGCTCAGAATCATTGGCCTGGAGCCAAACAACAGGTCTCAATTGTCCTGCAGAAGACTCTCTGCAGTTTGGAGCTTCTCACAACTCCCATCGTGGGAAAACCCCCATGGTCTCGTGATCCCCCCCCCCCATTCATGAAGGGGCCATCAGGGACAGAAACTACAACCTGAGCGATCGTCTGATCCTCGCCCTGACTTCAGATGCATAAGATCTCGATTCAGGTCTGTAAATTGTGCCTGCCATGGCCTCACCCAGAAACCTAAGCCTAGCTTGTGTTCTCAAACCTTTGTCGTCAGACTACTGGCCCACAAGCCCTCCAGTTTGTCAATCCAGAACTACAATGCAGCACTCTGCCCAGTAACCCCAAATGAGGATCAACCTGCACCGACCTTGGCTGTACCCCAAATACATAGGCTGAGCAGGGCACTAATGCCCTTTCTGACACAGCCTGAGCCTGGACTCCCTGGCCCATCCCAGACAGCTGGCCGCACACTGAGCACATCGAGCCGCCATGGCCTTAGGTCATCATCTCTTCCCAACCTCGGATTTCAGGCTTTAGATTCTAGACCTTACCTCCAATCACTGCCCAGGGTTGAACGGGATGCAGAAATCAGAACTCCTTCCCCATGGCAAGATACCGTGTGGTTGGCATGTTGTCCAACTTTCAGTGTAGTTGAATCCAGTGTTGCCCATGAGGCCCCGCCATGCTCGGAGGCTACATTGGTCACAAACACACATTGTGACCCTCAGCCTGACCAAAGTCCTCAAGTAAGGCCTCTCAGTGGCTGGATGAAGAGATAGCCTATTGGGCTTGCCATGCCCCTAGTCCCCAATTTTGAACCATAGTTCTGGTTGTCCCTTCAGTCTTCCCCACGGCTTTGCTTTAGAATTCCTCTTTTCGTGGGACACCTGAGGTAACAAAACTGAAAGGAGTCCTCCCATCCCACAGTTTGACGAAAAAAAATTGGGAATCGGGCGAAATCCTCATAGAGGTAGATTCGTCCATGGCCCATGAAGCATCCCGACATTCTATGGCCATTGCTGATAAAAATTCCAGAGACAAATGCCTGAGCAAGCGCCTCAGACTCGCTCTATATTCAAATCTTCATGAGTTCTTCTCATTGTTTGTATATTGGGCCTGCCATACCGCCGTCCCCAAAAGAAGCTGAGTTTGTGTATCAGAATCACAATCAGAACTCTGCCTTCCACATGGCTGTAATGCTTGTTCTTCACATGGAGTCAACCTTCACGTGGGGAACCCTTCATGGCCCCTGATGCCACGCCAAATCATGAGTGCTGCTTGGGCACAAATTCACACTGTGACCCTAGCATGAGCCCCATGTCAAAGAAAGGCCTGTCAGGTTCGTGACGAAGATCCTGCATATAGTCCCTGCCATGCCCATAGGCACCCAAAACTAACTAGATGGTGTGTATTCCAGTTGAAGGAACCCACTGCTGTGCTCTAGAGTACCTCTCCTGGGGGGTCCTTTCTGGCAGAAAACAGTACTCTTCACTTCCCATAGAATGAACCCAAACACTTGGGAGCTTGGACAATCCCCCGAGAGGAAGGCTCTTCCTCGGCCCCTGAGGCAACCCCTACCCTGACCGGACACTGTGAACGCAACACCCAGAGACAAAAGCCTGAGCAACTGCCTCCCACTTGCCCTCCTTTGATATCCAGAGAATCTCCCCTCACGGACTGGAGATCAGGCCTGCCATTACCTTGGCCCCTTCCTGAGCCAAGTTTGCTTTTTCAGATATCAGTCCCCACAGCCCTGGCAAACACAGCCTCTAGGCTGGGTCCTCTGGAGCCATACAACAGGACCGTGCCTGCTCTCTCCTGGGAAACTGTGTCCATTCCTTTGAACACACACCTCAAGAATATGAGAAACCTCAAGGCCCCCGAGGACATCCCACTACTGGGAGCCTCCCTGGACACACAGGGGCATTCGGACACAAGCTGAGCAGCTACCTCCACGAAGGCATGCACACAGATGTCAACAGAGATAGAAGGTTGAGCCGGACAGGCCCTTAGGCCATAATCTCAACTCTTGCTTTGGGTTCCAGGTGTTACTCCTCAGAAACTTTGGTTCGAAGAACAGGATATGGGGCTTTCCTGAGGCACTGAACAGAACTCCTCTCGTCTCCACATGGGGAGCTTTCTTACTGGGGATGTATCAAACCCTTCAGGTAGTGCCCAAGCAGCACTTGAGTGCTGATTGGGAACAAATTCACACTGTGACCCTAGCATGAGCCCCATGTCAAAGAAAGGCCTGTGAGGGCCTGGACAAAGAGCCCGCATATGGGGCTTGCCAAGCCCCTATGCACCCAATTTTCACCAGGGTTTGAGATTTCCAGTCGCCCCGCCCGTACCTGGGGCTCTGATCTTGAATCCCTTTCTTGGAGAGACACATGAGCCAGACAACACGACTCCACCCTTCCCACAAAATGACCCCAATCTTGGAAGATGGGACAAATCCCCAGAGAGGGATACTCGTCCACAGTCCGTGAGGCCACCCCTCAAATCCACGGCTATCCCGGACACAGCATCCAGAGACAAAAGACTGAAGGAACGCCTCCCACTCGCCCTTGTTTCAGAGGCCCAGGAGTTCCCTCTCGGGCTGTACATCCGGCCTGCCATACCCTAGGCACCACTCATAAGCTGAGTTTGTGTTTTCAGACTTCTGTGCCCACAGCCTGGACCCACACACCTCCAGGCTAGGGCCTCTGGAGCCACAGCGAAAGTTTGTGCCTGCCCTCTCCAAGGAAAGTGTGCCCAATCCACTGAGCACAGCCCTACAGGTTAGGGAAAAGCTCCAAGGCCCCTGAGGACATCAATAGTGTAGGCCACCCTGGACTAAGAGGGGTTCTCTGACACCAGCGGAGCAACTATCTTCACTTAGACTCTCAGAAAGTGTCCCCAGAGATAGAAGGTTGAAATGGACAGACCCCCAGGCCCTAATATGAACCTTAGCTTTGTTCCATGTTTCCGTTCTCAGAGGACTGTTTTCGTAGACCAGCACATGGGGCTTTTCTGAGGCACCAAACCAATCCTCTCTCATCTCCACATGGGCAGCTTTCTTACTGGGATGTATCAAACACTTCAGGTAGGAGAGTTCCGCAGGGCCACTGAACAACCAGCACATTCCAAGGTCTCCATGGACCCAAACGCACATTATGACGCATCCTCAGGAGAGGCCATTTCAACTCAGCCCCCTGGATCGCGTGTTCCAGAGGCCCCAGATCAAACATATCTTATCGCTAATGGCCTATTGGAATGCGAGGCATGCTGTACAGGGATCCATCCTTCGAACCCTGCTCTCCAGTCCTTCCGTATGGTATGTCCTGGAGCCATGCAACAGGACTCGAATGTCCCGCAGAAGGAAACCTTGTGGTTTGGGGCAACCTCCAAACTCAGCGTGGGAAAATTTCCTTGGCCTCATGAGGCCCCCGCTTCATGAAGGTGCCATCATGGACAAATACTCCAGCCTCAGCCAACGTCTGATCCTCAGCCTGACTTCAGATGCAGGAGATTTTGATTCAGCCTCTGCAGAATGGACCTGCTCTGCCCTTGGCTCCAATCCTCACCCTAGCTTGTGTTTTCAGACTTCCGTCCTCACACTCCAGGCCCACAAGCCCTCCCTACTGGGAATTCTGGGGCCACAATGAAGCACTCTGCCTGCCTCCCAGTAGAAAATCATTGTCTATGGTGCTGCCCAGAAACCCCAAATGAGGATCAAACTGCTTGGCCCTCGGCAACACCCCAATTGCATAGGCTACCTTAAACACTGATGCTCTGAGGCAAATAGCCTGAGCCCAGACCTTCCAACAGACACCGACACAGCTGGCTGCACACCCAGCACATTGGACCCGCCACAGCCTTAGGCCACCATCTATTCCCAACCTGGGTTTTCAGTCATCGGTCCTAGACCTTATATCCAATCCCTGCACAGGGGGGACCCCCTCTGATGCACACAAGTCAGAACCCCTCCTACCCCATGGCAAGAAACCTTGCTGCTGGCAGTGAGTCAAACCTTCAGTGTTGGAGAAAACGGCATGACCCATGAGGCCACGCACATGCGTGAGGGCCGCCTTGGGCACAAACACACATTGTGACCCTCAGCGTGAGTACCTTATTCAAGTAACGCCTCTCAGTGACTGGACCAACAGCCCACATATGTGGTTTGCCATGACCATAGGCACCCAGGACTAAATAGATGGTGTGTATTCCAGTTGAGGGAACCCACTGCTGTGCTCTAGAGTCCCTCTCCTGGGGGGTCCCCTGTGGCAGAAAACAGTACTCTTCATTCCCACAGAATGAACACAAACACTTGGGAGCTTGGACAATCCCCCGAGAGGAAGGCACTTCTTCGGCCTCTGAGACAACCCCTACCCTGACCGGACACTGTAAATCCTGAGTGACTGCCCCCCACTTGCCCTACTTTGATTTCCAGAGGATCTCCCCTCACGGACTGGAGATCAGTCCTGCCATTACATTGGCCACTAGCTGAGCCAAGTTTGCTTTTTCAGACATCTGTCCCCACAGCCCTGGCAAACACAGCCTCTAGGCTGGGTCCTCTGGAGCCATACCACAGGACCGTGCCTGCTCTCTCCTGGGAAACTGTGTCCATTCCTTTGGACACACACCTCCAGAATATGAGAAACCTCAAGGCCCCCGAGGACATCCCACTACTGGGAGCCTCACTGGACTCACAGGGGCATTCGGACACAAGCTGAGCAGCTACATCCATGAATGCATGCACATAGATGTCAACAGAGATAGAAGGTTGAGCCGGACAGGCCCTTAGGCCATAATCTCAACTCTTGCTTTGGGTTCCAGGTGTTACTCCTCAGAGGCTTTGGTTCGAAGAACAGGATATGGGGCTTTCCTGAGGCACTGAACAGAACTCCTCTCGTCTCCACATGGGAAGCTTCCTTGTTGGAGCTGTGTCAAACACCTCAGTTTGGAAAACCCTGCAGAGTTCCTGAGCCACCTCCACATTCCAAGGTCTCCCAGGCCACCAAGCCACAGTAGGACTCATCTTCAGGAGAGTCCATTTCAACTCTCCCCTCTGGGTAGCTCAAACAGGAGCCTGCAGATTGAGCCTGCCTTGTCCTGACTAAAGAGTGGGTATATGAAGTGGCGTTCCCAGGCATCCATGCTTAGACACCTGCTCTCGAGTCTTTCCGTATGGGGCCTCCTGGAACCATCCAATAGGACTCGACTGTCGTGCAGAAGGAAACCTTGAGGTTTGGAGTAGTTCACAAATCCCATCGTAGGCAAACCTCCCTGGCCTAATGAAGCCCTCACCCTTCAGGAAGAGGCCATGCTGGACAAAAACTCTAGCCTGAGGCACGTCTCATAGTTGACATGACCTCAGTGCAGGAGATCTCGATTCAGCCTCTGCAGAGTGGGCCTGCCGTGCCCTCGGTCCCAAACCTCACGCTACCTTGTGTTTTCAGACTTCCTTCCTCACACTCCTGGCAAACAAGCCCTCCGGACCAGGAACTCCAGAACCAAAACCCAGCCCAGTGTCTGCGCAATGGAAGAAAAACGTTTCCCTGTGGGGCTCTCCAGAAAACCCAGATGAGGATCAACCTGCTCGGGCCTCGACGGTACCCGAACTGGATAGGATGCTCTGGGCACTCATGCTCTGTCTGACACAGCCTGAAGCCAGACGTCCAGACAGACAAGGAGACAGCTGGCCGCACACCCAGCACTTCGGACACGCCATGGTCTTATGCCGTCACCTCTTCCTAACCTTGGTTTTCAGATATCTGAACCTAGACATTATATCAATTCTCCACACAGCTGGGTATAGCAAGCACAAAACAGAACTCCTCCTTCCCCATGGCTGTCAAGCTTGCTCTTGGCATGGAGTCACACCTTCAGGGTGGGAGAAACCTTCATGGCCCCTGAAGCCACGCCCAAACTTGAGTGCTGCTTGGGCACAAATTCACACTGTGACCCTCAGCATGAGCCCCATGTCAAAGAAAGGCCTGTCAGGACCTGGACCAAGAGCCCGCATATGGGGCTTGCCAAGCCACTATGCACCCAATCCTCACCAGTGTTTGAGTTTTCCAGTCGCCCCACCTGTACCTGGGCTCTACTCTGGAATCCCTTTCTTGGAGAGACCCATGAGCCAGACAACACGACTCCACCCTTCCCACAAAATGACCCCAAACTCTTGGGAGCTGGGACAAATCCCCAGAGAGGGATACTCGTCCACAGTCCCTGAGGCCACCGCTCCAATCCACGGCTATCCCGGACACAACATCCAGAGACAAAAGCCTGAAGGAACGCCTTCCACTCACCCTTGTTTCAGAGGCCCAGGAGTTCCCTCTCAGGCTGTACATCCGGCCTGTCATACCCTAGGCGCCACTCATAAGCTGACTTTGTGTTTTAAGACTTCTGTGCCCACAGCATGGACCCACACAACCTCCAGGCTAGGGCCTCTGAAGCCACAGCGAAAGATTGTGCTGGCACTCTCTAAGGAAAGTGTGTCCAATCCATTGACCACAACCCTACAGTTTAGGGAAAAGCTCCAAGGCCCCTGAGGCCATCAATAGGTAGGCCACCCTGGACTAAGAGGGGCTCTCTGACACCAGCAGAGCAACTATCTCCACTTAGATTCTCAGACAGTGTCCCCAGAGACAGAAGGTTGAAATGGACAGGCCCCCAGGCCCTAATATGAACCTTAGCTTTTTTTCCATGTGTCTGTTCTCAGAGGACTGTTTTCGTAGACCAGCACACGGGGCTTTTCCGAGGCACCAAACCAAACCTCTCTCTCCACATGGGGAGCTTTCTTACTGGGGATGTATCAAACCCTTCAGGTAGGAGAGTTCCACAGGGCCACTGAACAACCAGCACATTCCAAGGTCTCCATGGACCCAAACGCACATTATGACGCATCCTCAGGAGAGGCCATTTCAACTCAGCCCCCTGGGTAGCGTGACCCAGAGGCAGCAGATCAAACATATCTTGTCGCTAATGGCCAATGGGAATGCGAGGCATGCTGTACAGGGATCCATCCTACGAACACTGCTCTCCAGTCCTTCCATATGGTATGTCCTGGAGCCATGCAACAGGACTCGAATGTCCCACAGAAGGAAACGTTGTGGTTTGGGGCAACCTCCAAACTCAGCGTGGGAAAACTTCCTTGGCCTCATGAGGCCCCCGCTTCATGAAGGTGCCATCATGGACAAATACTCCAGCCTCAGCCAACGTCTGATCCTCAGCCTGGCTACAGATGCAGGAGATTTAGATTAAGCCTCTGCAGAGTGGGTCTGCTCTGCCTTTGGCTCCAATCCTCACCCTAGCTTGTGTTTTCAGACTTCCGTCCTCACACTCCTGGCCCACAAGCCCTCCCTACTGGGAATTCTGGGGCCACAAAGAAGCACTCTGCCTGCCTCCCAGGAGAAATACATTGTCTATGGTGCTGCCCAGAAACCCCAAATGAGGATCAAACTGCTTGGCCCTCGGCAACACCCCAATTGCATAGGCTACCTTAAACAGTGATGCTCTGTCGCAAATAGCCTGAGCCCAGACCTTCCAACAGACACCGACACAGCTGGCTGTACACCCAGCACATTGGACCTGCCACTGCCTTAGGCCAGCATCCATTCCCAACCTGGGTTTTCAGTCATCGGAACCTAGACCTTATCTCCAATCCCTGCACAGGGGGGAACCTGATGCACAAATAAGAACCCCTCCTTCCCCATGGCAAGAAAACTTGCTGCTGGCAGTCAGTCAAACCTTCAGTGTAGGAAACACGACATGGCCCATGAGGCAACGCCCAAGCGTTAGGGCCGCCTTGGGCACAAACACACATTGTGACCCTCAGCGTGAGTACCTTATTCAAGTAACGCCTCTCAGTGACTGGACCAAGAGCCCGCATATGTGGCTTGCATGCCCATAGGCACCCAGGATTAACTAGATGGTGTGTATTCCAGTTGAGGGAACCCACTGCTGTGCTCTAGAGTCCCTCTCCTGGGGGGTCCCCTGTGGCAGAAAACAGTACTCTTCCCTTCCCACAGAATGAATCCAAACACTTGGGAGCTTGCACAATCCCCCGAGAGGAAGGCTCTTCCTCGGCCTCTGAGACAACCCCTACCCTGACCGGACACTGTGAACGCAACACCCAGAGACAAAATCCTGAGTGACTGCCTCCCACTTGCCCTCCTTTAATATCCAGAGCATCTCCCCTCACGGACTGGAGATCAGTCCTGCCATTACCTTGGCCACTAGCTGAGCCAAGTTTGCTTTTTCAGACATCTGTCCCCACAGCCCTGGCAAACACAGCCTCTAGGCTGGGTCCTCTGGAGCCATACCACAGGACCGTGCCTGCTCTCTCCTGGGAAACTGTGTCCATTCCTTTGGACACACACCTCCAGAATATGAGAAACCTCAGGACCCCCGAGGACATCCCACTACTGGGAGGCTCCCTGGACACACAGGGGCATTCGGACACAAGCTGAGCAGCTACCTCCACGAAGGCATGCACACAGATGTAACAGAGATAGAAGGTTGAGCCGGACAGGCCCTTAGGCCGTAATCTCAACTCTTGCTTTGGTTTCCAGGTGTTACTCCTCAGAGGCTTTGGTTCGAAGAACAGGATATGGGGCTTTCCTGAGGCACTGAACAGAACTCCTCTCGTCTTCACATGGGAAGCTTCCTTGTTGATGCTGTGTCAAACACCTCAGTTTGGAAAACCCTGCAGAGTCCCTGAGCCACCTACACATTCCAAGGTCTCCCAGGCCACCAAGCCACAGTAGGACTCATCTTCAGGAGAGTCCATTTCAACTCTCCCCTCTGGGTAGCTCAAACAGGAGCCTGCAGATTGAGCCTGCCTTGTCCTGACTAAAGAGTGGGTATATGAAGTGGCGTTCCCAGGCATCCATGCTTAGACACCTGCTCTCGAGTCTTTCCGTATGGGGCCTCCTGGAACCATCCAATAGGACTCGACTGTCGTGCAGAAGGAAACCTTGAGGTTTGGAGTAGTTCACAAATCCCATCGTAGGCAAACCTCCCTGGCCTAATGAAGCCCTCACCCTTCAGGAAGAGGCCATGCTGGACAAAAACTCTAGCCTGAGGCACGTCTCATAGTTGACATGACCTCAGTGCAGGAGATCTCGATTCAGCCTCTGCAGAGTGGGCCTGCCGTGCCCTCGGTCCCAAACCTCACGCTACCTTGTGTTTTCAGACTTCCTTCCTCACACTCCTGGCAAACAAGCCCTCCGGACCAGAAACTCCAGAACCAAAACCCAGCCCAGTGTCTGTCCAACGGAAGAAAAACGTTTCCCTGTGGGGCTCTCCAGAAAACCCAGATGAGGATCAACCTGCTCGGGTCTCGACGGTACCCGAACTGGATAGGATGCTCTGGGCACTCATGCTCTGTCTGACACAGCCTGAAGCCAGACGTCCAGACAGACAAGGAGACAGCTGGCCGCACACCCAGCACTTCGGACACGCCATGGTCTTATGCCGTCACCTCTTCCTAACCTTGGTTTTCAGATATCTGAACCTAGACATTATATCAATTCTCCACACAGCTGGGTATCGCAAGCACAAAACAGAACTCCTCCTTCCCCATGGCTGTCAAGCTTGCTCTTGGCATGGAGTCACACCTTCAGGGTGGGAGAAACCTTCATGGCCCCTGAAGCCACGCCCAAACTTGAGTGCTGCTTGGGCACAAATTCACACTGTGACCCTCAGCATGAGCCCCATGTCAAAGAAAGGCCTGTCAGGACCTGGACCAAGAGCCCGCATATGGGGCTTGCCAAGCCCCTATGCACCCAATCCTCACCAGTGTTTGAGTTTTCCAGTCGCCCCACCTGTACCTGGGCTCTACTCTGGAATCCCTTTCTTGGAGAGACCCATGAGCCAGACAACATGACTCCACCCTTCCCTCAAAATGTTCCCAAACTCTTGGGAGCTGGGACAAATCCCCAGAGAGGGATACTCGTCCACAATCCCTGAGGCCACCGCTCCAATCCACGGCTATCCCGGACACAACATCCAGAGACAAAAGCCTGAAGGAACGCCTTCCACTCGCCCTTGTTTCAGAGGCCCAGGTTTTCCCTCTCGGGCTGTACATCCGGCCTGTCATACCCTAGGCGCCACTCATAAGCTGACTTTGTGTTTTAAGACTTCTGTGCCCACAGCATGGACCCACACAACCTCCAGGCTAGGGCCTCTGAAGCCACAGCGAAAGATTGTGCCGGCCCTCTCTAAGGAAAGTGTGTCCAATCCATTGACCACAACCCTACAGTTTAGGGAAAAGCTCCAAGGCCCCTGAGGCCATCAATAGGTAGGCCACCCTGGACTAAGAGGGGCTCTCTGACACCAGCAGAGCAACCATCTCCACTTAGATTCTCAGACAGTGTCCCCAGAGACAGAAGGTTGAAATGGACAGGCCCCCAGGCCCTAATATGAACCTTAGCTTTGTTTCCATGTGTCCGTTCTCAGCGGACTGTTTTCGTAGACCAGCAAATGGGGCTCCTCTGAGGCACCAAACCAAGCATCTCTCGTCTCCACATGGGCAGCTTTCTTACTGGGGAAGTATCAAACCCTTCAGGTAGGAGAGGTCCGCAAGGCCACCGAACAACCAGCACATTCCAAGGTCTCCATGGACCCAAACGCACATTATGACGCATCCTCAAGAGAGGCCATTTCAACTCAGCCCCCTGGGTAGCGTGACCCAGAGGCAGCAGATCAAACATATCTTGTCGCTAATGGCCTATTGGAATGCGAGGAATGCTGTACCGGGATCCATCCTTCGAACCCTGCTCTCCAGTCCTTCCATATGGTATGTCCTAGAGCCATGCAACAGGACTCGAATGTCCCGCAGAAGGAAACCTTGTGGTTTGGGGCAACCTCCAAACTCAGCGTGGGAAAATTTCCTTGGCCTCATGAGGCCCCCGCTTCATGAAGGTGCCATCATGGACACATACTCCAGCCTCAGCCAACGTCTGATCCTCAGCCTGACTTCAGATGCAGGAGATTTTGATTCAGCCTCTGCAGAGTGGGCCTGCTCTGCCCTTGGCTCCAATACTCACCCTAGCTTGTGTTTTCAGACTTCCGTCCTCACACTCCTGGCCCACAAGCCCTCCCTACTGGGAATTCTGGGGCCACACTGAAACACTCTGCCTGCCTCCCAGGAGAAATACATTGTCTATGGTGCTGCCCAGAAACCCCAAATGAGAATCAAACTGCTTGGCCCTCGGCAACACCCCAATTGCATAGGCTACCTTAAACACTGATGCTCTGTCACAAATAGCCTGAGCCCTGACCTTCCAACAGACACCGACACAGCTGGCTGTACACCCAGCACATTGGACCCGCCACTGCCTTAGGCCAGCATCCATTCCCAACCTGGGTTTTCAGTCATCGGATCCTAGACCTTATCTACAATCCCTGCACAGGGGGGAACCTGATGCACAAATAAGAACCCCTCCTTCCCCATGGCAAGAAAACTTGCTGCTGGCAGTGAGTCAAACCTTCAGTGTAGGAAAAACGACATGGCCCATGAGGCAACGCCCAAGTGTTAGGGCCGCCTTGGGCACAAACACACATTGTGACCCTCAGCGTGAGTACCTTATTCAAGTAACGCCTCTCAGTGACTGGACCAAGAGCCCGCATATGTGGCTTGCCATGCCCATAGGCACCCAGGATTAACTAGATGGTGTGTATTCCAGTTGAGGGAACCCACTGCTGTGCTCTAGAGTCCCTCTCCTGGGGGGTCCCCTGTGGCAGAAAACAGTACTCTTCCCTTCCCACAGAATGAACCCAAACACTTGGGAGCTTGGACAATCCCCCGAGAGGAAGGCTCTTCCTCGGCCTCTGAGACAACGCCTACCCTGACCGGACACTGTGAACGCAACACCCAGAGACAAAATCCTGAGTGACTGCCTCCCACTTGCCCTCCTTTGATATCCAGAGGATCTCCCCTCACGGACTGGAGATCAGTCCTGCCATTACCTTGACCACTAGCTGAGCCAAGTTTGCTTTTTCAGACATCTGTCCCCACAGCCCTGGCAAACACAGCCTCTAGGCTGGGTCCTCTGGAGCCATACCACAGGACCGAGCCTGCTCTCTCCTGGGAAACTGTGTCCATTCCTTTGGCCACACACCTCCAGAATATGAGAAACCTCAAGGCCCCCGAGGACATCCCACTACTGGGAGGCTCCCTGGACACACAGGGGCATTCGGACACAAGCTGAGCAGCTACCTCCATGAATGCATGCACATAGATGTCAACAGAGATAGAAGGTTGAGCCGGACAGGCCCTTAGGCCGTAATCTCAACTCTTGCTTTGGGTTCCAGGTGTCACTCCTCAGAGGCTTTGGTTCAAAGAACAGGATATGGGGCTTTCCTGAGGCACTGAACAGAACTCCTCTCGTCTCCACATGGGAAGCAACCCTGTAGGAACTGTGTCAAACACCTCAGTTTGGAAAACCCTGCAGAGTCCCTGAGCCAACTCCACATTCCAAGGTCTCCCAGGCCACCAAGCCACAGTAGGACTCATCTACAGGAGAGTCCATTTCAACTCTCCCCCCTGGGTAGCTCACCCAGGAGCCTGCACATTGAGCCTGCCTTGTCCTGCCTAAAGAGTGGGAATATGAGTCGGCATGCCCAGGCATCCATGCTTAGACACCTGCTCTCGAGTCTTTCCGTATGGGGCCTCCTGGAACCATCCAGTAGGACTCGACTGTCGTGCAGAAGGAAAGCTTGAGGTTTGGAGTAGTTCACAAATCCCATCGTAGGCAAACCTACCTGGCTTCATGAAGCCCCCACACCCTTCAGGAAGAGGCCATGCTGGGCAAAAACTCTAGCCTGAGGCACGTCTCATAGTTGACATGACCTCAGTGCAGGAGATCTCGATTCAGCCTCTGCAGAGTGGCCCTGCCATGCCCTCCGTCCCAAACCTCACACTAGCTTTTGTTTTCAGACTTCCTTCCTCACACTCCTGGCAAACAAGCCCTACGGACTAGGAACTCCAGAACCACAACCCAGCCCAGTGTCTGCCTTACGGAAGAAAAACGCTTCCCTATGGGGCTCTCCAGAAAACCCAGATGATGGTCAACCTGTTCGGGCCTCGACGGTCCCCGAAGTGGATATGCTGCTCTGGGCACTCATGCTCTGTTTGACACAGCCTGAAGCCAGACTTCCAGACAGACAAAGAGACAGCTGGCCACACACCCAGCACTTCGGACACGCCATGGTCTTATGCCGTCACCTCTTCCTAACCTTGGTTTTCAGATATCTGAACCTAGACATTATATCAATTCTCCACACAGCTGGGTATCGCAAGCACAAAACAGAACTCCTCCTTCCCCATGGCTGTCAAGCTTGCTCTTGGCATGGAGTCACACCTTCAGGGTGGGAGAAACCTTCATGGCCCCTGATGCCACGCCCAAACTTGAGTGCTGCTTGGGCACAAATTCACATTGTGACCCTCAGCATGAGCCCCATGTCAAAGAAAGGCCTGTCAGGACTGGACCAAGAGCCCGCATATGGGGCTTGCCAAGCCCCTATGCACCCAATCCTCACCAGTGTTTGAGTTTTCCAGTCGCCCCACCTGTACCTGGGCTCTGCTCTGGAATCCCTTTCTTGGAGAGACCCATGAGCCAGACAACACGACTCCACCCTTCCCACAAAATGACCCCAAACTCATGAGGCCCCCGCTTCATGAAGGTGCCATCATGGACACATACTCCATTCTCAGCCAACTTCTGATCCTCAGCCTGACTTCAGATGCAGGAGATTTTGATTCAGCCTCTGCCGATTGGGCCTGCTCTGCCCTTGGCTCCAATCCTCACCCTAGCTTGTGTTTTCAGACTTCCGTCCTCACACTCCTGGCCCACAAACCCTCCCTACTGGGAATTCTGGGGCCACACTGAAGCACTCTGCCTGCCTCCCAGGAGAAAAACATTGTCTATGGTGCTGCCCAGAAACCACAAATGAGGATCAAACTGCTTGGCCCTCGGCAACACCCCAATTGCATAGGCTACCTTAAACAGTGATGCTCTGTCGCAAATAGCCTGAGCCCAGACCTTCCAACAGACACCGACACAGCTGGCTGCACACCCAGCACATTGGACCCGCCACTGCCTTAGGCCACCATCCATTCCCAACCTGGGTTTTCAGTCATCGGAACCTAGACCTTATCTCCAATCCCTGCACAGGGGGAACCTGATGCACAAGTCAGAACCCCTCCTTCCCCATGGCAAGAAACCTTGCTGCTGGCCGTGAGTCAAACCTTCAGTGTAGGAGAAAACGGCAAACCTGCCGGGCCTCATGAAGCCCCCCATATCCTTCAGGGATAGGCCATCATGGACAAAAACTCTAGCTTGAAGCACGTCTCATAGTAGATATGACCGCAATGCAGGAGATCTTGATTAAGCCTCTGCAGAGTCGCCTGCCGTGCCCTCGGTCCCAAACCTCACGCTAGCTTGTGTTTTCAGACTTCCTTCCTCACACTCCTGGCAAACAATCCCTCCAGAGTAGGATTTGCAGAACCACAAGCCAGCCCAGTTACTGCCCACTGGTAGAAAACGTTTCCTTGTGGGGCTCTCCATAAAACCCAGATGAGGATCAACCTGCTCTTGCCTCGACGGCACTCAGATTTGATAGGCTGCTCTGGGCACTAATGCTCTGCCTTTCACAGCCTGATGCCAGACGTCCAGACAGGCAAGGAGACAGCTGGCCACACACCTAGCACTTCTGACACGCATGGTCTTATGCCGTTATCTCTTCCTAACCTTGGTTTTCAGATATCTAAACCCAGATATTATATCAATTCCCCACACAGTTGGGCATCTGAATCACAAATCAGAACGCCTTCTTCCCCATGGCTGTAAGGCTTGCTCTTGGCATGGAGTCACACCTTCAGGGTGGGAGAAACCTTCATTTCCCCTGAAACCACGCCCAAACTTGAGTGCTGCCTTGGGCACAAATTCACTCTGTGACCCTCAGCATGAGCCCAATATCAAAGAAAGGCCTGTCAGGGCCTTGACCAAGAGCCCGCATATGAGGCGTGCCAAGCCCCTATACACCCAATCCTCACCAGTGTTTGAGTTTTCCAGTCTCCCCCCCGTTCCTGGGGCTCTGCTCTGGAATCACTTTCTTGGAGAGACACATGAGCCAGACAACAGGACTCCACCCTTCCCACAAAATGACCCCAAACTCCTGTTAGCTGGGACAAATCCTCAGAGAGGGATACTTGTCCACAGTCACTGAGGCCACCCCCTACAATCTACGGCTATCCTGGACGCATCCAGAGACAAAAGCCTAAAGGAATCTCGCCCTTGATTCACAAGCCAAGGAGCTCACTCTCTATCTGTACATCCGGCCTGCCATACCCTCGGCGCCACTCATAAGCTGAGTTTGTGTTTTCAGACTTCTGTGCCCACAGCCTGGACTCACACACCCTCCAGGCTAGGGCATCTGGAGCCACAGCGAAAGATTGTGCCTGCCCTCTCCAAGGAAAGTGTGCCCAATCCATTGACCACAACCCTACAGGTTAGGGAAAAGCTCCAAGGCCCCTGAGGCCATCCTGATAGTTTAGGCTGCCCTGGAATAAAAGGGGCACTCTGACACCAGCTGAGCCATTATCACCACTTAGACTCTCAGACAGTGTCCCCAGAGACAGAAGATTGAAATGGACAGGCCCTTAGGCCCTAATATGAACCTTAGCTTTAGTTTTCATGTGTCTGTCCTTGAGGACTGGTTTCGTATACCAGCATATTAGGTTTTTCTGAGGCTCCAAACCAAACCTCTCTCGTCTCCACATGGAGTGCTTTCTTACTGGATCTGTATCAAACCCTTCTGGTCGGAGAATTCCGCAGGGCCACAGTACAACCATCACATTCCAAGGTCTCCATGGACAGAAACACACATTATGACGCATCCTCAGGAGAGGCCATTTCAACTCAGCCCGCTGGTTAGCTTGCCCCAGAGCCAGCAGATCAAACATATCTTGTCGTTAATGGCCAAAGGGAATGCGAGGCATGCTGTTCAGGGATCCATCCTTTGAACCCTCCTCTTCAGTCCTTCCGTATGGTATGTACTGGAGCCACTCAACAGGACTCGACTGTCTTGCAGAAGGAAACCTTGTGGTTTGTGGCAACCTCCAAACTCAGCGTGGGAAAATTTCGTTGGCCTCATGAGGCACCTGCTTCATGAAGGTGCTATCAAGGGCACAATCCAACCTCAGCCAACGTCTGATCCTCAGCCTGACTTCAGATGCATGAGATATCCTTTCACCCTTTGCAGAGTGGGCCTGCTCCCAACCTCACCCTATCTTTTGTTTTCAGACTCTACCCTAGCACTCCTGGCCCAAAAGCCCTCATGATTGGGAATTCTGGTTCCAGAACGAAGGACTCTGCCTGCCCCCCAAAGAAAAACATTGTCTATGGCATTGCTCAGAAACCCCAAATGAAAATCAACCTGCTCAGCCCTCGGCAACACCCCAATTGCATAGGCTACCCTAAACACTATGCTCTGTCTTACATAGCCTGACCCCAGACCTTGTGAGAGACATTGAGACAGTTGGCTTCACACCCAGCACATCGAGCCTGCCATGGGTTAGGCCATTTCATCCCTTCCCATTGACCTGGGTGTCTTCCTGGAGGTATATTCTGAGGCTGTGTCAGACTATGCATTTTTTCTGGAGCTTCCTATGGAATTGGGGTGGTATTAGGGGCCTTGCAATTTTCTCTTAATCTGGTGGGTTGGGAAACTGAGACAGGCTGACATTCCTTGGGAGAGCTGGCCCAGTGCTGTTGTGTGTTCCTGGAGGCCCCATCCTGGAGGGCATATGGGTCAGGACTCTGGGTCCAAAGTCTTCAGACACAAACTCGGGTAAGAGTTAAGCTCGAGGTGATGGCAGACCCAATCTGCAGACCCTGAGCGAAGCATCTCCAGATATGAAATTCGGACGGCTGTGAGGCAGGAGCACAGTCTTTTCTGTCTGACTTGTTTGTCTATGATGGCCACGAAATGGAGGGGTGGTCTCATGGGTCCATGTGAGATTCTACCTCTCTGGGAATTCTGCTCAGCACCCAAGAGTTTGGTGTATTTCCGGGGGATGGGAGGAGCGCAGTTTTCTGAGTCAGGGATCCCGTCCAAACAGCCATTCCAGAGATGGGTCCTGGGTTCTGGAGCCTGGATCACCGCAACAAGGCTTAGGATTTGGGCCTAGGGTCCTGCTCTATGTTTTCCTGGTACAGCTCCCGAGTGTTCTTGTTGGAAATGGGTCTCATTCTGAGGTTCACAATGCCTGTTTTTGCCCAGATGCCCATGCTGAGTGGGTGTGACCTCATGGGCTATGCACTTGGCTCCCACTCTGAGGGTTGGACTGCCATCTCAACATTCAGTTTTCCTGCCATGGGGAAGGAGGGGTACTTTTTTATGCTTCAGGTTCCCCCATGGGCAGGAATTTGAGCTAAGTTCTGGGACAGGTGCCTGAATACCCAGTTTACTTTGAGATGAGGTCCTCGGGCCAAGGCAGGACCCACCTGCAGAAAATGAGGCCTGCTTTCTGGGTGCCTGTCAGGAGCTCGGGCTCGAGCTGTGTCAGACAGAACATTCGTGGAGAGTTCGGCCTATGATATTGGGGTGCTTTTGAGAGCTGTGCAACTGGATCCTCATGGGGGATTTTTGCACAGACCCTTTCTTCACTTCTTCTATCTGGTGAGCAGGCAGATGGCTGCATTACGGCTCCAGAATATCCAAGTTGGAGGGTTTGCAGGCGAGGAGTGTGAGGACAGAAGTATGAAAATATAAGCTACGGTTACGCTCAGTGCCGAGCACATGTCTATTCCAATGTACAGCAGTTGTTTCGAGATCTTCAGCACCTGGGCGAGGGGAAGATGTCTGCTCACGCTGGAGTTTGTATCCATGATGGCCAACAAATGGTGGGGAGGCCTCAAGAATTCTTGGAGGTTTTTCCAAGCTGGAGCTTGTGAGCTGCTCCAAATATCAAGGTGTCCTACTAAGGGACAGCAGAAGTCTTCTTACAGGGCTCCAGGGTCCCCCATATGGAAGATTCGATAGCAATGCTCTCTGAATGGAGGCCTGGGAAGCCAATCTCGTGTTACCATTGCAGCTGAGGAACAGGGTAAGCTTGAACCAATGACACTGATTCCAAGTTCCAAGTGATTTTCGTTGATGGAAGTTCTCAGTCTAACAGGTCCCAATGCTGCTTGGTGTCCAGGGAGACCTTAGAATGTGCTGGCGGCTCTCTGACCATTTAGGATTCTCTATCCTTAGGATTAGACCCAGTACCCAGGACCCAGGTTTCCTTCTTGGGACAGGAGGTGTGCTCTTGTATGGCTCACGGACCACAGGTTGGACCATATGCTTGAATTTCCAGAACAGACCTCTAGGAAGAGAGACCTCAAAACATAAGCTAGGGTTCTGATGAGGTTTTAGGGCCATGGAAGTTTCAATCTTCGGACTAAGTGCCATTGGCCTGCATGTCATCCTGGAGGTAGGTGCTGAGGCTGTGTCAGGCTGTGCACTTTTTCCAGAGTGGCCTATGATATTGGGGTGCAGTCAGGGGCCTTGCAGTTTTCTCCTAATCTGGACATTTTGGGAAACTGAGATGGGCAGGGTTTCCTCAGGAGAGCAGGGCCAGTGATGTCATGTGTTTCTCGAGGCCCCATCCTGGAGGTCATGTGTGTCAGGACTTTGGGACCAAAGACTTTAGACACAACCTCGGATAAGAGGTAGGAGTGAGGTGATGGCAGTCCGAATCTGAAGACCCTGAGGGAAGCTCCTCGGGATTTGAAATTCAGGTGGCTGGGAGGGAGGAGCACAGGCTTTTCTGTCTAGATTTTGTGTCTAGGATGGCCACTAAATGGAGGGGTGACCTCATGTGTCCATGGGATATTATTCCACTCTGGTGATTCTGCTTGGCACCCAAGAGTTTGATTTCTTTCTGGGGAAGAGGAAAAGACTGTATTCCATCTCTGGGATCCTGTCCAAACAGGGATTCCAGAGATGGGTTCTGGGTCCAGACACTGGGAAAACTTAACCAAAGCTTCGATTTGGGATCCTGGTCCAGATCCAAAGGGGGATCTTTGGAAAGGGGTCTCATTCTGAGGGTCACAATGCCTATTTGTGCCCAGCTGCCCATCCTGTGAAGGCATGGTCTCATGGACCATGCACCTGGTTCCCACTCAGGGTTGTACAGCCATCTCAACATTCAGTTTTCTGGCCATGGGGAAGGAGGAGCACTCTTTTGTGCTTCCGAGTCCCCTATGGGCAGGTATTTGAGCTAAGTCTGGGACAGGTACCTGAATATCCAGGTTTGACCCACCTGGAGGATATGGGGCCCACTATCTGGGTGGCTGACAGGAGGTCGGTGATCAGGCGATGTCAGACAGACAATTTATGCAGAGGTCGGTCTATTATATTGGGGTGCCATTGAGGGCCGTGCAGGAGGATCCTCATGTGGGTTTCTGCGAAGACCCATAGGGCACTTCTTCTTTCTGGTGGGCAGGCAGAAAGCTGCACTGTGGCTTCAGAATTCCCAATATGGAGGGCTTGTAGGCGAGGAGTGTGAAGACAGAAGTCTGAAAACACAAGCCACGGATAAGCTCAGTGCCGACCACAGGACCATTCCATTGTGCAGTGGTTGTTTCGAGATTTCCAGCACCTGAGTATGGGCGAGGGTCAGATGTCTGCTCACGCTGGGTTTGCATCCATGATGGTCAACGAATTGTGGGGTGGCCTCAAGAATTCTTGGAGATTTTCCCAAGCAGGACCTTGTGAGCTGCTCCAAACAGCAAGGTGTCCTACTGTGGGACAGGGGAAGTCCGCTTACAAGGCTCCAGGGTCCCCCATATAGAAAGATTCGACAGCAGAGGTCTCTGAATGGGGGCCTGGGAAGTCTTCCTTGCATGACCATTGCAGCTGAGAAACATTGCAGGCTTGATCTGCTGGTTTTTGTTCAAATTTCCAAGTGATCTAATTTGACGGATGTTCTCAGTCTAATGAGTGACAATGCTGCTTGGTGTCCAGGGAGACCTTAGAATGTGGTGGTGAGGGTGCCTGGGTGGCTCAATGGGCTAAGCTGCTGCCTTCGGCTCAGGTCATGATCTCAGGGTTCTGGGATTGAGTCCCGCATCAGGCTCTCTGCTTAGCAGGGAGCCTGCTTCTTCCTCTCTCTCTCTCTGCCTTCCTCTATGCCTACTTGTGATCTCTCTCTGTCAAATAAATAAATAAAATCTATATAAAAAAAAGAATGTGGTTGTATGTCTGTGGACATGCAGGATTCTCCTACCTGAGGGTTAGACCCAGTTCCCAGGAGCCAGGTTCCCTTCTCGGGACAGGAGGGGTTCTCTTGTATGGCTCAGGGACCACATGTCGGATCATATGTTGGATTTCAAGACCAGGCCTCTGGGCACAGAGGCCTGAATATCTAGGCTAGGGTTCTTATGAGGTTGTAGGGGCATGTCATCCTCAACCTTCGGACTTAGGGACTTTGACCTGTGAGTCTTCCTGGAGGTAGATGCTCAGGCTGTGTCAGACTGTGCATTTTTTCCAGAGTGGCCTATGAAATTGGGGTGGGCTCAGGGGCCTTGCAGGCTTTTCCTAATCTGGAGGGTTTGTGCAACTGAGACGGCAGAATTTCATCCAGAGATCAGGCCCAGTGATGTAGTGTGGTTCTGTCAGCCCCATCCTGCAGGGAATGTGGTTAAGGGCTCTGGGACCAAAGTCTTCAGACACAAAATTGTGTATCAATTAGGAGGGAGGTGATGGCAGCCCCGATCTGCAGACGCTGAGGGCAGCTCCTCAGGATTTGAAATTCGTGTGGCTGGGAGGCAGGAGCAAAGGCTTTTCTGTCTGGATTGTGTCTAGGATGGCCTTGGAATGGTGGGGTGTCCTCATGTGTCCATGGAATATTCTACCTCTCTGGGGATTCTGCCCAGCACCCAAGAGTTTGGTGTCTCACTGAGAAGGAGAGAGCGTGGTTTACTGTTTCAGTGTTTCCGTCAACACAGGGATTCCAGAGATGGGTTATAGGTCCCTGTGCCTGGATAACCCTACAAAGGCTTAGTATTTGGGCCTAGAGGCTTGACTGCTTGGCTCTGTGGGGCTTTGGTTCAGCTCCCATGGAGACTTGTTGGAAATGGGTCTCAGGGAAAGGGTCACAATGCCTGTTTTTGCCCAGATGCCCATCCTGAGTGGGCATTGGCTCTTGTTCCATGCACCTGGATCCCAATATGAGGGTTGGACCACCATATCAACATTTAATTTTCCTTCTATGAGGAAGGAGGAGTACTCTTTTGTGCTTCAGATTCCCCCATGCACAGTAATTTGAGCTATGTTCTGGGACTGGTACGTGAATAACCAGGTTGGTTTGAGATGAAGGACTCAGGTCAAGGCAGGTCACACCTGCCAGATATGGGTCCCGCTATCTAGGTGGCTACCAGGAGGTCGGGGCTCGAGCTGTGTCAGACAAAGCATTAGTTCACAAGGTGGCCTATGATATTGTGGTGCTATAGAGGGCTGTGCTGGTGGAACCTTATATGGAGTTTCACGCAGACCCATAGGGCAACTCTTTTTTCTGGTGGGCAGGCAGAAGGCATTGTGGCTCCCAAATTCCCAATATGGGGGACTTGAAGGCGAGGAGTGTGAGAACAGAAGGCAGAAAACACAATCTATGCTTAATCTCAGTGCCGAGAACATGGCCGTTCCAATGTGCAGTGGTTTTTTCGAGATCTCCAGCATCTGAGTACAGGCGAGGGTCAGATGTCTGCTCATGATAGAGTTTGTATCTATCGTGGCCAACAAATGAAATATCCAGCACCTGAGTAAAGGTGGATTTCAGATGTTTACGCACACTGGAGTTTGTGTCTCTGATGACCGAATGGAGGAGTGGCATCAAGAGGCTGATGCATGTGAGATGCTCCAAACAGCAAGGTTGTTTTTTCTACTGGACAGTTAGAGTCTGGTATGTTTTCTGCAGGGCCCCCCATGTGAAAAGTATGGGTAGCAGAGCCCTTCCACATGGATGCCTGGAAAGCACACCTCCATTGACCAATGCAGCTGAGGAACATGCAGGTTCTTTACGGTGCTTCTGGGGCGAAGCACCAAGGTCTTGAGTTGACATGGAATCTCTTGAAGATGGGTTACAATGCTGGTTTTTTTTACCAGGTAGATCTTAGAATGTGTTGGTGGCTAAGGTGCCTGCAAGATTCTCCTACCCTGAGGGTTTAACACAGGTCGAAGAGCACGGTTACCTTCTGGGGACAGGAGATGTAGTGTTTTGTGGCTCAGGGACCACATGCCATATCATAAGTTCCTATTCAAGAACAGGCCTCTGAAGACAGATGCCCGACAACCTAATCTAGGGTTCCAATGAGTCCCAGGGGCATGAGAGGTTCAATCTTCAGACTTAGGAAAGTTGACTTGGGTGTCTGCCAGGATGTAGGTGATCAGGGAGTTTCAGACTGCGCACTTATGTCCAGAGTAACCTCCAATATTGGGGTGGCCACAGGGGTCTTGAATATTTTAACCAACTCTGGAGGGTTTGGTTAACTGACATGCACAATTTCCATGGGGATGGCAAGCACAGTCCTGTGGTGTGGCTCCAGAGACTCCACCCTGGAGGGCATGTGAGCCATGGTTCTGGGAGGGAAGTCTGCAAACACAAACTCGGGTTAGGTTTAGTGGCTAGGTTATCGCAGGGCAATGTGTAGACCTGGAAGGCTACTCGTCAGGAACAGTAACTGGAATGACCCGAAGGTGGAAGCACAGGCTTTTATATCTGGATTGTGTGTCTAGGGTGACCTCAGAATGTAGCTGTGGCCTCATGGGTCTATGGGAGATTTTTCCTCTAAGGATACTGGCGGCTCCCAATATTTTGATGACTTTTTGAGATGGGAAGACTGCTATTTTTGATCTTAGGTGTGCCCCAAAACAGGGATTCCAGAGATGGGCTCTGGGTCTAGGCGCCTGGAAAATCCCACCAAGGGTTGGGATTTGGGCTTATGGGCAGACCAGGCCTGCAATGCAGGATCTTGGTGGTGCAACTGAGAGGGCTTGTTTGGAAGCATGCTCAGGCTGAGCATTACAATGCCTGTTTGTGCCCAGGGTGGCCCTCAGGAGTGGGCGTGGTCCCATTGTCCATTTTCTGGCTCCCACACTGAGGGATGGACACACATTCCAATGGCCAGGTTTCCAGCCATGGGGAAGGAGGAAATATCTATTGTGCTTCATGTTCCCCCATAGGCAGGGATTACAGCAAAGGTCTGGGGACAGATGCCTGAATACCAAGGATGCATAGAGATGACAGATTTGGGCCATGGCCGTTCTCACATGCTGGATATGGGCCCCGCTCTCTGGGTGGCTGACACGAGGTCTGGGCTCAGGCTGTGTCAGACACAGCACTAGTGGCCAGAGAAGTCGATATATTGGGGTTCTCTCCAGGGCCGAGTAAATTGATCCTCATGTAGGGTTTCTGGCCAGACTCACGAAGCACTTCTTTCTGTGGGGCAGGCAGAATGCTGCCTTATGGATCCAGAATTCCCTATCAAGAGGGTTTGGGGACAAATAGGGTGAGAATGCAATTGTAAACACCAGCTATGCTTAAATTGAGTGCCAAGCGGAAGTCAGTTTCAATGTGCAGCAGCTTATACGAGATATCCAGGACCTGAGCAAGGGCAGATGTCAGATATTTGCTCACACTGGAGTTTGTGTCTAGAATGACGACTAATGGAGGGGTGGCTTGAGGAGGCAATGGAGGATTACCCACGCTTAAGATTGTGAGATGCTCCAAACAACAAGGTTTCCTTCTAATGGACAGGAGGAGTCTGTTTTTTTTTTCCTCCAGGGTCCCTCAAGTGGAAGTTTGCGTAGCAGAGCCCTCCCGCATGGATGACTGGAAAGCACACGTCCAATGACCATTGCAGCTGAGGAACATGACAGGTTCGTTTTGGTGGTTCTGGTGCCAAGTACCAAGGCCTTGAGTTGACTTGGAATCTCTTACAGATGTGTCCCAAAACTTGTTTGTTACAAGGGAGTTCTTAGAATGTATTGGTGGCTATGGGCCACGCTGAGGGTTTGGCACAGGTCGATGTGCACAGTTTCCATCTTGGGAGAGGAGATGTTCTGTTTTGTGGCTCAGGGTACATATGTTGTATCCTGACTTGGTATTCAAGAACAGGCCTCTGAGGATTGATGCTGGCAACCTAATCTAGAGATCCAATGATGTCCTTGGTGCCCATCAGGTTCAATTTTCTTACTAAGGACCATTGATATGGTTGTCTGACTGGATGTAGGTGATCAGGGTGTTTCAGACTGTGCATTTGCATCCAGAGCCACTTCCACTATTGGGGTGGGCTCAGGGGCCTTGCAGGTTTCTCCTAACTTGGAGGCTTTGGGGAACTGTGATGGGCACAGTTTCCTTGGGGATGGCAGGCCCAGTCCTGTGGTAAGGCTTCAGAGACCACCTCCTTGAGGATATGAGAGCCATGGTTTTGGGAGGGAAGTCTGCAAACACAAATTTGGGTCAGGGATAGTGGCAAGGTGATCGCAGGTCCAATGCATAGACCTAGAAGGCATCACGTCAGGAACTGTAATTAGGGTGACTGAAAGCTGGTAGCACAGGCTTTTCTATCTGGATTGTGTGTCCAGGATGGGCTCTGAATGTAGACGTGGTCTCATGGTTCAATGGGAGACTTTTCCTCTCTAAGGATCCTGGTGGATTTCCATAGATTGGTGGTTTTTCAGAGAAGAAAAGAGTGCTCTTTTCCATCTTAGGGGTGCTCCAAAACAGGGAAGAATGCTGTTTTCCAACTTAGGCTTATGCCAAAACAGGGATTCCAGAGACGGGCTCTGGGTCTGGGTGCCCGGATATCCCACCAAGTGTTAGGATTTGGGCCTAGGGGCATTCCAGGCCTGCAATGCAGGATCCTAATGGTGTAACAGAGAGGGCTTGTTTGAAAGCATGCTCAGGCTGAGGGTCATCATGCTTCTTTGTGCCCAGGGGGGCCCTCAGGAGAGGGCGTAGTCTCATTGGCCATATAGCTGGATCCCAATTTGAGGGTTGGACACCCATTGCAACAGCCAGGCTTCCTGCAATGGAAAGAGGAGTTCTCTATTGTGCTTCAGGTTCCCCCATTGGCAGGGTTACAGGAAAGGTCTGTGGAAAGTTGCCTTAATACCAAGGATGTGTACAGATGACAGGCTAAGAATTCCCAGGTAACAAAACAGCATTGTTACCCATATTCATGACATTCCATGTAGAAATAAGCCCTTAGTACTTCGCCCCAGAGCCACCAGAATGAACTTGCCATGTTCCTAAGCTGCAATGGTCAGTGGAGGTGTGGTTTCCAGGCAACCATACGGGGGTGCTCTGCTACACAAACTTTGCAATTGGCGGGGACCCTTGAGACAAAAAAACAGAATGCCCCTGTCCGGTAGAAGGAAACCTTCTGTTTGGAGCATCTCACAAGCCCCAGCGTGGTAAATCCTCCATTTCCTCTTGAAGCCACCACTCCATTTGTCAGTCATCATAGACACAAACTCCAGCATGAGCAAACATCTGACATCCGCCCTTACTCAGGTGCTGGATTTCAATTCGATCGCTGCACACTGGAATTGCCTTTAGTTTGACTGAATTAAGCCATAGCTTGGGTTTACAATTCCATCCTCAGTCTACTGGTCCACAAGCCCTATTGTGAGGGAATTCTGGAGCTACAACACAATATTCTGCCTTCCCCATAGAAAGAAAAAGGGCCTGGAGAGTCTGCCCAGAAACTCCATATGATGGTCAATCTTCTCGGTGCTAGACGGAACCCTGATTCATAGGCTGCCCTGGGCACTAGTGCTGTGTCTGACATAGCCGGAGCCAGGACCTAGTGTCAGCCACTGAGAGATCAGGGCCCATATCCAGCATGTGAGACCAGCTATGGCCCAAGTCTGTCTTCTCTTCTATTCTTGGTATTCAGGCATCTGTACCCACACCTTTGCTGAAATCCTTGCCATTGGGGGAACCTGAAGCACAATAGAGAACTCCTCCTTCCCCATGGAAGGTATTCTGACAGTTGGGATAGTTGCTCAACCCTCAAAGTGGAAGGCAGCTCCATGGCCAAGGAGACCATGTGCACTCATGATGGCTTCCCCGGGCACAAGCAGGCATTGTGACCTCAGCCTGAGCATGCTTTCAACCAAACGCTCTCAATTGCATCTCTGGGACCCCGAATTGCAGGCCTAGTACACACCTAGGCCCAAATCCTAACCCTAGTGGGATTTTACAGGGGCCCAGACACAGAGCCCATCTCTGGAATCCCTATTTTGGGGGACCCTTAAGATGGAAAACAGCACTCTTCCCTTCCCCGAGATAGTCACCAAACTCATGGTAGCCACCAGGATCCTTGAGTGGAAAAATCTGCCATAGACCCATGAGAACACACCTGCATTCCGAGGCCATCCTGGACATACAATCCAGATACATATCATGTGCTATCACCTTTGAGTCATCGGATTTACAGTTCCTGAAGAGCTGCCTTCCAGGTCTATGCATTGGGCCTGCAATCACCTTGCCATTAACCTAAACTGAGTTTGTGTTTGCAGACTTCCTTCCTAAAACCATGGCTCACATGACCTCCAGGTTCTGGCATCTGAAGCCACACCACAAGACTGTGCATGAGATCCTCAAGGAAACTGTGCCCATCACTTTTGCCCGATACCTTTAGATTAGGAGAAACCTGCAAGGCCCCTGAGCGCAGCCAAATAATGGAGGCCGCTCTGGGCACAAATGCACAGTCTGAGACACCCTGATCACCTCCATACAGGCAGACACCCAAGTCAATGCTCCTGAGTCAGAAGATTGAACCTGACATGCCCCGAGGACTTCATTGGCACACTAGATTAGGTTTACAGGTATCTGTCGTCAGAGGCCTGCTCTGGAATATCAACTTATGATAAAATATATAGTCCCTGAGCCACAGAACAGAATATGTCCTCCCCAAAAAGGAAGCCATGCTCCTGGAATTGTGTCATACCCTAAGGGTATTTGGATCCTGAATGGCCCCTTAGCAACCAGCACATTCTATGATATTCCTGGTAACAAACCATCATTGTGCCCCATCTTCATGAGACTCCATGTCAACTCAAGGTCTCGATATATTGCCCCAGAGCCACCAGAATGCACCTGCCATGTTCCTCAGCTGCAATGGTCAATGGAGGGGTGATTTCCAGGCATCCCTGTGGCGTTCTCTGCTACAAAACTTTCCACATGGAGAAACCAGAGAAAACAAACCAGACTTCTCCTGTCCGGTAGAAAGAAACTTTGCTATTTGGAGCATCTCACAAGCCCCAGCATGGGAAATCCTCCATGGCCTCTTGACGCCACCCTTCCATTTGTGGGTAATCACAGACACAAACTCCAGTGTGAGCAAACATCTGACATCCACCCTTACTCAGGTGCTGGATATTCGAAACGGCAGCTGCACACTGGAACTGCCTTTTGCTTTTCACTGAACTGAACCATAGCTTTGTATTACTATTCTATCCTCACCACACTGCTCCACAATATCTCCTGATAGGGAATTCTGGAGCCACAACGCAGTATTCTGCCTTCCACATAGAAAGAAGAAGGACCTGTTGAGTCTGCCCAGAAACTGCACATGAGGATCAATCTACTCAGACCACGAGGCAACCCTGATTAATAGATTTCCCTGACCACTAGTGCTGTGTCTGACAGAGTCTAAGCCCCGACCTCGTGTCAGCCACCCAGAGGTGAGGGCCCATATTTAGCATGAAGATCGGCCATGGCCCTGGGCCATCATCTGTACCCATCCTTGGTATCCAGTCATCTGTCCCCCAAACTTTGCTGGAATTCCTGCCAATGGCGAACCTGAAACACAATAGAGAACACCTCCTTCCCCATGGCAGGAATATTGGCTGTTGGGATGGTTGTCCAACAGCGTGGGAGCCAGCTGCATGGCCAAGGAGACCATGCCCACTCCTGAGGGCCGACATGGGCACAGGCAGGCATGGTGATCCTCAGCCTGAGCATGTTTTCAAACAAACACTCTCAGTTGCTCCTCCAGTACCAGCATTGCAGGCCTGGTATGCCCCTAGGCCCAAATCCTAACCCTTGGTGGGATTTTCCAGGTGCCCAGACCCAGAGTCCGTCTCAGAATCCCTGTTTGGGGCACCCTTAAGATGGAAAACAGCACTCTTCCCTTCCCTGAGAAAGGCACCAAACTATTGGGAGCCGCCAGGATCCTTAGAGAGAAAAAATCTCCCATGGACCCATGAAAACAAACCTGCATTCCGAGGCCATCCTGTCCACACAATCCAGAGAGAAAAGTCTTTGCTACCGACTTCGAGTCATCCTATTTACATTTCCTGACGAGCTGACCTCCATGTCTATGCATTGGGCCTATGATCATCTCGACACTAACCCTAACCCCAGTTTGTGTTTGCCGACTTCTCTCCCAATACCATGGCTTACATGCCCACCAAGATGTGGTCCCTCAAGCCACATCACAGGAAAGTTCCTGCCATCCCCAAGAAAACTGTGCCCATCAGGTTGTCCAAACCCTCCAGATTAGGAGAAACCTGCCAGGCCCCTGAACCCACCCCAATATTGGCGGTTGCTCTGGATGCAAACGTGCAGTCTGAAACACCCTGAGCACCTCCATCGAGGCAGAAAGCCAAGTCAATGGTTCTGAGTCAGATGATTGAAACTGACATGCCCCTAGGACTTCACTGGAACCCTAGATTGGGTCTTCAGACATCTGTTCTCAGAGTCCTGTTCTGGAATACCAAGTTATGATACAACATGTGGTCCCTGATTCCCACAACAGAACATCTCCTGTCTCCAGAAGGAAAATGTGCTCTTGGATCTATGTCCAACTTTCAGGGTAGATGGATCCTGCATGACCCATTAGCCCCAGCACCTTCTATGATCTCCCTGGTAACAAACCAGCATTGTGACCCAACTTCCTGAGACTTGATGCCAACTCAAGGTGTTGGTACTTTGCCCAAGAGCCATGAAACGAATCTGCCATGTTCCTCAGGTACAAAGGTCAATGGACGTGTGCTTTCTAGGCATCCAAGAGGTAGTTCTCTGCTACACAAAAATTCCACATAGGGAACCCTAGAGCAAACAAATAAGACTGCTCCTGTCAGGTTGAAGGAAACCTTGGTTGTTTGGAGCATCTCACAAGCCCCAGCCTGGGAAGTCCTCCACATTCTCTTGATGCCAACCCTCCATTTGTTAGTCATCATAGACACAAATTCCAGCATGAGCAAACATCTGACATCTGCTCTTACTCAGGTGCTGGATATTCGAATCAGTCACGCACACTGGAAATACCTTTCACTTGACACTGTATTCTTGCATAGTTTGGGTTTACAATTCCATCCTCACCCTACTGGACTGCAAGTCCTCTTGAGAGGGAATTAGGGAGACAAAACGCAACATTCTGCCTTCCCCATAGAAAGAAGAAGGGCCTGGTGAGTCTGCCCAGAAACTCCCCATGAAGATCAATCTACTTGGCCCTCGAGGGAACCCCGATTTATACTTTGCGCTGGCCACTAGCGCTGTGTCTGAGAGAGCCTGAGCCCCAACCTCGTGCCAGCCACCCAGAGTGTGGGGCCCTTATCCAGCATGTGGGACTGGCCATGGCCCAGTCATCTCTACCCATCCTTGGTATTCCGGCAACTATCCCAGATCTTTGCTGGAATCCCTACCAGTGGGGGAACCTGAAGCACAATTGAGAACTCCTCCTTCCCCATGGCAGGAAGCCTGGCTGTTGCTATGGGTGCCCAACCCTCAGAATTAGAACCAGGTGCATGGCCAATGAGACAACGCCCAATCATAAGGGCCGCCTGGGCCAAAGCAGGCATTGTGTCCCTCAACCTTAGCATGCATTCAAACAAATGCTCTCAGTTGTTTCTGCAGGGTCCCGCATCGCAGGCCTGGTATGCCCTTAGGACCAAATCCTAACACTTCGTGGGATTTTCCATGCCAACATAACCAGAGCCCGTCTCTGGAATCTCTGTTTTGAAGCACCCCTATGAGGGAAAACAGCAATCTTCCCTCCCCTGAGAAAACTATTAGGAGCTGCCAGGATGCGTAGAGAGAAAAAATCTCCCAGGGCTGCATAAGACCACACCTTCATTCCGAGGCCATCCTGGACACACAATCCAGATACAAGAGACTGTGCTACCACCTTCGAATCACCTGGTTTACAGTTCCAGACGAGCTGCCCTACAGACCTATGCATTGGGCCTGTGATCACCTCGCCATTAACCCTACCCCAAGTTTGTGTTTGCAGACTTCTTTCCCAAAACCATGGCTCACATGCCCTCTATGATGGGTCTCTGTAGCCACACCACAGGAAAGATCCTGCTATCCCCAATGAAACTGTGTCCATCACAGTTGCCCAAACCCTCCAGATTAGGAGAGACCTGCAAGTCCCCTGAGCCCAGTCCAATATTGGAGGCCACTCTGGACACAAATGCACAGTGTGCAACACCCTGATCACATCCATCCAGGAAGACACCAAAGTCAATGGTCCTGCGTGAGAAGATTGGTCCCTGAACCCCACAATAGAATATCTCCTGTCCCCAGATGGAATTCGTGCTCTTCAACTTGTGTCAAGGGTCGGGGTATATGAATTATGCACAGCCCCTTAGCCCCCAGCACATTCTAAGATCTCTCTGGTAACAAACAAACAGCATTGTGATCCATCTTCATGAGATTCCATGTCACTTCAAGTCCTTGGTAATTTGCCCCAGAGCCACCAGAATGAACCTGCCATGTTCCTCACCTGATATGGTCAGTGGAGGTGTGCTTTCCAGGCATCCATGTGGGAGTGCTCTTCTACTTATTCTTTCCACATGTGGGACCCTGGAGCAAACAAACCAGACTGCCACTAACCAGTAGAAGGGAACCCTCTGTTTGGAGCATCTCAGAAGCACCAGCAGGAGAAATCCTCCATGGCCCTTGACACAACCCCTCCATTTGTCAGTCATCATAGACAAAAACTCCAGCATGAGAAAACATCTGAAATCTGCCGTTATTTAGATTCTGCATTTTCTTTTCCACCACTGCACACTAGAACTGCGTTTCACTTGACACTGAATTTATCCATAGCTTGGGTTTAGAATTCCATCCTCAGCCTCCTGGTCTGCAAGCCCTCTAGAGAGGGAATTTGGAGCCACAAGGCAACATTCTCCATTCCCACTAGAAAGAAATAGGGCCTGGTGAATCTTCCCAGAAACTCCACATGAGGTTCAATCTACTTGGCACTCGATGGAACCTTGATTTATAGGCTGTCCTGGGCACTAGTACTAGTACTAGTACTAGTACTAGTACTAGTACTAGTACTGTGTCTGACAGAGCCTGAGCAAGACCTAGTTTCAGGCACCCAGAGATATGAGCCCATATCCAGCATGTGAGATTGGCCAGGGCCCAAGTCCATCATCTCTACCCATCCTTGGTATTCAGGCACCTGTCCCCAGACCTTTTATGTAATCCCTACCAATGGGGTAACCTAAAGCGCAATAGAGAACTCCTGCTTCCCCATCGTAGGAATCCTGGCTGTTGATATGAGTGTCCAAACCTCAAAGTGGGAGCCAGCTGCATGGCCAAGGAGACAATGCCCACTCATGAGGGCTGCCCTGGGCACAAGTAGCCATTGTAACCCTCAGCTTGATCAAGCCTTCAAAAAAATGCTCTTAGTTGCACCTCCAGGATCCTGCATTGCAGGCCTGATATGCCCTTAAGCCCAAATCCTAACACATCGTGGGATGTTCCATGTGCACATACCCAGAGCCCGTCACTGGAATCCCTGTTTTGAGGCACCCCTAAGATGGAAAACAGCACTCTTCACTTCCCTGAGAAAGCCACCAAACTAATGGGATCCCCCAGGATCCTTGAAAAGAAGAATCTCCCATGGTCCCATGAGTCCACACCTGTATTCCGAGGCCAGCGTGGATATGCTATCCAGATACAAGAGACTGTGCTACTGGCTTCGAGTCACCTGATTTACAGTTCCTGACGTGCTGCCCTCCAGATCTTTGGATTGGGACTGTGAACACCTCTCCATTAACCTTATCCCGAGTTTGTGTTTGCAGATCTCTCTCTAAAAACCATAGCTCACATGTCCTCCAGGATGGGGCCCCTAGAGTCACACCAGAAGACTGTGCTTGTCATCCCCAAGGAAACTGGGCCCATCACAGTTGCCCAAACCCTCCTGATTAGGAGAAACCCGGAAGGCTCCTGAGCACATCCCAATATTGGAGGCTGCTCTGGATGCAAATGCACAGTCTGAAACACCCTGATCACCTCCATCCAGGCAGACACCCAAATCAATGGTCCTGAGTCAGATAATTGAACCTGACATGGCCCTAGGACCTCATTGGAAGAGGGATTAACTTTTCAGGCACCTGTCCTCAGAGGCCTCTTCTGGAATACCAACTTATGATACAAATTATGGCCCCTGAGCCCCAGGGTGGGAAATCCTCCATGGCCTCTTGACGCCACCTCTCCATTTGTTGGTCATCGTAGACACAAACTCCAGCCTGAGCAAACATCTGACATCCGCCCATATTCAGGCGCTGATATTGGAATCAGCTGCTGCACACTGGAACTGCCTTTCGCTTTGCAATGAATTTAAGCCTAGCTTCAGACTACAATTTCATCCTCACCCTACTGGTCTGCCATATCTCTTGATAGGGAATTCTGGAGCCACAACGCAACATTCTGCCTTCTTCATAGATAGAAGGACCTGGTGAGTCTGCCCATAAACTGCACATGAAGATCAATATACTCAGCCCAGGAGGGAACCCCTATTTATAGTTTGCCCTAGCCACTAGTGCTGTGTCTGACAGCGCCTGAGCCCCTACCTCGTGTCAGCAACCCAGAGGGTGGGGCCCACATTAACCATGTGAGACCGGCCATGGCCCAGGGCTGTCATTACTACCCATCCTTGGTATTCAGGCATCTGTCCCCTAGATCTTAGCTGGAATCCCTACCAATGGGGGGACCTGAAGCACAATAGAGAATTCATCCTTCGCCATGGCAGGAATCCTGGCTTTTGGATGGGTGTCCAACCCTAGGAATGGGAACTGGCTGCATGGCTGAGTAGACATCGCCCAATCCTGATGGCCTCCGGGGCACAAGCAGGCATTGGGACCCTCAGCTTGACCATACTTTCAAACAAACGCTCTCAGTTGCACCTCCAGGATCCCGCATTGCATGCCTGGTATGGCCCTAGGCCTAAATATTAACCCTTGGTGGGATTTTCCAAGCACTTAGACCCAGAGCTCATCTCTGGAATGCCTGTTTTGGGGCACGCCTAAGCTGGAAAACAGTACTCATCCCTTCCCGGAGAAATCCAACAAACTATTGAGAACCGCCAGGATCCTTGAGAGGAGAAATCTCCCATGGACCCTTGAGACAACACCTGCAATAAAGGCCATTCTGGAAATTAAATCCAGATACAATTAGCTGTGCTACCACCTTTGAGTTACGTGATTTACAGTTCCAGACTTGCTGCCCTCCTGGTCTATGGATTGGGACTATGATCACCTTGCCACTAACCCTAACCTAAGTTTGTGTTTGCAGACTTCTCTCTCAAAATCATGGCGCACATGTCCTCCAGGATGGGGTCTCTGGAGTCACACCACAGGACAGTTCCTGTAATCCCCAAGGAAACTGCCCATCACAGTTGTCCAAAAACCCCATATAAGGAGAAACCTGCAAGGAACCTGAGCCAACCCTAGTATTGGATGCCACTCTGGACACAAATGCACAGTCTGAAACACCCTCATCACCTGCATCCAGTCAGACACCAGAGTCAATGATCCTGAGTCAGAAGATTGAATGACATTCCCCTAGGGCCTCATTCAAACCCTTTATTAGGTTTTCAGGCTTCTGTCCTCAGAGACCTGTTCTGGATTACCAATTTATGATACAACATATGGCCGCTGAGCCCCACAACAGAATATCTCCTGCCCCCAGAAGCAATCCAGGCTCTTGGGCCTGTGTCAAATCCTCAGGCTAGATGAATCCTGCATGGCCCATTAACCACCAGCACATTCTAAGATCTCCCTGGTAACAAACCAACATTTTGACCCATCTTCATGAGGTTCCATGTCCAATCCAGTCTTTATTTCTTCGCCTCAAAGCCACCAGATGCCATGTTCCTTCGCTGTCATGGTCAATGAAGGTGTGCTTTCCAGTCACCCATGTGGGAGATCTATGTTATCCGATCTTTCGACATGGGGAACCATGGAGGAAACAAATCAGACTGCCCCTGTCTCGTAGAAGGAAACCTTGCTGTTTGGAGCATCTCAAAAACACCAGATTGGGAAATCCTCCATAACCTCTTGACGCCACCCCTCCATTTTTGTGTCATCATAGACACAAACTCCAGCATGAGCAAATATCTGACATCCACCCTCACTCAAGTGCTGAATATTGGATTCAAACATTGCACACTGGAAATTTCTTTCGCTTGATACAGAATGTAACCATAGCTTAGGTTTACAATTCCATCCTCAGCCTCCTGGTCCACAAGCCCTCTTGATAGTGAATTCTAGAGCCACAAAACAGCATTCTGCCTTCCCCTTACAAACAAGAAGGGCCTGGTGAGTCTGCCCAGAAACCATACATGAGGATCAATCTGCTCGGCACTCGAGGGAACCCCAATTTATAGGCTGCCCTGGGCACTAGTGCTGTGTCTGACAGAGCCTGAGCCAAGACCTAGTGTCAGCCACCCAGTGATCGGGGCCCATATCCACGATTTGATACTGGCCATGGCCCATGTCCATCATCTTTACCCATCCTTGGTATTCAGGCCTCTGTCCCCAGACCTTTGCTGGAATCCCCGCTAATGGGGGAACCTGATGCACTATAGAGAACTCCTCTTTCCCCATGGCAGGATTCTGGCTGTTGGGATGGTTTTCCAACCCTCAAAGTGGGAGCCAGCTGCATGGCCAATGTGACCACGCCCACTCATGAGGGCCACCTGGGCATAAGCAAGTATTGTGACCCTCAGCCTGAGAATGATTTCAAACAAGACCTCTCAGTTGCACCTCCAGGATCCTGCATGCAGGCCTGGTAAGCCACTAGGCCCAAATCCTAACACTTGGTGGGATTTTCCAGGGGACCAAACCCAGAGTCCGTCTCTGGAATCCATATTTTGGGTCACCCCTAACATGAAAAACAGCACTCTTCCCTTCCCCGAAAAAGCCACCAACTATTGGGAGCCACCAGGATCCTTAGAGAGGAAAAATCTCCCATGGACCCATGAGGCCACAACTGCATTCTGAGGCCATCCTGCACACAATACAGAGAAAAAAGCCTGTGATTCTGCCTTTGAGTCACCCGATTAACAGTTCCTGAAGAGCTGCCATCCATGTCTATGCATTGGGCCTGTGATAACCTTGCCACTAACCCTAACCCAAGTTTGTGTTTTCAGACTTCCCTCCCAAAACCATGGCTCACATGCCCTCCAGTTTGTGATAACTGGAGCCACACCACGGGATTGTACCTGTCTTCCGAAAGGAAAATGTGATTGTCACTATTAAACAAACCCTCTAGATTAGGAGAAACCTGCAAGGCCCCTAAGCCCAGCCCAATATTGGAGGCCACTCTGGACGCAAATGCACAGTCTGACACACCATATCACCTACATCCAGGCTGATATCCAAGTCAATGGTCCTCAGACAGAAGATTGAACCTGACATGCTCCTAGGATTCACTGGAACACTAGAATAGGTTTTCAGGTATCTGTACTCAGAAGGCTGTTCTGAATATCAATGTATGATACAATATGGTCACTGAGCCACACAAAAGAACATCTCCTGTCCTTAGAAGAAAGCTGTGCTCTGGACCTGTGTCAAACACTCTGGGTAGATGAATCCTTCAAGGCCCCCTGGCAACCAGCACATTCTATGATCTCCCTGACAACATACCAGCATTGTGACCCATCTTCATGAGACTCCATGAAAACTCCAGCCCTTGGTACTTCGGCCCAGTGCCACCAGAATGAAACTGCCATGTTCCTCTGCTGCCATGGTCAATGTAGGTGTACTTTCCAGGCATCCAGCGGGAGTGCTCTGATACCAACTTTCCACATGGGGAACCCTGGAGGAAACAAACCAGACTCCCCTGTACGGTAAAAGGAATCTTTGCTGTATGGAGTATCTCAAGCCTGAGTGTGGGTAATCCTCCATGGCCTCTTGAGGCCACCCATCCATTTGTTGGTCATCATAGACACTAACTCCAGCGTGAGCAATCAACTGACATCTGCACTTACTCAAGTGCTGGATATTTGAATAAGCTGCTACACACTGGAATTGCCTTATGCTTGGCACTGAATTTAAAAGTAGCTTGGCGGGACGCCTGGGTGGCTCAGTTGGTTAAACAGCTGCCTTCGGCTCAGGTCATGATCCCAGCGTCCTGGGATCGAGTCCCACATCAGGCTCCTTGCTCCGCAGGGAGCCTGCATCTCCGTCTGACTCTGCCTTCCACTCTGTCTGCCTGTGCTTGCTCTCGCTCGCTCTCTGACAAATAAATAAAATCTTGAAAAAAAAAAAGTAGCTTGGGTTTGCAATTCCATCCTCACCCTGGTGTTCAGTAAGCTCTCTTGATAGGGAATTCTGAAGCCACAACACAGCATTCTGCCTTCCCCATAGCAAGAAAAAACAGCCTGGAGAGACTGCCCAGAAACCCTGCATGAGGATAAATCTACTCGACCCTCGAGTGAACCCCATTTATAGGTTTACCTGGCCACTAGCGCTGAGTCTGACAGAACCTCGTCTCTGACCTCGTGTCAGGACCCAGAGACTGGGCTCCAACTCCAGAATGTGAGACCAGCCATGTCCCAGGGCTGTCATCTCTACCCATTCTTGATTCAGGCATCTGTCCCCAGACATTTGCTGAAATCCCTGCCTATGGGGGAACCAGAAGCACAATAGGGAAATCCTCCTTCCCCATGGCAGGAATGATGGCTCTTGGGATGGGTTTCCAGACCTCAGAGTGGTAGCCAGCTGAATGGCCAATGATAACCCGCCCACTCATGAGGGCCGCCCTGGACACAAGCAGGCATTGTGACCCCCAACATGAGCATGCTTTCAAACAAACACTCTCAGTTGCATTCCAGAATCCAAATTTGCAGGCCTGATATGCCCCTAAGCACAAATCCTAACACCTGGTGGGATTTTTCAGGGGCCCAGAAACACAGCCTGTCTCTGGAATCCCTGTTTTGGGACACCCCTAAGATGGAAAATAGCACTCTCCCCTTCGCCAAGAAAGCCACCATAGTATAGGGAGCCGCTAGGATCCTTGAGAGGAAAAATCTCCCATGGATCCATGAGACCACACCTGTATTCCGAGGCCATCCTGGACACAAAAGCCAGATACACAAGCCTGTGCTACCACCTTCAAGGCAACCAATTTATAGTTCCAGACGAGCTGCCCTCCAGGTCTATGCATTGGGCCTGCGATCACCTCACCGCTAACCTTAACCCGAGTTTGTGCTTACAGACTTCTGGATGGGGTCTCTGGAGCCACACCAAAGGACTGTGCCTGCCATCCCCAAGGAAAATGTGTCCGTCACATTTGCCTAAAACTTCGAGATAAGGAGAAACCTGCAAGGCCCCTGAGCCCACCCCAATACTGGAGGCCCCTCTGGACACAAATGTGCAGTCTGAAATACGCTGATCACCTGAATCCAGGCAGATACCCAAGTCAGTGTTTCTCAGTCAGAAGATTGAACCTGACATGCTCCTATGACCTCATTGTAACCCCTGATTAGGTTTTCAGGCATCTGTAATCAGAGACCTGTTCTGGAGTACCAACTTAAGATACAACATATGGTCCCTGATCCCCACAACAGAACATCTCCTTTCTCTAGATGGAAGCCGTGCTCTTGGAACTGTGTCAAACCCTCAGGGTAGATGAATCCTACTTGGCCCGTAGCCACCAGCAGATTCTAAGATCTCACTGGTAACAAGCCAGCATTGTGAGCCATCTTCATGAGATTCCATGTCAACTACAGGCCTTGGTACTTCACCCCAGAGCCTTCAGAAAGAACCTGTCATGTTCCTCAGCTGCAATGTTCAGTGGAAGTGTGCTTTCCAGGCATCCATGTGGGAGTGCTCTGCTACCCAAACTTTCCACATGGGGGACTCTCGAGCAAACAAATCTGACTGCCCTGTCCTGTAGAAGGAAACCTGGCTGTTTGGAGCATCTCACAAGCTCAAGTGTGGGAAATCCTCTATGACCTCTTTTCAACTCCTCTCCATTTGTCGGTCATTATAGACACAAACTCCAGCTTGAGCAAACATCTGACGTCTGCGCTTACTCAGGTGCTGGATATTCGAATCAGCCGCTGCACACTGGAAATGCCATTCGCTTGTCACTGAATTTATTCATAGCTTGGGTTTACAATTCCATCCTCACCCTACTGGTCCACAAGCCCTCATGATAGGGAATTCTGCAGCCACAACACAGCATTCTGCCTTCCCAATAGAAAGAAGAAGGGCCTGGTGAGTCTGCCCAGAAACTCCACATTATGATCAATCTACTTGTCCCTTGAGGGAACCCTGAATTATAGACAGCCCTGGCCCCTAGTGTTGTGTCTGACAGAGCCTAAGCCCCGACCTCGTGTCAGCCACCTAGAAGGCGGGGCCCATATCCCGCATGTTAGACTGGCCACGGAACAGAGCCCTCATCTTTACCCATCCTTGGTATTCAGGCATGTGTCCCCAGACCTTCCCTGGAATCCCTACCAATGAGGGAACCTGAATCACAATAGAGAAATCCTCATTCCCCATGGCAGGATTCCTGTAAGTTCGGAAGGGTGTCCAACACTCAGAGTGTTAGCCTAATGAATGGCCATTGAGACCACCCCCATTCCTGAGGGCCACCCTATGCAAAAGCTTGCATAGTGACCCTCAGCCTGAGCATGCTTTCAATCAAACGCTCTCAGTTGTATCTCCAGGACTTGCATTGGAGGCCTGGTAAGCCCCTATGCCCAAATCATAACCCTTGGTGGGTATTTCCAGGTGCCCAGAGCCAGAGCACTTCTCTGCAATCCCTGCTATGGGACACCCTTAATATGGAAAACAGAACTCTTTCCTCTCTGAGAAAGCCACCACATTATAAGGAGCCGCCAGGATACTTGAGAGGAAATATCACCCATGGACACCTGAGACCACACCTGCATTCTTAGTCCATCGTGGATACACAATCCAGATAAAAAAGCCTGTGCTACCTCCTTTGAGGCATGCGATTTACATTTCACACGGAGCTTCCCTCCAGGAGTATGCATTGGGCCTACAATCACTTCGCCACTAAACCTAACCCGCATTTGTGTTTGCAGACTTCCCTCCCAAAACCATGGCTCTCATGCCCTCCAGCATGGGGTCTTTGGAGCCACACCACAGGACTGTGCCCACCATTGCCAAGGAAACTGTGCCCATCAAATTGCCCTATCTTTCCAGATTAGGAGAAACCTGCAAGGCCCCTGAGCCCACCCCAATACTGGTTGCCACTCTGTACACAAATGCACTGTCTGGAACACCCTGATCACCTACATCTAGGCAGACTTTGAAGTCAATGATACTGAGTCAGAGGATTGAACCTGACATTCCGTTAGGATTTTATTGGAACCCTAGATTAAATTTTCAGGCATCTATCCTCAGAGGCCTGTTCTGCAATACCAAATTATGATACATTTGGTCCGTTAGCCCCACATCAGAACATCTCTGGTCCGAGAAGGGAACCGTGCCCTTTGACCAGTGTCAAACCCTCAGGGTAGATGAATCCTACATGGTCCCTTAGCCACCAGCACACTCTAAGGTCTCCATGGTAACAAACCTGCATTATGACCCATCTTCATGAGACTTCATGTCAACTCCAGGCCTTGGTAATTCGCCCAAGAGCCACCAGAACGAATTGGCCATGTTTCTCAGCTGCAATTTTAATGGAGGTGTGCTTTTCAGGCATCCACGTGGGAGTGCTCTGCTACCCAAACTTTCCACATGGGGGACCCTGGAGCAAATAAACCAGTCTCCCCCTGTGTGGTAGAAGGAAACTTTGCTGTTTGAAGCATCTCACAAGCCCCAGCATGTGAAATCCTCCATGGCCTCTTGACGCCACCCCTCCATTCATCGGTCATCATAGACATAAACTCCAGCATGAGGAAATGTCTGACTTTCACCTTTACTCAGGTGCTGGATATCTGGAATCAGACACTGCACAATGGAACTGCCTTTTGCTTGGCACTGAATTGAACCTTAGCTTGAGTTTACAATTCCATCCTCACCCTACTGGTCCCCAAGCCCGCTTGATAGGGAATTCTGGGGCCACAACGCAGCTTTTTGCCTTCCCCTTAGAAAGAAGAAGGGCATGGTGATTCTGCCCAGAAACTCTGCATGAGGATCCATCTGCTCAGCCCTTGAGGGATCCCTGATTCATACTCAGCCCTGACCACTAGTTCTGTTTCTGACAGAGCCTGAGTGCTCAATTCATGTCAGCTACTCAGAGAGTCAGGCATGTGAGACTGGCCATGTCTCAGGTCCCTCATCTCTACCCATCCTTGGTATTCAGGCATCTGTCCCCAGACATTTGCTAGAATACCTGCTAATGGGGGAACCTGAGGCACAATAGAGAATTCTTCCTTTTCCATGGCAGGAATCCTGGTAGTTGGGATGGGTGTCCTACATTAAAGTGGTAGCCAGCTGCATGGCCAAGGAGACAACTCCCACTCATAAGGGCTGCCCTAATCACATCAGGCATTGTGACACTCAGACTAGCATGCTTTCAAACAAACGCTCTCAGTTGTACCTCCAAGTCACACATTGTAGGCCTGGTACTCCCCTAGGCCCAAATCCTAATCCTGGTGGGATTTTCCAAGCACCCAGACTCACAGCCCTTCTCTGGAATCCCTTTTTGGGGAACATCTAAGATTGAAAACAGCACTCTTCCATTCAAACGAGAAAGCCACCATACTATTGGGAGCTTCCAGGATCCGTAGAGAGGAAAATACTCTCATGGAAACATTAGAACACACCTGCATTCCAAGGCTATCATGGACACACAATCCAGATACAAAAGCCAGTGCTAGTGCCTTCGAGGTACGTGATTTACAGTTCCTGACGATCTGCCCTCCAGGTCTATGCATTGGGCCTACGATCACCTCGCAACTCAACCTAATCCGAGTTTGTGATTGCAGACTTCTCTCCCAAAACCATGGCTTACATGCCCTCCACGATGGAGTCTCTGGAGCCACAGCACAGGACTGTGCCTGCCACCCCCAAGGAAACCGTGCCCACAAATTTGCCTAAACCTTCAAGATTAGGAAAAACCTGCAAGGCCCCAGAGCCCACCCCAATATTGGAGGCCACTCTGTACACAAAGGCACAGTCAGAAACATTCTGGTTGCCTACATATAGGCAGACACCGAAGTCAATGGTCCTGAGTCTGATGATTCAACCTGAAATTCCCCTTGGACTTCATTGGAACCCTAGATGAAGTTTTTAGGCATCTGTCCTCAGAGGCCTGTTCTGGAATACCAACTTATGATACAACATTTGGTCCATGAGCCCCACAACAGAACATCTCCGATACCCAGAAAGAAACCGTGTTCTTCGACCGGTGTCAAACCATCAGGATAGACTAATCATACATGGCCCCTTAGCCACCAGCACATAGTAAGATTTCCGTGGTAACAAAACTGCATTGTGACCCAACATTATTAGAATCCAGGCCTTGGTACTTTGCCCTAGAGCAACCAGAAAGAACCTGCCATGTTCCTTAGGTGCAATGGTCAATGTAGGTGTGCTTTCCAGTATCCACGTGCGAGTACTATGCTACCCAAACTTTGCACATGGGGGAACCTGGTGTAAACAAACCAGACCTCCCCTGTCCAGTAGAAGGAAACCTTATGTTTGGATCAACTCACAGGCCTCAGCGTGTAAACTGCTCCATGGCCTCTTGATGCCACCACTCCATTGGTCGGTCATCATAGACACAAACTCCAGTCTAAGCAAACATCTGACATGCACCCTTATCCCGGTGCTGGATGTCTTGAATAAACCACTGCACATTGGAACTGCCTTCCACTTGGCACTGAATTGAACCATAGCTTGTGTTTACAATTCCATCCTCACCTGACTGGTCCCTAAGCCCTCTTGATAGGGAAATCTGGGGCCACAATGCAGCATTCTGCCTTCCCCATCGAATGAAGAAATGCCTGGTGAGTCTGCCCTGAAAACCCACATGAGGATCAATCAGGTCGGCCCTCGAGTCAACACCGATTTATAGGCTGCCATGGCCACTAGTGCCGTGTCTGACAGAGCCTGAGCTCGACTGAGTTTCAGCCACTAAAGAGCAGGCCCCATATCTAGCATTTGGGATTGCCATGGCCAAAGTATGTCATCTCTACCCATCCTTGATATTCAGGCACCTGTCCCCAGACCTTGGCAGGGATCCCTGCCAATTAGGGAACTTGAAGCACAATAGAGAACTCTTCTTTCCCCATGGCAATAAACCTGGCTTTTGGGATGGGTGTTCTACCCTCAAAGGGGGAGCCAGTTACAACATCAATGACACCACACACACTCCTGAGGACTACCCTTGGCACAAACAGGCATTGTGACCCTCACCCTGAGCATGCTTTTAAAAAATCCCTCTCAGATTCACCACAATGATCCCTCATTTCAGGCCTGGTATGCCTGTAGGTTCAAATCATAAAACTTGGTGGGATTTTCGAGGTGCCCAGACCCAGAGACCATCTCTGGAATTTTTGTTTTGGTGCACCCTTCAGATCGAAAACAGCACTCATCCCTTCCCCAAAAATGTCACCAAATTATGAGGAGCCACCAGGATCCATAGAGAGGCAATGTCTCCCATGGACCCATGAGAACACACCTGCATTCCGAGGCCATCCTGGACACACAATCCGGAGAGAAAAGCCTGTGCTACTGCCTTCCATTCACCCTAATTACAGTTCCAGATGAGCTGCTCTCAAGGTATATGCATTGGGCCTGTGATCACCTCGCCACTCACCCTAATTCGAATTTGTGTTTGCAGACTTATCTACCAAAACCATGGCACACATGCCCTCCAGGATGGGGTCTCTGGATCCACACTGCAGGACTGTCCCTGCCATCCACAAGGAAACTGTTTCCATCACAGTTGCCCAAACTGTCTAGATTAGGAGAAACCTACAAGGCCTCTGGGCCTACCCCAATTTCGGCGGCCGCTCTGAACACAAATGCACAGTCTGAAATACCCTGATCTCCTACATCCAGGAACACAGCCAAGTCAATGGTCCTGAGTCAGAATAATGAACCTAACATGCCCCTAGGACGTCATTGGAACCATTGATTCGGTTTTCAGACATGTGTCCTCAGAGGCCTGTTCTAGAATGCGAATTTATGATACAACATGTGGTGGCTGGGCCACACAACAGAACATCTCCTGTCCCCAGAAGGAAACCGTGCCCTACAATCTGTGCAAAATCCCAGAGTAGTAGATTCCTGCACAACTACTAAGCCACCAGCACATTCTAAGATCTACCTGGTAACAAACCAGCTGTGTGGCCCATCTGCAAGAGATTCCATGTCAAATCAAGGACTTGGTACTTTGCTACAGAGACACCAGAATAAAGCTGCCATGTTCTTCAGTTGCAATGGTCAATGAAGTTGAACATTCCAGGCATCCATGCGGTAGAGCTCTGCTACCCAAACTTTCCACATGGGGGACCCTGGAGCAAATAAACCACACTCCACCTGTCCAGTAGAATGAAACCTTGCTATTTGGAGCAGCTCATGAGTCTCAACGTGAAAATCCCTACATGGCTTCTTGACGCCACCCCTCCATTTGTCATTCATCATAGACACAAACTCCAGTGTGAGCAAATATCCGACGTCCTCCCTTACTAAGGTGCTGGATATCTCGAAAAAGCTGCTGGACACAGGAACTGCCTTCCGCTTGGCAGTGAATTGAACTGTAGCTTGTGTTTACAATTCCTTCCTCACCCGACTGGTCCCCAAGCCTTCTTGATAGCGAATTATGGAGACACAACACAGCATTCTGCCTTCCCGATAGAAACAAGTGCCTGGTGAGTCTGGCCAGAAACCCCACATGAGGATCAATCTGCTCGGCCCTATATCGGAGGGACCCTGATTTATAGGTTGCCCTGGCCACTAGTGCTGTGTCTGACAGAGCCTGAGCCCAGACCTAGTGTCAGTCACCAGAGTTTGAGCCCCACATCTAGTATTTGGGAATGCCATGGCTCAAGTATTTCATCTCTACCCATCCTTGGTATTCAGGCACCTGTCCCCAGACCTTTGCTGGAATCCCTGATAATGGGGCATCCTGAAGCACAATAGAGAACTCCTCCTTCTTCATATCAGGAAACTTGGCTGTTAGGATGGGTGTTCAACCCTGAAAGGGGGAGTCATTTACAAGTCCAGTGAGACCACACAAACGCCTCAGGGATGCCCTGGAGGCAAACAGGCCTTGTGACCCTCAGCCTGAGCATGCTTTCAAACAATCCTTCTCTGTTGCACCACCATGAACCCGCATTGCAGGCCTAATATGCCCTAAGCCCAAATCTTAGCACTTGTTGTGATGTCCCAGATGCCATGAACCAGAGCCCGTCTCTGGAATCCCTGTTTTGGGGCACCCATAAGGTGGAAAACATCACTCTCCCCTTCCCCGAAAAAGCCACCAAACTATGGAGAGCCACCAGGATCCATAGAGAGGAAAAGACTCCCATGGACCCATGAGACCACACCTGCATTCCAAGGCCATCCTGGACACACAATCCAGAGAGAAAAGCCTGTGCTACTGCCTTCCAGTCTCCCTAATTATAGTTCATGACGAGCTTCCCTCAAGGTCTACGCATTGGGCCTGTGATCACCTCGCCACTCACCCTAATTTGTATTTGTGTTTGCAGACTTCTCTCCCAAAACCATGGCTCACATGCCCACCAGAATGTGATCTCTGGAGCCACACCACAGAACTCTGGCTGCCAACCCCAAGGACACTGTGCATATCAGATTTGCCCAAACCTTCCAAATTAGGAGAAACCTGTGTGGCCCCTGAGCCCACACCAATATTGCCGGCCACTCGGGATGGAAATGCGCAGTCTGAAACACCCTTATCACCTACATCCAGGGAAATAGCCAAGTCAATGATCGTGAGATACACGATTGAACCTAAAATGCCCCTAGGCTCTCAATGGAACCCCATTAGGTTTTTAGGCATCTGTCCTCAAGGGCCTGTTCTGAAATACCAATCTATGACACATCATATGGTCTCTGAGCCACACGACAGAACATCCCCTGTCCCCAGAAGAATACCATGCTCTTGGACCTGTGCCAAACCCTCAGGGTAGGAGAATCCTGCATGGCACCTTAGCAACCAGCACATTCTAAGTTCTCCCTGGTAACAAACAAGCATTGTGACCCATCTGCAAGAGATCCCATGTCAACTCAAGGCCTTGGCACTTTGTCCCAGAGCCACCAGAACGAATCTGCCATGTTCCTCAGCTGCAATTGTCAATGGAGGTGTGCTTTCCTGGCATCCATGCCGGAGAGCTCTTCTTCACAAACTTTCCACATGGGGAAACCTAGAGTAAACAAACCAGACTTCACCTACACTGTACAAAAAAATGTTACTTTTTGCAGCAGTTCACAGGCCTCAGCATGTGAACTCCTCCATGGCCTCTTTATACCACCCCTCCACTTGTCGGTCATCATAGACAAAAACTCTAGTGTGAGCAAGCATCTGACATCCACCCTTATTCCAGTGCTGGATATCTCGAGTAAACTGCTACAAATTGGAACTGCCTTCTGCTTGGCACTGAATTGAACCATAGCTTTTGTTTACAATTCCACCCAAAACTGACTGGTTCCCAAGCTCTCGTGATTGGGAATCCTGGAGCCACAACACAGCATTCTGCCTTCCCTATTCAATGAACAAATGCCTGGGAATCTTCCCAAGAAACTCCACATGAGGATCAATCTGCTCCGCCCTCGAATCTACTCTGATATAAAGGCTGCCATGGCCACTAGCGCTGTGTCTGACAGAGCCTGAGCCCCGACCGAGTTTTAGGCCTCATATCTAGCATTTGGGATTGCTATGGCCCAAGTACGTCATCTCCACCCATCCTTGGTATTCAGGCACCTATCTCGAGACCTTGCTGGAAACCCTGCCAATGGGGCAACCTGAAGCACAGAGGAACCTGACGGAAGAGAACTCACCCTTCCTCATGGCAGGACATTTGGCTGTTGGGTTGGGTGTCCAACTCTCTAAGAGGGAGCCAGATATATGACCAATGAGACCACTCCCACTCCTGAGGGCCGCCATGGGAGCAAACAGGCATTGTGAGACTCAGCCTGAGCAAGCTTTCAAACAATCCCTCTCAGTTGCACCATCATGATCCCGCATTGCAGGCCTCATACACCCCTAGGTGCAAATCCTAACCCTTGGTGGGAAGTCCCAGATGCCCAGAAAAAGAGCCTGTATCTGGATTCCTGTTTTGGGGCACCCATAAGATGGAAAACAACACTCTTCCCTTCCCCAAAAAAGCCACCAAACTATGAGCTGCACAGATCCATAGAGAGGAAAAGTTTCCCATGGACCCATGAGACTATACCTGCATTCCAAGGCCATCCTGGACACACAATATAGAGAGAAAAGCCTGTGCTACTGCCTTCCAGTCACCCTAATTACTCCTGACAAGCTGCACTCCAGGTCTACTCATTGGGCCTGTGATCACCTTTCCACTAACCATAACCCACATTTGTGTTTGCAGACTTCTCTCCCAAAACCATGGCTCATATGCCCTCCAGGACAGGGTCTCTGGATCCACAACACATGACTGGGCCTGCCATCCCCAAGGAAACTGTGCCCGTCAAACCTGCCCAAACCTTCCAGTTTAGGAGAAACACGCAAGAGCCCTGAGCCCGACCCAATATTGTCAGCAGCACTGGACACAAATGCCAGTCTGAAACGCCCTGATCACCTACATCCAAGCAGACAGCCATTTCAATGTTCCTGGGTCAGAAGATTGTACCTGACATGCTCCTAGGACGTCATTGGAACACTAGATTAGGTTTTCAGGCATCTGTCCTCAGGGTCCTGTTCTGAAATACCAACTTAGGATACAACATGTTGTCCCTGAGCCACACAATAGAATATCTCCTGTCCCCAGTAGGAAACCATGCCCTTCGACCTGTGACAAACCCTCAAGATTGGAGAATCCTGCACAGCACCTTAGACACCAGCACAAACTCTAGTTTGTGCGTTGACCCATACCACAAGCTTTCCATCTGCTGGACAGTCGAGTCCTGTTGAATGGCTCCAGGATGTCCCATACGGAAAGACTGGAGAGCAGGATTCGAAGGATGGATGCCTGTACAGCATACCTCACATTCCCATTGGCTCTTTGTGACAAGACATGTTTGAACTACTGGCTCTGGGGCGAGCTAACTAGGGGGCTGAATTGAAATGGACTCTCCTGCGGATGGGTCATATTGTGGGTTTGTGTGCATGGAGACCTTGGAATATTTTGGCAGCTCAGGGGCCATGAAGTATTCGCCTAACCGAAGGGTGTAATATTGCTCCAATTAAAAAGAGATCCCTATGTGGAGATGAGACAGGTTCTCTTTGGTGCCTCAGAAAAGCCCCAGATTCTGGTCTTCAAACCAGTTCTCTGTGTAGAGACACCTGGAAACCAAAGCTAGGGTTCAGATTAGAGCCTAGATGCTCCAAACCACAAGGATTTTCTGCGGGTCAGTTGAAACCTATTGGATGGCTCCAGGACATCCCATATGGAACAATTGCAGAGCAGGGTTCTAAGGATGGATGCCTGGGCATCCGGCCTTGCATTCCAATTGTCTCCTAGTGAAACGGCACGTTTGATTGCTGCCTATGATGTAGCAGCCGAGGGGGCTGAGTTGAAATGCATTCTCCTGAGGATCGGTCATAATGTGGGATTATGTCCATGGAGACCTTGGAATGGGGCAGTGGCACCAGGGCTCTGAAGGATGCTCCTAACCAGAGGTTTTGACACAGCTCCAAGAAGCATTTTTCCCATGGGGAAACAAGATTTGTTCTCATTGGTGCTTCAGTAACCCCCAATATGCTGGTATTGGAAACCAGAACTCTGAGGAGAGATGCCTGGAAACCAAGGCAATGGATCTGATTAGGGCCTGGGGCCTGTCTGGTTTAATCTTCTTCTCTCGGTTCATCTGTCTATGGGATTGAGTGGAGGTAGTTCCTCAGCTGGTGTCAGATTGCCCCTATTTGTCCTGGGCAGTCTACACTATTGGGATGGCCACTTTGACTTTGGAGGTTTCTCCTAATTTGCAAGTTTGTGGCCAATGAAATGGGCAGAATTCCTTTGGGGAGGGAAGGCACAATCCTGAGGTGTGGCTCTAGGGGCTCAAGCATGGAGGGTGTGTGGGTCAGAGCTGTGGGGACAGAAGTCTGAAAACAGAAACTCGTCTTAGGTTTGGGGACATAGGTATGGGAGGCCCGATCTACAGACCTTGAGCAGAACTCTTCAGGATATGAACAAAGAGTGAGTGTGAGGCACTTGCTCAGGCTTTTGACTCTGGATTTTGTGTCACTGATGGCCGTGGAATGTAGGGGCGTCCTCATGGACCATGGGTGAGACTTCCTCTATGGGGATTTGGATGATCCCAATATTTTGGGGTCATTCCGTGGGATGGGAGGAGTCCATTCTGTTTTTTTTTTTTTTTTTTTTTTTTTTTTACCTCAGGTGGGCCACTAAAGAGGGATTCCAGAGCAGATCCCTGGGAAGGGGCGACTGGACAACCCGAACTCTGTATAAGATTGGGGGCCTAAGGGCATGGCAATCCCCATATGGGGTACCTTGGTCCAGCCACTGAGAGGTCTTACTTGAGTACAGTGCTCACACTGAGGGTCACAATGCATGTTTGTGCCCAATGTAGGCATCAAGCATGGGCGGGGACTCATGGGCCATGCTTGATTCTCCTACACTGAACTTTGGACAACATACGAACCACAAGGTTTCTTTCCATGGGGAAGGAGGAATTCTGATTTCTGCATCATGTTCACGCCTGGGCAGTGACTGGAGATAAGATCTAAGTTCTGAATCCAGAAAATCGAGGTTGGGATGAGATGATAACCTAAGGTCATGGAGGGTCCGATGTGCTCAGTGTGCGGTCAGCTTTCTGGGTGTTGTTCAGGAGGTATGGATTCAGGCTGTGTCAGACAATGCATTAGTGCCCAGGTTAGAATGTATAATTTGGGTACAGTTGAGTTCCATGTAGGTTCATCCTCATTTATTGTGTCAGGGAAGCTCACTGGGGCAACATTTTTCTTCTGGTGGGCAGGCAGAGTGCAGCATTGTGGGTCCAGAATTGCTAAACTTGAGGGCGTCGGGACCAGGAGTGTGAGGACGTAAGTCTGAGATCATAAGCTAGACTTAAGTTTCAGGGCGAGGGCACGGCAGGCACCCTCTGCAGATCCGAATCAAAATCTCATTCATCTGAAGTCAGGACGAGGATCAGACTTAGGCGCAGGTTGGAGTTTCTGTCCATGATGGCCCCTTCATCAAAGGGGTGGAATCTCGAGGCCATGGAGGTTTTCCCACGTTGGGAGTTGTGGGATGCTCCAAACTGCAAGGATTCCTTCTGCGGGAAAATTGAGACCTGTTGGATGGCTCCAGGACATCCCATATGGAATGACTCCAGAGCCGGGTTCTAAGGATGGATGCCTGAGCAGACTGCCTCTTACACCAATTGTCTCCCTGCCACAAGACAGGTACGATCAGATGGCTATGCAGGAGCAATCGTGGGAGCTGAGTTGAAATGGACTCTCCTGAAGATGGGTCTTAATGTGTGTTTGTGTCCATGAGGACGTTGGAATGGGGTGGTGGCCCCAGGGCTCTAAAGGATTCTAACCGGAGATTTTGAAACAACTCGAAAGAGCAAGTTTTCCATGTGGAGACAAGATTTGTTCTAATTGGTGCCTCAGGAAACCCACATATGCTGGTATTAGAACCAGGTCTCTGAGGAGAGATACATAGAAACCACAGCAATGCATCCAATTAGGTCCTAGGAACCTCTCTGGTTCAATCTTCTTCTCTGTCGACATCTGTCTATTTTATGAAATGGAGGTAGTTGCTCAGCTGGTGTCAGACCGCTCCTGTTTGTCCGGGCGGCCTACACTATAGGGATGGCCTCGGGGACTTTGGAGGTTTCTCCTAAATTGTATGATTATGGACAATGGCATGGGCAGAATTCCTGTGGAGTGGGCAGGCACAGACCTGATGTGTGGCTCCAAGGGCCCAGCCTTGAGGGTGTGTGGGCAAGGACTGTGGGGACAGATGTCTGAAAACACAAACTCAGCTTAGCTTTGGGGACGTAGGTATGGCAGGTCCGATTAACAGACTATGAGGAGAACTTTTTGGGATATGAATAAAGGGTGAAAGTGTGACACTTGTCAGGCTTTTGCCCCTGGATTTTGTGTCAATGATGGCTGTGGAATGTCAAGGAGTCCTCATGGGCCATGGAAGAGTCTTTCTCTCTGTGGATTTGGCCAGATCCCAATTGTTTTGGGTTAATCTGTGGGATTCAGTTTTGTTAACTAAGGTGTCCCACCAAAAGAGGGATTCCAGAGCAGAGCCCTGGACAACAAGAAATCTAACTAAAAATACGGGCCTAGGGGCATGGCAAGCCCAATATGCCTTCTAATGGTCCAGCCACTGAGAGGCCTTCATTGAGGACAGAACTCATGCTGAGGGTCACAATGCGTGTTTATGCCCTCGTGGTACTCAAGCATGGGTGGGGACTCATGGTGCATGCTTGTTTCTCCTACACTGAATGATAGTCAACATGTCAACCACATGAGTTCTTGCCATGGGGAAGTATTAATTCTGATTTCTGCATGTCATTCACCCCTGGGCAGTGATTGGAGATAAGGTCTAGGTTGTGAAGTCTGAAAACCGAGGTTGGGAAGAGATGACGACCTAAGACCATGTTGGGTCCGATATGCTCAGCGTGGAGCCAGCTGTCTGGGTGTTGGTCGGGAGGTCCAAGCTTGGGCTGTGTCAGACAGGGCCTTAGTGCCCAGGGTAGATTGTATAATTGGGGTACAACTGAGTGCCATGCAGGTTGATCTTTATTTGGCATTTCTGGGTAGCCCCAAGGGCAATGTTTTTCTTCTGGAGAACAGGCAGAGTGCTGCATTGTGGCTCCGGAATTTCCAAAGTGGATGCCTTGTGGACGGGGAGTGTGAGGACGGAAGTCTGAGAACACATGTTAGGCGTAGGTTCTGGGCGAGGGCACGGCAGGCACCCTCTGCAGATCTGAATCGGGATATCATGAATCTGAAGTCAGGGCGAGGTTCAAACCTAGGCTTAGGTTTGAATTTCTGTCCATTCTGGCCACTTTATGAAGGGGACAGCATCTCCAGTCCATGGAGGTTTACCCACAATGGAAGTTGTGAGATGCTCCAAACAACAAAGATTCCTTCTGATCAACAATTGAGACCTTTTGTATCACTCCAGTACATACCATACAGAATGACACCAGAGCAGGGATCTAAGGATGGATGCATGGGAAGCCCGCCTCACATTGCAGTTGTCTCCTAGCAAATAGACAGGTTTGATATGCTGGCTCTGTCAGAGCAACCAAGGGGGCTGAGTTGAAATGGACTCTCCTGAGGATGGATGCTAATGTGGGTTTGTGTCCATGGAGACCTTGGAATGGGGCGTTGGTGCATGGGCCCTGAAGGATTCTCCTAACCGGAGGTTTTGAGACATCTCCAAAGGACAAGTTTCCCATGTGGAGACGAGATTTGTTCTGATTGGTGCCTCAGGAAACCCCCATATACTGTTATTGGAATATAGGCCTCTGAAGAGAAATAACTGGAACCCAAAGCAATGGCTCCATTTAGAGCCTAGGGGCCTGTCCGGTTGAATCTTCTTCTCTGTGTACATCCATCTAAGGTATTAGTGGAGTTAGATGCTCAGCTGGTGTCAGATGGCCCTAGTTTGTCCCAGGCAGCCTACACTATTGTGAAGGCCTTGGGGACTTTGGAGATTTCTCCTAATTTTATGATTATGGACAATGGAATGGGCAGAATTCCCGTGGAGAGGGAAGGCACAGTTTTGATGTGGCTCCAGGGGCCCCAGCCTGCAGGGTGTGTGCACCAGGACTGTGGAGACAGAAGTCTAAAACACAAACTCAGTTTAGGTTTAGGGATGTAGGTATGGCAGGCCCGATCTACAGACCGTGAGGAGAATTCTTCCGGATATGAAGAAAGAGAGATTGTGAGGCACTTGTTCAGGCTTTTGTTTCTGGATTTTGTGTCAACGATGGGCGTGGAATGTCGGGGAGGCCTCATGGGCCATGGACGAGTCTTCCGCTCTGTGGATTTGGCCCGATTCCAATTGTTTTGGGTCAAACTGTGGGATGGGAGGAGTCCTTTCAGTTTTGTTACCTCAGGTGTCCCACCAAAAGAGGGATTCCAAAGCCGAGCCCTGGGGAGGGGAGACTGGACAACCAGAAATCTGGTTAAAAATTGGGGCCTAGGGGCATTGCAAGCCCAATATGCTGTCTTTTGGTCCAGCCGCTGAGAGGCCTTACTTGAGAACTGGGCTCACGTTGAGGGTCACAATGCATGTTTGTGACCGACTTGGTCCTCAAGCATCTGCAGGGCCTCATGGGCCACACTGGTTTCAACTACACTTTACGTTGGACAACATGCCAACCACAAGGTTTCTTGCCATGGGGAAGGAGTTCTGATTCCTGCATCATGTTCAACCCTGGGTGGTGACTGGAGATAAGGTTTAGGATCTGAAGCCTGAAAACCGAGGTTGGAAAGAGATGATGACCTAAGGCCATGGCGGGTCTGATGTGCTCAGTGTGTGGCTAGCTGGGTGGGTGCGAGCCAGGAGGTTCAGTCTCAGGCTGTGCCAGAAAGGGCAGTAGTGCCCAGGGCAGCCTGTATAATTGGGGTCCAGTCAAGTGGCATGCAGGTTGATCCTCATTTGGGGAATCTGGGTAGCCCCAGAGGGCAAACTTTTTCTTCCGGAAAGCAGGCAGAGTGCTGCCTTGTAGTTCTGGAATTGCCAAACTGGAGGGCTTGTGGGCCAGGAATGTGAGGATGGAAGTTGAGAACACAAACTAGACTTACGTTTCTGGGCAAGGGCACGGCAGGCACACTCTGCAGAGCTGAATCAAGATGTCCTGCATCTGAAGTCAGGGCGAGGATCAGACGATCGCTCAGGTTGGAGCTTCTGTCCCTGATGGCCCCTTCATGAAGCGCAGGGGGTGGAATCACGAGGCCATGGAGGTTTTCCCACGATGGGAGTTGTGAGATGCTCCAAACAGTAAAGATTCTTCTGCGGGACTATTGAGACGTGTTGGTTGGCTCCAGGACTTCCCATACAGCATAATTCTGAGAATGGTTCTAAGTATGGATGTCTGGAAAGCCTGCCTCTCATTCCAATCATCTCCTAGCGACAAGACGGGTTAGATCTGCTGGATCAGGGGGAGCAACTGAGGGGGCTGAGTTGAAATGGACTCTCCTGTGGATGGGTCCTAATGTGGGTGTGTCTCCATGGAGACCTTGGAATTAGGCGCTGGCACCGGGAACCTGAAATGTCCTTCTAACCAGAGGCTTTGAGAGAGCTCCAACATGCAAGTTTCCCATGTGTAAACGAGATTTGTTCTGATGGGTGCCTCAGGAAAAGCCCTCAGCTGGTATTGGAAACCAGGCTTTTGAAGAGACATGCCTGTAAACCAAAGCTATGGATCCCATTATGGCCTGGGGTCCTGTCTGGTCAATCTTCTTCTCTGGGGACATCCATCTATGGTATGAGTGGAGGTAGATGCTCAGCTGGTGTCAGACGGCCCTTTTTTGTCCCGGACAACCTACACCATTGGTATGGCCTCAGGGAATTTGGAGGTTTCTCCTAATTTGTATGGTTTTGGATAATGGAATGGGCAGAATTCCCATGGATTGGTAAGGCACAGTCCTAATGTGTGGTTCCAGGGGCCCAGCCTGGAGGGTGTGTGGCCCAGGACTTTGAGGACAGAACTCAAAAAACACAAACTCAGCTTAGGTTTGGGGACGTAGGTATGGCACGGCCGAACTACAAATCATGAGAAGAACTCTTCAGGATATGAAGAAAGAGCGAGTCTGAGGCGCTTGCTTAGGCTTTTGTCTCTGGATTTTGTATCAGCGATGGCCGTGGAATGTCGGGGAGGCCTCATGAGCCATGGACGAATCTTCCTCTCTGTGCATTTGGCCCTATCCCAATTCTTTTTCGTGAATCTGTGGAATGGGAGGACTCCTTTAAGGTTTGTTACCTGAGGTGTCCCACCAAAAGAGGAATTCCAAAGCAGAGCCCTGGGCAAGAGTGAAGGGACAACCCGAACTTGGTTAAAAATTGGGGTCTAGGGGCATGGCAAGCCCAATATGCTCTTTCTTCATGCAGCCACTGAGAGGCCTTGCCTGAGGACCGGGCTCAGGCTGAGGGTCACAATGTGTGTTTGAGACCAATGTGGCCCTCAAGCGTGGGCTGGGTCTCATGTGCCACACTGGTTTCAACTACACTGAAAGTTGGACAACATGCCAACCACGAGGTTTCTTGCCAAGGGAACGAGTTCGGATTTCTGCAACATTTTCAAACCTGGGCAGTGATTGGAGATAAGGTCAAGGTTCTGAAGCCTGAAAACCGAGGTTGGGTAGAGATGACAACCTATGGCCATGGCGGGTCCGATGTGCTCAGTATGTGGCCAGCTGTCTGGGTGGGGCCAGGAGTTCCAGGCTCAGGCTGTGTCAGAATGGGCAATTGTGCCCACTTCAGCCTATATATTTGGTGTACAGCCAAATGGCGTGCAGGTTGATCCTCATTTGGGGTTTCTGGGTAGCCCCAGAGGGCAATGTTCTTCTTCCAGGGAGCAGGCAGAGTGCCGCATTGTACTTCTGGATTGCCAAACTGGAGGGCTTATGGGCCGGTAGTCTGAGGACGGAACTCCGAGAACACAAGCAAGGCTTAGGTTTTATGTGTGAGGACATGGCAGACCTGAATCGAGAACTCTTGCACCTGAAGTCAGGTTGAGCATCAGACGATGCCTCAGGTTTGACTTTCTGTCCCTGATGGCCCCTTCATAAAGGGGGGGAATCACGAGGCCGTGGGGGTTTTCCCACCATGGGAGTTGTGAGAAGCTCCAAACTGCAAAGATTCTACTGTGGGACAATTGAGACCAGTTGGTTGGCTCCAGGCCAACGATTCTGAGCAGGGTTCTAAGGATGGATGGCTGGGTAGCCCACCTCGCATTCCAATATTCTCCTAGCTACAAGACAGGCTAGATCTGTTGGATCTCGGGGAGCAACCGAGGAGGCTGAGTTTAAATGGACTCTCCTGTGGATGGGTCCTAATATGTTTTTGTGTCTATGGAGACTGTGGCATTAAGCGGTGGCACTAGGGCCCTGAAGGCTTCTCCTAAACAGAGGTTTGACACAGGTCCACCATGCAAGTTTCCCATGTGTAGAGGAGATTTGTTCTGATGGGTGAGTCAAGAAACAGCCATATTCTGGTATTGAAATCCAGGCCTCTGAGGAGAGATGCCTGGAAACCAAAGCAATGGATCCGATTAGTGCCTAGGGGCCTGTTGGTTTCTTTTTACCTCGGGCGACATCTATCTATGGGTCAGAGTGCAGGTAGGTGCTCAGATGAACTCAGATTGCCCGTGTTTGTCCTTGGAAGCCAACACTATGGGATGGCCTCAGGGAATTTAAAGGTTTATACTTTTAGTTGCGTTGTCGCCATTGGAATGGGCTCACACAATTCCCTTGCGAGGGCAAGAACAGTCCTCAGGTTTGGCTTCAGGGGCCTGAGCCTATAGGGTGTGTAGGCCAGGGCTGTTTGGACAGTTGTCTGAAAACACAAACTCGACTTCTGTTTCGGGTCATAGGTAGGGCAGGACTGATCTACAGAGCATGAGGAGAACATTTCGGTATATGAAAAAAGGGCGAGTGTGAGGCTATTGCTCATGTTTTTGTCTCTGCATATCATGTCACTCATGGTCGTGAAATTTCCGGGTGACTTCATGGGAAATGGACGAGTCTTACTCTCTGGAGATTTGGCCCCTTCCAAAGAGGTTGGGGTCATTCTGTGGGATGGAAGAAGTCGTTTTTTTTTGTTGTTGTTGCTTTGTTTTATTTCATTTTTTAACCTCCGTTGTCCCACCACATGAGGAATTCCAGAATAGAGCTCTGGGGAGGGGTGACTGAACAACCAGAAATATGCTTAAAATTGGGGCCTAGGGCTATGTCAAGCCCATTATGACATCTAGTGATCCAGGCTCTGAGAGGACTTACTAGAGGACAGGACTCACCCTGAGGGTCACAATGCATATTTATGCCCTCGTCGCACTCAAGAATAGGCGGGCCTCAGGGTGAATGCTAGTTTCTCCTACAATGAACGTTGGACAACATGCCAACCACAAGGTTTCTTGCCATGTGTAAGGAGAAGTTCTGATTTCTGCATCACACTCACCCCCAGGCAGAGATAAAGTCTAGTTTCTGAGGCCTGAAAACTGAGGTAGGGAAGAGATGAGGACCTAAGGCCATGGCGAGTCTGATGTGCTCAGTGTGCGGTCAGCTGTCTGGGTGTTGGTCAGGAAGTCCGGGCTCAGGTTGTGTCAGACAGTGCATTAGTGCCCAGGTTAGACTATATAATTCGGGCAAAGTCGAGTACCGTGTAGGTTTATCTTCATATAAGGTGCCTTGGCAGCTCTTTAGGCAATATTTTTTTTCCAGAAAGCAGGCCATGTGCTTAATTGTGGGACCGGATTTACCAATCATGAGGGCTTTGAGGCCAGGAGAGTGAGGTCGGAATTCTGAGAACAAAAGCTATACTTGGGCTCAGGGCAAGGGCACGGCAGGTACCCCCTGCAGATCTGAACCAATATCTCATCCATTTCAAGTCAGGGAGAGAATTAGACTTTGGCTTAATTGGAGTTTCTGTGCCTGACGGCTCCTTCATGAAGGGAGCGGAATCTCGTGTCCATGGAGTTTTTCCCACGTGGGAGTTGTGGGTTGCCCCCTTCAAGAATTCCTTCTGCGGGACAATTGAGACCTTTGGGCAGCTCCAGGACATCCCATATGGAGTGACTCCATAGCACCGTTCGAGGGAGGATGCCTGGGAAGCCAGCCTCGCATTCCAATTGTCTCCTAGCAACAAGCTAGTTTAGATCTGATGGCTCTGCGGGAGCAACCGGGGTGACTGACTTGAAATGGACTTTCCTCAGGATGGGCCCTAATGTGTCTTTGTGTCCATGGTGCCTTGGAATGGGGCCGTGGCACCGGGACCCTGAAGTATTCTCCTAAGCTTTTGACAGAGCTCGATGCACATGTTTCCTTGTGGAGACGAGATTTGTTCTGATTGCTACCTCAGGAAAACACCTATGCTGGTATTGGAATCCAGGCTTTTGAGGAGACATGCCTCTCACCAAAGCAATGGATCCGATTGGCCAGAGTCCTGTCTGGTTCAATCTTCTTCTCTGGGGACATCCATCTATGGTATGAGTGGAGGTTGATGCTCAGCTGCTATCAGACCGCGCCTGTATGTCACGGGCGACATGCCCTATTGGGATGGCCTCAGGGATTTGGAGGGTTCTCCTAATTTTACGGTTTTGGACAATGGAATGGGCAGAGTTCCCATGGATTGGGTAGGCACAGTCCTTATGTGTGGCTCCAGGGACCGCAGCCTGGAGGGTGTGTGGCCCAGGACTTTGAGGACAGAAGTCTGAAAACATAAACTCAGCTTAGGTTTGGAGACGTAGGTATGGCAGGCCCGATCTATAAACCATGAGAAGAACTCTTCAGGATATGAAGAAAGAGCGAGTCTGAGGTGCCTGTTCAGTCTTTTGTCTCTAGATTCGGTATCAGCGATGGCCGTGGATTGTCTGGGAAACCTCATGGGCCATGGACGAATCTTCCTCTCTGTGGAATTGGACCGATCCCAATTCTTTTTCGTCAATCTGTGGAATGGGAGGTCTCCTTTCAGGTTGGTTACCTTAGGTGTCCCGCCAAAAGAGGAATTCCAAAGAAGAGCCCTGGGGAAAAGCGAAGGGACAACCCGAATTATGGGTAAAATTTGGGGCCTAGGGGCATGGCAAGCCCAATATGCTGTCTCTTCATCCAGCCACTGAGAGGCCTTACCTGAGGACTGGGATCAGGCTGAGGGTCACAATGTGTGTTTGTGACCAATGTGGCCCATAAACATGGGCAGGGTCTCATGGGCCACACTGGTTTCAACTACAATGAACATTGGAAAACATGCCAACCACATGGTTTCTAGCCACGGGGAAGGAGTTGTGATTTCTGCATCACTTACAAGCCTGGGCAGTGATTGGAGATAAGGTCTAGGTTCTGAGACTTGACAACCGAGGTTGGGAAGAGATGACGACCTAAGGACATGGCTCGTCCGGCGTGCTCAGTGTTCGACCAGCTTTCTGGGTGGGGCCTTGAAGTCCAGGCTCAGGCTGTGTCAGAAAGGGCAATAGTGCCTAGGTCATCCTATATATTTGGGGTACAGTCGAATGGCATGCAGGTTGATCCTCCTTTGGAGTTTCTGGGTAGCCCCACAGGGCTATGTTTTTCTTCCTGAAGGCTGGCAGAGTGCTGCATTATAGTTCTGGTTTGCAAACTGGAGGGCTTGTGGGCCAGTAGTCTGAAGACGGAAATCTGATAACACAAGCTAGGCTTAGGTTTCTGGGTGAGGACAAGGCAGGAACAATCTACAGACCTGAATCGAGATCTCGTGCTTCTAAATCAGGGTGAGGATCAGAAGATCGCTCAGGTTGGTGTTTCTGTCCCTGATGGCCCCTTCATGAAGGGGCGGGGTCTCGAGTTCGTGGGGGTTTTCCCACGATGTTAGTTGTGAGAAGGTCCAAACTGCAAAGATTCTTGTGCAGGACAATTGAGACATGTTGGTTGGCTCCAGGGCAACGATTCCGAGCAGGGTTCTAAGGATGGATGCCTGGGTAGCCCACCTTGCATTCCAATTGTGTCCTAGCAACAAGACAGGTTATATCTGCTGGATCTGGGCGAGCAATCTGGATCTGGGTTGAAATGGACTTTCCTGTGGATGGATCCTAATATGTTTTTGTGTCTATGGAGACCTTGGAATGAAGGGGTGGCACTGGGGTCCTGAAGGGTTTTTTCAAACAGAGGCTTTGACACAGCTCCAACGTGCAAGTTTCCCATATGTAGATGAGATTTGTTCTGACGGATGAGTCAGGAAACAGCCATATGCTGGTATTGAAATCCAGGCCTCTGAGGAGAGATGACTGGATACCACAGCTATGGATCCGAATAGGGCCTAGGGGCCTGTTCGTACATTTTTACCTCTGGGGACATCAGTCTATGCGTCTGAGAGCATGTAGGTGCTCAGATGGGCTCAGATTGCCCCTGTTTGTCCTGGGAAGCCACCACTATTGGGATAGCCTCAGGGAGTTTGCAGGTTTATCCTATTAGTAGGTTGTGGCCATTGGAATGGGCACATACAATTCCCTTGTAGAGGGCAAGTACAATCCTCAGGTTTGGCTCCAGGGGCCTGAGCCTGTAGGGTGTGTAGGCAGAGCTGTTTGGACAGTCTGAAAACACAAACGCGGCTTATGTTTCAGGTCATAGGTATGGCAGGATTGATCTACAGACCATGAGGAGAACTCTTCGGGATATGAATAAGGGGCGAGTGTGAGGCTCGTGCTCAAGTTATTGTCTCTGGATATCGTGTCACTCATGGTCGTGAAATTTCCTGGTGACTTCATGGGAAATGGACGAGTCTTACACTCTGGGGGTTTGGCCCCGTCCAAGGAGTTTTGGGTCATTCTGGGGATGGAAGAAGTCCGTTTTGTTGTTGTTGTTGATTTGCCTTGTTTTGTTTTTTAACCTCAGGTGTCCCACCAAATGGGGGATTCCAGAGTAGAGCCCTGGGGAGGGCCGACCGGACAACAAGAAATGTGGTTAAAAATTGTGGCCTAGGGACATGTCAAGCACATTATGACATCTAATGGTCGAGCCACTGAGAGGACTTACTAGAGCACAGGACTCACGCTGAGGGTCACAATGCGTGTTTATGCCCACTTCGCAAACAAGAATGGGCAGGGCCTCATGGTGAATACTGGTTTCTCGTACACTGAACGTTGGACAACATGCCAACCGTAAGGTTTCTTGCCATGGGTAAGGAAGAGTTCTGATTTCTGCATCACAGGCACCACTGGGCAGTGATTGGAGATAAGTTCTAGGTTCTGAAGCCTAAAAACTGAGGTAGGGAAAAGATGATGACCTAAGGCCATGGCGGGTCTGATGTGCTCAGTGTGCGGTCAGCTGTCTGGGTGTTGGTCAGGAGATCCGGGCTCAGGTTGTGTCAGAGAGTGCATTAGTGCCCAGTTTAGACTATATACTTTGGGTACAGTCGAGTGCCATGTAGATTTATCCTCATATAAGTTGTCTGGGCAGCTCATTAGGCAAAATTTGTTTTCTAGAGGGCAGGCAGAGTGCTTAATTGTCGGTCCGGAATTTTAAACTTGAGGGATTCGTGTCCAGGAGTGTGAGGACGGAAGTCTGAGAACAAAGCTAGACTTGGGTTTCAGGGCGAGGACACGGCAGGTACCACTGTAGATCTGAACCTATATCTCATGCATCTGAAGTCAGGGCGAGGATCAGACGTTGGCTCAGGTTGGAGTTTCTGTGCATGACGGACCCTTCATGAAGGGAGTGGAATCTCAAGGCCATGGAGTTTTTCCCACGTTGGGAGTTGTGGGATGCCCACTTCAAGGATTCCTTCTGCGGGACAATTGAGACCTGTTGGGCAGCTTCAGGACATCCCATATGGAATGACTCCAGGGCACTGGTCGAGGTTGGATGCCTGGGAAGCCGGCCTCGCATTCCATTTGTCTCCCAGCAACAAGACAGTTTAGATCTGATGGCTCTGCAGGAGAAACCGGGGTGGCTGACTTGAAATGGACTTTCCTGAGGATGGGTCCTAATGTGTGTTTGTGTCCATGAGGGCCTTAAAATGGAGCGGTGGCACCGAGACCCTGAAGTATTCTCCTAAGCTTTTGACATAGCTCGATGCACAAGGTTCCTTGTGGAGACGAGATTTGTTTTGATGGGTGCCTCAGGAAAACCTCTATGCTGGTATTGGAATCCAGGCGTTTGAGGAGACATGCCTGTAATCCAAAGCAATGTATCCGATTATGGCCTAGGGTCCTGTCTGGTTCAATCTTCTTCTCAGGGGACATCCATCTATGGTATGAGTGGAGGTAGATGCTCAGCTGGTATCAGACCGCCCTTGTTTGTCCCGGGCGACCTGCACTATTGGGATGGCCTCAGCGATTTGTAGCGTTCTCCAAATTTTACTGTTTTGGACAATGGCATCGGCAGTATTCCCATGGATTGGGTAGGCACAGTCCTACTGTGTGACTCCAGGGGCCCCAGCCTGGAGGGTGTGTGGCCCAGGACTTTGAGGACAGAAGTCTGAAAACACAAACTCAGCTTAGGTTTGGGGACGTAGGTATGGCAGGCCCGATCTATAAACCATGAGAAGAACTCTTCCGGATATGAAGAAAGAGTGAGTCTGAGTGGCTTGCTCAGGCTTTTGTCTCTGGATTTTGTATCAGAGATGGCCGTGGAATGTTGGGGAGGCCTCATGGGCCATGGACGAATCTTCCTCTCTGTGGATTTGGCCCGATCCCAATTGTTTTTCGTCAATCTGTGGAATGGGAGGACTCCTTTCAGGTTTGTTACCTCAGGTGTCCCGCCAAAAGAGGAATTCCAAGAAGAGCCCTGGGGAAAAGTGAAGGGAGAACCCGAACTATGGGTAAAATTTGGGGCCTAGGGGCATGGCATGCCCAATATGCTATCTCTTCATCCAGCCACTGAGAGGCCTTATTGAGGACTGGGATCAGGGTGAGGGTCACAATGTGTGGTTTTGACCAATGTGGCCCGCAAACATGAGCGGGGCCTCATGGGCCACCCTGGTTTCAACTACACTGAACGTTGGACAACATGCCAACCACATGGTTTCTTGCCACGGGGAAGGAGTTGTGATTTCTGCATCACTTTCAAGCCTGGGCAGTGATTGGAGATAAGGTCTAGGTTCTGAAACTTGACAACCGAGGTTGGGAAGAGATGACGACCTAAGACCATGGCGGGTCCGATGTGCTCAGTGAGCGGCCAGCTTTCTGTGTGGGGCCAGGTAATCCAGGCTCAGGCTGTGTCAAAAAGGGCAATAGTGCCCAGGTCAGCCTATATATTTGGGGTACAGTCATATGGCGTGCAGGTTCATCCTCTTTTGGAGTTTCTGGGTAGCCCCAGAGGGCAATGTTTTTCTTCCTGAGGGCAGGAAGAGTGCTGCATTATAGTTCTGGTTTTCAAACTGGAGGCTTGTGGGCCAGTAGTATGAGGAAGGAAATCTGAGAACAAGCTAGGCTTAGGTTTCTGGGTGAGGACAAGGCAGGAACAATCTACAGACCTGAATCGAGATCTCGTGCTTATGATGTCAGGGCGAGGATCAGAAGATCGTTCAGGTTGGAGTTTCTGTCCCTGATGGCCCTTCATGAAGGGGTGGGGGGGGTCATGAGGCCGTGGGAGTTTTCCCACGATGTTAGTTGTGAGAAGCTCCAAACTGCAAAGATTCTTCTGCAGGACAATTGAGACCTGTTGGTTGGCTCCAGGGCAACGATTCCGAGCAGGGTTCTAAGGATGGATGGTTGGGTAGCCCACCTCGCATTCTAATTGTGTCCTAGCAACAAGACAGGTTAGATCTGCTGGATCTGGGGGAGCAACCCAGGAGGCTGAGTTGAAATAAACTCTCCTGTGGATGGGTCCTAATGTCTTTTTGTGTCTATGGAGACCTTGGAATGTAGCGGTGGCACTGGGGTCCTGAAGGGTTTTTCCAAACAGAGGCTTTGACACAGCTCCAACGTGCAAGTTTCCCATATGTAGATGAGATGTTTTCTGATGGGTGAGTCAAGAAACAGCCATACGCTGGTATTGAAATCCAGGCCTCTGAGGAGAGATGACTGGATACCACAGCAATGGATCCGAATAGTGCCTAGGGGCCTGTTCATTCCTTTTTACCTCTGGGGACATCAGTCTATGCGTCTGAGTGCAGGTAGGTGCTCAGATGAGCTCAGATTGCCCCTGTTGGTCCTGGGAAGCCACCACTATTGGGATGGCCTCAGGCAGTTTGGAGGTTTATCCTATTAGTAGGGTTGTGTCCATTGGAATGGGCACATACAATTCCCTTGTAGAGGGCAAGTACAGTCCTCAGGTTTGGCTCCAGGGGCCTGAGCCTGTAGGGTGTGTAGGCCAGAGCTGTTTGGACAGTTGTCTGAAAACACAAACGCGGCTTGTGTTTCGGGTCATAGGTATGGCAGGACTGATCTACAGACCATGAGGAGAACTCTTCAGGATATGAAAAAAGGGCGAATGTGAGGCTCGTGGTCAAGTTTTTGTCTCTGGATATCGTGTCACTCATGGTCGTGAAATTTCCTGGTGACTTCATGGGAAATGGACGAGTCTTACTCTCTGGGGTTTTGCCACGTCCCAAGAGTTTTGGGTCATTCTGGGGATGGAAGAAGTCCGTTTTGTTGTTGTTGTTGTTGATTTGTTTTGTTTTGTTTTTTAACCTCAGGTATCTCACCAAATGAGGTATTCCAGAGTAGAGCCCTGGGGAGGGCCGACCGGACAACCAGAAATCTGGTTAAAAATTGTGGCCTAGGGACATGTCAAGCCCATTATGACATCTAATGGTCGAGCCACTGAGAGGACTTACTAGAGCACAGGACTCACGCTGAGGGTCACAATGCGTGTTTATGCCCTCTTCGCACTCAAGAATTGGCGGGGCCTCCGGGTGAATGCTGGTTTCTCCTACACTGAACGTTGGACAACATGCCAACCACAAGGTTTCTTGCCATGGGTAAGGACAAGGTCTGATTTCTGCATCACAGGCACCACTGGGCAGTGGTTGGAGATAAGGTCTAGGTTCTGAAGCCTGAAAAACCGCAGTTGGGAAGAGATGATAACCTAAGGCCATGGCGGTTCTGATGTGCTCAGTGTGCGGTCAGCTGTCTGGGTGTTGGTCAGGAGGTCCGAGCTCAGGTTGTGTCAGACAGTGCATTAGTGCACAGGTTAGACTATATACTTTGGGTATAGTCGAATGCCATGTAGATTTATCCTCATATAAGGTGCCTGGGCACTCATTAGGCCAAATTTTTTTTTTCTAGAGGGCAGGCAGAGTGCTGCATTGTGGGTCTGGAATTGCGAAACTTCCGGGCTTCGGGGCCTGGAGTGTGAGGACGGAAGTCTGAGAACACAAGCTAGACTTGGGTTTCAGGGCCAGGGCACGGCAGGTACCCCTGTAGATCTGAACCTATATCTCATGCATCTGAAGTCAGGGCGAGGTTCAGAAGTTGGCTCAGGTTGGAGTTTCTGTGCATGACGGCCCCTTCATGAAGGGAGCGGAATCTCGAGGCCATGGAGGTTTTCCCACGTTGGGAGTTGTGGGATGCCCCCTTCAAGGATTCCTTCTGCGGGACAATTGAGACTTGTTGGGCAGCTTCAGGACATCCCATATGGAATGACTCCAGGTCACCGTTCGAGGATGGATGCCTGGGAAGCCCGCCTCGCATTCCAATTGTCTCCTAGCAACAAGACAGTTTAGATCTGATGGCTTAGCGGGAGAAACCGGGGTGGCTGACTTGAAATGGACTTTCCTGAGGATGGGTCCTAATGTGTGTTTGTGTCCATGAGGGCCTTAAAATGGGGCGGTGGCACCGGGACCCTGAAGTATTCTCCTAAGCTTTTGACATAGCTCGATGCACAAGGTTCCCTGTGGAGACGAGATTTGTTTTGATGGGTGCCTCAGGAAAACCTCTATGCTGGTATTGGTATCCAGGCCTTTGAGGAGACATGCCTGTAATCCAAAGCAATGTATCCGATTATGGCCTAAGGTCCTGTCTGGTTCAATCTTCTTCTCAGGGGACATCCATCTATGGTATGAGTGGAGGTAGATGCTCAGCTGGAATCAGACCGCCCTTGTTTGTCCCGGGCGACCTGCACTATTGGGATGGCCGCAGGGATTTGGAGGGTTCTCCAAATTTTACTGTTTTGGACAATGGCATCGGCAGAATTCCCATGGATTGGGTAGGCACAGTCCTAATGTGTGACTCCAGGGACCCAGCCTGGAGGGTGTGTGGCCCAGGACTTTGAGGACAGAAGTCTGAAAACACAAACTCAGCTTAGGTTTGGGGACGTAGGTATGGCAGGCCCGATCTATAAACCTTAAGAAGAACTCTTTCGGTTATGAAGAAAGAGCGAGTCTGAGGCGCTTGCTCAGGCTTTTGTCTCTGGATTTTGTATCAGAGATGGCCGTGGAATGTCGGGGAGGCCTCATGGGCCATGGACGAATCTTCCTCTCTGTGGATTTGGCCCGATCCCAATTGTTTTTCGTCAATCTGTGGAATGGGAGGACTCCTTTCAGGTTTGTTACCTCAGGTGTCCCGCCAAAAGAGGAATTCCAAAGAAGAGCCCTGGGGAAAAGTGAAGGGAGAACCCGAACTATGGGTAAAATTTGGGGCCTAGGGGCATGGCAAGCCCAATATGCTATCTCTTCATCCAGCCACTGAGAGGCCTTATTGAGGACTGGGATCAGGGTGAGGGTCACAATGTGTGGTTTTGACCAATGTGGCCCGCAAACATGAGCGGGGCCTCATGGGCCACCCTGGTTTCAACTACACTGAACGTTGGACAACATGCCAACCACATGGTTTCTTGCCACGGGGAAGGAGTTGTGATTTCTGCATCACTTTCAAGCCTGGGCAGTGATTGGAGATAAGGTCTAGGTTCTGAAACTTGACAACCGAGGTTGGGAAGAGATGACGACCTAAGAACATGGCGGGTCCGATGTGCTCAGTGAGCGGCCAGCTTTCTGTGTGGGGCCAGGTAATCCAGGCTCAGGCTGTGTCAAAAAGGGCAATAGTGCCCAGGTCAGCCTATATATTTGGGGTACAGTCGTATGGCGTGCAGGTTGATCCTCTTTTGGAGTTTCTGGGTAGCCCCAGAGGGCAATGTTTTTCTTCCTGAGGGCAGGAAGAGTGCTGCATTATAGTTCTGGTTTTCAAACTGGAGGCTTGTGGGCCAGTAGTCTGAGGAAGGAAATCTGAGAACAAGCTAGGCTTAGGTTTCTGGGTGAGGACAAGGCAGGAACAATCTACAGACCTGAATCGAGATCTCGTGCTTATGATGTCAGGGCGAGGATCAGAAGATCGCTCAGGTTGGTGTTTCTGTCCCTGATGGCCCTTCATGAAGGGGCGGGGGGGTCATGAGGCCGTGGGGGTTTTCCCACGATGTTAGTTGTGAGAAGCTCCAAACTGCAAAGATTCTTCTGCAGGACAATTGAGACCTGTTGGTTGGCTCCAGGGCAACGATTCCGAGCAGGGTTCTAAGGATGGATGGCTGGGTAGCCCACCTCGCATTCCAATTGTGTCCTAGCAACAAGACAGGTTAGATCTGCTGGATCTGGGGGAGCAACCCAGGAGGCTGAGTTGAAATGGACTCTCCTGTGGATGGATCCTAATATATTTTTGTGTCTATGGAGATCTTGGAATGAAGCGGTGGCACTGGGGCCCGATGGGTTTTTTCAAACAGAGGCTTTGACACAGCTCCAACGTGCAAGTTTCCCATATGTAAATGAGATTTGTTCTGAGGGATGAGTCAGGAAACAGCAATAAGCTGGTTTTGAAATCCAGGCCTCTGAGGAGAGATGACTGGATAGCACAACAATGAATCCAAATAGTGCCTAGGGGCCTGTTCGTACCTTTTTACCTCTGGGGACATCAGTCTATGCATCTGAGTGCATGTAGGTGTCAGATGGGCTCAGATTGCTCCTGTTTGTCCTGGAGAGCCACCACTATTGGGATGGCCTCAGGGAGTTTGGAGGTTTATCCTATTAGTAGGTTGTGGCCATTGGAATGGGCACATACAATTCCCTTGGAGAGGGCAAGTACAGTCCTCAGGTTTGGCTCCAGGGGCCTGAGCCTGTAGGGTGTGTAGGCAGAGCTGTTTGGACAGTTGTCTGAAAACACAAACGCGGCTTATGTTTCGGGTAATAGGTATGGCAGTATTGATCTACAGACCATGAGGAGAACTCTTCGGGATATGAAAAAAGGGCGAGTGTCAGGCTCTTGCTCAAGTTTTTGTCTCTGGATATCGTGTGACTCATGGTCATGAAATTTCCGGTTGACTTCATGGGAAATGGACGAGTCTTACTCTCTGGTGGTTTGTCCCCATCGCAAGATTTTGGGGTCATTCTGTGGGATGGAAGAAGTCAGTTTTGTTGTTGTTGTGATTTGCCTTGTTTTGTTTTTTAACCTCAGGTGTCCCACCAAATGAGGTATTCCAGAGTAGAGCCCTGGGGAGGGCCGACTGGACAACCAGAAATCTGGTTACAAATTTGGGCCTAGGGACATGTCAAGCCCATTATGACATCTAATGGTCGAGCGACTGAGAGGACTTACTAGAGGACAGGACTCACACTGAGGGTCACAATGCGTGTTTATGCCCACTTCGCAAACAAGAATGGGCGGGGCCTCATGGTGAATCCTGGTTTCTCCTACACTGAACATTGGACAACCTGCCAATGACAAGATTTCTTGCCATGGGTAAGGAAGAGTTCTGATTTCTGCATCACAGTCACCCTTGGGCAGTGATTGGAGATAAGGTCTAGATTCTGAAGCCTGAAAACAGAGGTAGGGAAGAGATGATAACCTAAGGCCATGGCGGGTCTGATGTGCTCAGTGTGCGGTCAGCTGTCTGGGTGTTGGTCAGGAGGTCCGGGCTCAGGTTGTGTCAGACAGTGCATTAGTGCCCCCGTAGACTATATAATTTGGGTAAAGTCGAGTGCCATGTAGATTTATCCTCATATAAGTTGTCTGGGCAGCTCATTAGGCAAAATTTGTTTTCTAGAGGGCAGGCAGAGTGCTTCATTGTCGGTCCGGAATTGCCAAACTTGAGGGCTTCGTGTCCAGGAGTGTGAGGACGGAAGTCTGAGAACACAAGCTGGACTTGTGTATCAGGGCGAGGACACGGCAGGGACCACTGTAAATCTGAACCAATATCTCATGCATCTGAAGTCAGGGCGAGGATCAGACGTTGTCTCACGTTGGAGTTTATGTTCATGACGGCCCCTTCATGAAGAGAGCGAAATCTCGAGGCCATGTAGGTTTTCCCACGTTGGGTGTTGTGGGATGTCCCCTTCAAGGATTCCTTCTGCGGGACAATTGAGACCTGTTGGGCAGCTTCAGGACATCCCATATGGAATGACTCCAGGGCACCATTCGAGAATGGATGACTGGGAAGCAGGCCTCGCATTCCAATTTTCTCCTAGCAACAAGAGAGTTTAGATCTGATGGCTCTGCGTGAGCAACAGGAGTGACTGACTTGAAATGGACTTTCCTGAGGATGGGTCCTAATGTGTGTTTGTGTCCATGAGGGCCTTAAAATGGGGCGGTGGCACCGGGACACTGAAGTATTCTCCTAAGCTTTTGACATAGCTCGATGCACAAGGTTCCTTGTGGAGACGAGATTTGTTTTGATGGGTGCCTCAGGAAAACCCCTATGCTGGTATTGGAATCCAGGCTTTTGAGGAAACATGCCTGTAAACCAAAGCAATGTATCCGATTATGGCCTAGGGTCCTGTCTGGTTCAATCTGCTTCTCAGGGGACATCCATCTATGGTATGAGTAGAGGTAGATGCTCAGCTGGTATCAGACCGCCCTTGTTTGTCCCGGGCGACCTGCACTATTGGGATGGCCTCAGGGATTTGGAGGGTTCTCCTAATTTATAGTTTTGGACCATGGAATGGGCAGAATTCCCATGGATTGGGTAGACACAGTCCTAATGTGTGACACCTGGGGCCCCAGCCTGGAAGGTGTGTGGCCCAGGACTTTGGGGACAGAAGTCTGAAAACACAAACTCAGCTTAGCTTTGGGGAGGTAGGTATGGCAGACCCGATCTATAAACCATGAGAAGAACTCTTCCGGATATAAAGAAAGAGCGAGTCTGAGGCACTTGCTCCGGCTTTTGTCTCTGGATTTTGTATCAGAGATGGCCGTGGAATGTCGGGGAAGCCTCATGGGCCATGGACGAATCTTTCTCTCTGGGGATTTGGTCCGATCCCAATTGCTTTTCATCAATCTGTGGAATGGGAGGACTCCTTTCAGGTTTGTTACCTAAGGTGTCCCGCCAAAAGAGGAATTCCAAAGAAGAGCCCTGGGGAAAAGTGAAGGGAGAACCCGAACTATGGGTAAAATTTGGGGCCTAGGGGCATGGCAAGCCGAATATGCTGACTCTTCATCCAGCCACTGAGAGGCCTTACCTGAGGCCTGGGATCAGGCTGAGGGACACAATGTGTGTTTGTGACCAATGTGGCCCATAAACATGGGCGGGGCATCATGGGCCACACTGGTTTCAACTACACTGAACGTTGGAAAAACATGCCAACCACTAGGTTTCTTGCCAAGGCGAAGGAGAAGTTCTGATTCTTGTATCACGTTCACTCCTGAGCAGTGAGTGGAGATAAGGTCTAGGTTCTGAAGGTGAAAACTGAGGTTGTGTAGAGTTGATGCCCTAAAGCCATTGTGGGTGTGATATGCTCTGTTTATGGCCAGCTGTCTGGGTGTTGGACTGGAGGTCTGCCCTCAGGCTGTTTCAGACAGGGCTTTAGTGCACAGGCTAGACTGTATAATTGGGGTATGGTCGAGTGGCATGCAGGTTGTTACTCATTTGGCGTTTCTGGTTAGCCCTATAGGGCAACATTTTTCTTCTGGAGGGCAGGCAGAGTGCTGCATTGTGTCTCCAGAATTGCCAAACTGGAGGGGTGTGGCCAGGATTGTGAGGAAGGAAGTCTGAAAACACAAGCTAGCACGATTTTTGGGGCCAAGAGCATGGCAGGCCCACTCTGCAGGGGCTGAATCGAGATCTCCTGCAGGTGAGGTCAGGGCGAGTATCAGATGTTGCCTCAAGCTGGAGTTTGTGCCCATGACGGCCCCTTCCTGAAGGGGGTGGGGGCGTCATGAGGCCAGGGAGGTTTCCCTACGCTGGGAGTTGTGAGCTGCTCCAAACGTCAAAGTTTCCTTCTTCAGGACAGTCGAGTACTATTGGATGGTTCCAGGATGCCCCATACAGAAAGACTCGAGAGCAGGGCCCTAAGCATGGATGCCGAGAAACGCCAACTCACCTTCCCATTGCCTGGTCGAGACAAGGCACGCTCAATCTGCAGGCTTTTGGGTGAGCTACCCAGAAGGCTGAGTTTAAATGGACTCTCCTGAGGATGAGTCATAATGTGGGTTGGTGGCCAAGGAGACCTTGGAATGTGGCAGTAGCTAAGGGACTCTGCATGAATCTCCAACCCGAAGGGCTTGACACAACTCCAACAAGGAAGCTTCCCATGTGGAGATGAGAGGTCTTCTGTCTGGTGCCTCAGGAAAGCCCCGTATGCTGGTCTTCAAACCCAGGCCTCTGAGGAGTGATACCTGGACACCAAAGCAAGAGTTCATAATAGGGCCTAGGGGCCTGTCTGGTTCAATCTTCTTTCTCTGCGGATATCTGTCTGTGTGTCTGATGGAGGTAGTAGTAGCTGATCTTGTGTCATAATGCCAGTATTTGTCCAGTGCGGCTTGTGGTAGTGGGATGTCCTTGGGGACCTTGAGGTTTCTACTATTTTGTAGAGTTGTGGCCAATGGAATGGGCATTTTCTTAGGAGAGAGCAGGCACAGTTCTGTGGTGTGGCTCCAGAGACCCCAGCCTGGAGGCTGTGTGGGCCATGGCTGTGCAGACAGACATCCAAAAACCCTAACTCAGCTCAGGTTTGGGGCCGAGGTTATGGCAGGCCTGATCTACAGTCCATGAGGGGAGCTCCTCTGGATATGAAAGAAGGGTGAGAGGGAGGCAGTCGCTCAGGCTTTTGTCTCTGGATGTTTTGTCCACAATGGCCGTTTAATGTAGGAGTTGCCTCATGGGTCGTAGAAGTCTCCCTCTCTGGTAGTTTGTCCAGCCCCCAAGAGTTTGGGGTCATTCTGTGGGAAGGGAAGTGTCCTGTTTTCTGCCTCATGTGTCCCCCCAGTAGAGGGATTCTAGAGCATAGCAGTGGGTACTGACAACTGGAATACTCGCCCTCTGGTTAAGCCTGGGGGCCTATGGATATGACAAGCCCCATATGCAGGATCTTGGTCCAGCCACTGAGAGGCGTTACTTTAATACGGGACTCACGCTGCAGGTCACAATGCATGTCTGTGCCCTAGGCGGCCCTCAAGCACTGGCGTGGCCTTTCGGACAATGCAGGTTTTCCCACATTGAACGTTGGACAACATGCCAACCACAAGGTTTCTGGCCATGGGGAAGGAGGAATTCTAATTTCTGCATCACGTTCACCCCTGGGCAGTGATTGGAGATAAGGTCTAGGTTCTGAAGCCTGAAAACCGAGGTTGGGAAGAGATGACGACCTACAGCCATAGCGGGTCCTATGTGTCCAGGTTGGGGCCAGCTGTCTGGGTATCGTTTGGGATGTCTTGTCTCAGGCTGTGCCAGACAGGGCATTAGTATACAGGGTAGGCTGTATAATTGCTTTACAATCAAGTGGCATGCATTAGAAAATCATTTGGGGTTTCTTGTTAGCAGCATAGGGCAAAGTTTTTCTTCTGGAGGGCAGGCAGAGTGCTGCATTGTGGCATCGGAATTCCCAAACTGGAGGGCTTGTGGGCCAGGAGAGTGAGGACGGAAGTCTGAGAAAACAAGCTAGGCTTAGGTTTTGGGACAAGGACATGGCAGGTACACTCTGCAGAGCTGAATTGAGATCTCATGCGTCTGAAGTCAGGTCGAGGTTCAGACTTTGGCTCAGGTTTGAGTTTCTGTCCATGTTGGCCCCTTCATGAAGGGGGGACATATGAGCCCATGGGTGTTTTCCCTCTATTGGAGTTGTGAGATGCTCCAAACCGCAAGGATTCCTTCTGTGGGACAATTAAGATTTGTTGGATGGCTCCAGGACGTCTTATAAGGTATTTTTCCAGAACAGGGTTCTAAGTATGAATGCCTGGGCAGCCAGCCTCACATTCCAATTGTCTCCTAGCAACAAGAAACGTTTGATCTGCTGGCTTGGGGTAGCAACAGAGGGGGCTGAGTTGAAATGGACTTTCCTGAGGATGGTCTTAATGTTGGTTTGAATCCATGGAGACCTTGGTATGGGGCAGTGGCACCAGGGCCCTGAAGGATTCTCCTAACCAGAGGTTATGACAAAGCTCCAATGAGCAAGTTTTCTATGGGGAGACGAGATTTGTTCTTATTGGTGCCTCAGGAAACCACCATATGCTGGTATTGGAAAGGAGGCCTCTGAGGAGAGATGCCTGAAAACCAAAGCAATGGATCTGATTAAGGCCTAGGGGCCTGTCCGGTTCAATATTCTTCTCTGGGGACATCTGTTGTCTGAGTGGAGGTAGTTGCTCAGCTGGTTTGAGATCACCCCTGTTTGTCCTGGGCGGCCTACACTATTAAGATGGCCTCGGTGACTTTGGAGGTTTTTCCTAATTTGCAAGGTTGTGGCCAATGGAATGGGAAGAATTCCCTTGAAAGGGAAGCACAGTCCTGAGGTGTGGCTCCAGGGACCCAATTGTGGAGCGTGTTTGGTCCAGGGCTATTTGGACAAAAGTCTGAAAACACAAACTCCACTTCGGTTGGGGGATGTAGGTATGGCCGACCCGATCTATAGACCGTGAGGAGAACTCTTCGGGATATGAACAAAGGGCGAATGTGAGGTGCTGGCTCATGCTTTTTTTTTTTTTTTCTGGAATTGTGTCACCGATTGCCATGGAATGTCGGGGTGTCCTCATGGGTCATTTTTGAGGCTCCCTTTCTGGGGATTTGACCCGATCCCAAGAGTTTGGGGTCATTCTGTGGGAAGGGAGGAGGCCTTTCTTGTTTTTTTGTTTATTTTTTTATTATTATTTTTTTTTTACCTAAGGTGGACCACCAAAAGAGGGATTCAAGAGCAGAGTCCTGGGGAGGGGCGACTGGACAACCAGACCTCTGGTTAACATTGGGACCTAAGAACATGGCAAGCCCCATATGTGGGCTCTTGGTCCAGACACTGAGAGACCTTCCTTGAGGAATGGTCTCACACTGAGTTTCACAATGTGTTTTTGTGCCCAAGGAGCACCTCAAGTCAGGGCGTGGCCTAATGTACCATGCTGGTTTCTCCTACAGGGAACGTTGCACAATATGGCAACCACAAGTTTTCTGGCCATGGGGAAGATGGAGTTCTAATTTCTGCAACACTTTCACTCCTGGACTGTGATTGGATTTAAGGTCTAGGTTCTGAAGCCTAAAAACTGAGGTTGGGAAGAGATGAAGACCTAAGGCCATGGTGTGGCTGATGTGCTCAGTGTTCGGCCAGCTGTTGAGTGTGGGTTGGGAGGTGCAGGCTCAGGCTGTGGCAGACAGGGAATTAGTGCCCAGGCTAGACTCTATCATTGGGGTGCAGTCGAGTTTCGTGCATGGTGGTACTCATTTGTGGTTACTGGGTAGCCCCAGAGGGCAACGTTTTTCTTCTGGAGGGAAGACACAGTGCCACATAGTGGCTCCAGAATTCCCAAACTGGAAGGCTTGTGGGCCAGGAGTGTGATGAAAAAATTCTGAGAACACAAGCCAGACTTAGATTTCGGGGTGAGGGGACGGCACGCACCCTCTGCAGAGATGATTCGAGATCCTGTATACCTGAAGACAGAGCTAGGATCAGACGTTGGCTTAGGTCGAAGTTTCTGTCCATGACAGCCCCTTCATGAAGGGGAGGGTGTCACGAGGACATAGAGGTTTTCCCACGATGGGAATTGTGAGATGCTCCAAACCGCAATGATTCCTTCTGTGGGACAGTCGAGACCTGTTGGATGGCTCCAGGACATCCCATAAGGAAGTTATCCAGAGCAGGGTTCTAAGGATGGATGCCTGAGCAGCCTGCCTCCCATTCCAGGTGTCTCATAGTGCCAAGGCAAGTTCGATCTGCTGGATCTAGGGGAGCAACCGAGGCGGGTGTGTTGAAATGGGTGAGTTGAGGATGGGTCATAATGTGCATTTGTGTCCATGTAGACCTTGGAATGGGGTGCTTGAACCGGGGCCTTGAGGGATGTTCATAACCGGAGGTTTTGATGGAGCTCTAAAGAGTATGTTTCCTATGTAGAGAAGAGAATTGTTTTGATGAGTGCCTAAGGAATCTCCCATATGCTGGTATTGGAAACCAGGCCTCTGAGGAGAGATGACTGGAATCAAAAGCAATGGATCTGATTAGGGCCTAAGTGCCTGTCCAGTTCAATCTTATTCTATGGGGATATCTGTCTCTGGGTCTGAGTGGAGGTAGTTTCCTACCTTGTGAAAGATCATCCCTGTGTGTCCTGGGCAGCCAACATTATTCGGATGGCCTGGGGGAGTTTGGCGGATTCTCCTAATCTATTGGGTTGTGGCCAATGGAAATGCAGAATTCCCCTGGAGAGGGAAGCCACAGTCCTGAGGTGTGGCTCCAGGGGCCCCAGCTTGGATGGTGTGTGGGCCAGGCCTGTGGGGACAGAAGTCTGAAAACACAAACTCAGCTTAGGTTTGGGGATGTATGTATGAAGGCTCGATATACAGACCGTGAGAATTTTCCGGGCTATGAACAAAGGGCGAGTATGTGGCGCTTGCTCAGGCTTTTGTCTCTGGATTTTGTGTCAACGGTGGCCGTGGAATGTCGGGGTGTCCTCAAGGGCCATGGACAATTCTTTCTCTGGTGATTTGGCCTGATCCCAAGTGGTTGGGATCATTCTGTGGATTGGAAGAGTCCTTTCTGTATTTTTTTTTTTTTACCTCAGGTGTCCAATCAACGAGGGATTCCCGAGTAGAGCCCTGAGTAGGGGTGACTAGACATCTCGAACTCTGGTTGAGATTGGGGGACTAGGGGCTTGTCAAGCCCCATATGTGGGCTGTTGTTCCAGTCACTAAGAGGCTTTACATGAGGATAGAGCTCACGCTGAGGGTCACAATGTGTGTTTGTGCAAATTGTGGCCCTGAGGGATAGGTGGGGCCTCATAGTCCATGCTGCTTTCTCCTACAATGAACAATGGACAACATGCCAACCACTAGGTTACTTGCCAAGGCGAAGGAGAAGTTCTGATTCTTGCATCACGTTCACTCCTGAGCAGTGAGTGGAGATAAGGTCTAGGTTCTGAAGGTTAAAACTGAGGTTGGGTAGAGATGATGGCCTAAAGCCATTGTGGGTGTGTTATGCTCTGTGTACGGCCAGCTGTCTGGGTGTTGGACTGGAGGTCTGCCCTCAGGCTGTGTCAGACAGGGCTTTAGTGCACAGGCTAAACTGTATAATTGGGGTATGGTCGAGTGGCATGCAGGTTGTTACTCATTTGGCGTTTCCGGTTACCCCTATAGGGCAACATTTTTCTTCTGGAGGGCAGGCAGAGTGCTGCATTGTGTCTCCAGAATTGCCAAACTGGAGGGGTGTGGCCAGGATTGTGAGGAAGGAAGTCTGAAAACACAAGCTAGCATGAGTTTTGGGGCCAAGAGCATGGCAGGCCCACTCTGCAGAGGCTGAATCGAGATCTCCTGCAGGTGAGGTCAGGGCGAATATCAGATGTTGCCTCAAGCTGGAGTTTGTGTCCATGACGGCCCCTTCCTGAAGGGGGTGGGGGCGTCATGAGGCCAGGGAGGTTTTCCTAAGCTGAGAGTTGTGAGCTGCTCCAAACTTCAAAGTTTCCTTCTTCAGGACAGTCGAGTACTATTGGATGGTTCCAGGATGCCCCATACAGAAAGACTCGAGAGCAGGGGCCTAAGCATGGATGCCGAGAAACGCCAACTCACCTTCCCATTTCCTGGTGGAGACAAGGCACGCTCAATCTGCGGGCTCTTGGGTGAGCTACCCAGAAGGCTGAGTTTAAATGGACTCTCCTGAGGATGAGTCATAATGTGGGTTGGTGGCCATGGAGACCTTGGAATGTGGCAGTAGCTAAGGGACTCTGCAGGATTCTCCAACCCGAAGGGCTTGACACAACTCCAACAAGGAAGCTTCCTATGTGGAGATGAGAGGTCTTATGTCTGGTGCCTCAGGAAAGCACCGTATGCTGGTCTTCGAACCCAGGCCTCTGAGGAGTGATACCTGGACACCAAAGCAAGAGTTCATAATAGGGCTTAGGGGCCTGTCTGGTTCAATCTTCTGTCTCTGCGGATATCTGTCTGTGTGTCTGCATGGAGGTAGTAGTTGCTCAGCTTGTGTCATAATGCCCCTATTTGTCCAGTGCGGCTTGCGGTAGTGGGATGTCCTTGGGGACCTTGAGGTTTCTACTATTTTGTAGAGTTGTGGCCAATGGAATGGGCAGTTTCTTAGGAGAGAGCAGGCACAGTTCTGTGGTGTGGCTCCAGAGACCCCAGCCTGGAGGCTGTGTGGGCCATGGCTGTGCAGACAGACATCCAAAAACCCTAACTCAGCTCAGGTTTGGGGCCGAGGTTATGGCAGGCCTGATCTACAGTCCATGAGGGGAGCTCCTCTGGATATGAAAGAAGGGTGAGAGGGAGGCAGTCGCTCAGGCTTTTGTCTCTGGATGTTTTGTCCACAATGGCCGTTTAATGTAGGAGTTGCCTCATGGGTCGTAGAAGTCTCCCTCTCTGGTAGTTTTCCAGGCCCCAAGAGTTTGGGGTCATTCTGTGGGAAGGGAAGTGTCCTGTTTTCTGCTTCATGTGTCCCCCCAGTAGAGGGATTCTAGAGCATAGAAGTGGGTACTGACAACTGGAATACTCGCCCTCGGGTTAAGCCTGGGGGCCTATGGATATGACAACCCCATATGCAGGATCTTGGTCCAGCCACTAAGAGGCGTTACTTTAATAAGGGACTCACGCTGCAGGTCACAATGCATGTCTGTGCCCTAGGCGGCCCTCAAGCACTGGCGTGGCCTTTCGGACAATGCAGGTTTTCCCACATTGAACGGTGGACTACATGCCAACCACAAGGTTTCTGGCCATGGGGAGGAGGAATTCTAATTTCTGCATCACGTTCACCCCTGGGCAGTGATTGGAGATAAGGTCTAGGTTCTGAAGCCTGAAAAATGCGGTTGGGAAGAGATGACAACCTACAGCCATAGCGGGTCTTATGTGTCCATTTTGGGGCCAGCTGTCTGGGTGTCGTTTGGGATGTCTTGTCTCAGGCTGTGCCAGACAGGGCATTAGTATACAGGGTAGGCTGTATAATTGCTTTACCATCGAGTGACATGCATTAGAAAATCATTTGGGGTTTCTTATTAGCAGCATATGGCAAAGTTTTTCTTCTGGAGGGCAGGCAGAGTGCTGCATTGTGGCATTGGAATTCCCAAACTGGAGGGATTGTGGGCCAGGAGAGTGAGGACGGAAGCTGAGAACACAAACTAGGCTTAGGTTTCGGGGCAAGGGCATGGCAGGCACACTCTGCAGAGCTGATTTGAGATCTCATGTGTCTGAAGTTAGGTCGAGGATCAGACTTTGGCTCAGGTTTGAGTTTCTTTCCATTTTGGCCCCTTCAAGAAGAGGGGGGATTATGAGGCCATGGGGGTTTTGCCACTATTGGAGTTGTGAGATGCTCCAAACCGCAAGGATTCCTTCTGTGGGACAATTAAGATTTGTTGGATGGCTCCAGGACGTCTTATAAGGTATTTTTTCAGAACAGGGTTCTACGTATGGATGCCTGGGCAGCAGCCTCACATTCCAATTGTCTCCTAGCAACAAGAAACGTTTGATCTGCTGGCTTGGGGTAGCAACAGAGGGGGCTGAGTTGAATGGACTTTCCTGAGGATGGTCTTAATGTTGGTTTGAGTCCATGGAGACCTTGGTATGGGGCAGTGGCACCAGGGCCCTGAAAGTTTCTCCTAACCAGAGGTTATGACAAAGCTCCAATTAGCAAGTTTTCCATGGGGAGACGAGATTTGTTCTTATTGGTGCCTCAGGAAACCACCATATGCTGGTATTGGAAACGAGGCCTCTGAGGAGCGATGCCTGGAAACCAAAGCAATGGATCTGATTAGGGCCTAGGGGCCTGTCCGGATCCATATTTTTCTCTGGGGACATCTGTTGTCTGAGTGGAGGTAGTTGTTCAGCTGGTTTGAGATCACCCCTGTTTGTCCTGGGCGGCCTAAACTATTGGGATGGCCTCGGTGACTTTTTAGGTTTTTTCTAATTGGCAAGGTTGTGGCCAATGGAATGGGAAGAATTCCCTTGAAAGGGAAGCACAGTCCTGAGGTGTGGCTCCAGGGACCCAAGTGTGGAGCATGTGTAGTCCAGGGCTATTTGGACAAAAGTCTGAAAACACAAACTCCACTTAGGTTGGAGGATGTAGGTATGGCCGGCCCGATCTATAGACCGTGAGGAGAACTCTTCGGGATATGAACAAAGGGCGAATGTGAGGTGCTTGCTCATGCTTTTTTTTTTTTTTTTCTGGAAATGTGTCACCGATTGCCATGGAATGTCGGGGTGTCCTCATGGGCCATCGATGAGGCTCCCTTTCTGGGGACTTGACCCGATCCCAAGAGTTTGGGGTCATTCTGTCGGAAGGGAGGAGGACTTTCTGGTTTTTTTTTTGTTTATTTTTTTATTATTTTTTTTTTAACCTCAGGTGGACCACCAAAAGAGGCATTCCAGAGCAGAGTCGTGGGTGGGGGCAACTGGACAACCAGACCTCTGGTTAACATTGGGACCTAAGAACATGGCAAGCCCCATATGTGGGCTCTTGGTCCAGACACTGAGAGGCCTTCCTTGAGGAATGGTCTCACACTGAGTTTCACAATGTGTTTTTGTGCCCAAGGAGCCCCTCAAGTCAGGGCGTGGCCTAATGTACCATGCTGGTTTCTCCTACAGAGAACATTGCACAATAAGGCAACCACAAGTTTTCTGGCCATGGGGAAGAAGGAGTTGTAATTTCTGCAACACTTTCACTCCTGGACTGTGATTGGATTTAAGGTCTAGGTTCTGAAGCCTGAAAACTGAGGTTGGGAAGAGATGAAGCCCTAAGGCCATGGTGTGTCTGATGTGCTCAGTGTTCGGCCAGCTGTTGAGTGTGGGTTTGGAGGTGCAGGCTCAGGCTGTGGCAGACAGCGAATTAGTGCCCAGGCTAGACTCTATCATTGGGGTGCAGTCGAGTTTCGTGCAGGATGGTACTCATTTGTGGTTACAGGGTAGCCCCAGAGGGCAACGTTTTTCTTCTGGAGGGAAGACACAGTGTCACATACTAGCTCCAGAATTCCCAAACTTGAAGGCTTGTGGGCCAGGAGTGTGAGGAAAAAATTCTGAGAACACAAGCCAGACTTAGATTTCGGGGTGAAGGGACGGCAGGCACCCTCTGCAGAGATGATTCGAGATCCTGTATGCCTGAAGACAGAGCTAGGATCAGACGTTGGCTTAGGTAGGAGTTTCTGTCCATGATGGCCCCTTAATAAATGGGAGGGTGTCACGAGGACATGGAGGTTTTCCCACGATTTGAATTTTGAGATGCTCCAAACCGCAATGATTCCTTCTGTGGGACAGGTGAGACCGGTGGATGGCTCCAGGACATCCCATAAGGAAGTTATCCAGAGCAGGGTTCTAAGGATGGATGCCTGGGCAGCCTGCCTCCCATTCCAGGTGTCTCATAGAGCCAAGGCAAGTTCGATCTGCCTGATCTAGTGGAGCAACCGAGGGGGGTGTGTTGAAATGGGTGAGTTGAGGATGGGTCATAATGTGCATTTGTGTCCATGGAGACCTTGGAATGGGGTCTTGATCCGGGTCCTTGAGGGATGTTCATAACCGGAGGTTTTGATGGAGCTCTAAAGAGTATGTTTCCTATGTAGAGAAGAGAATTGTTTTGATGAGTGCCTAAGGAATCTCCCATATGCTGGTATTGGAAACCAGGTCTTTGAGGAGAGATGACTGGAAACAAAAGCAATGGATATGATTAGAGCCTAGGTGCCTGTCCGGTTCAATCTCTTTGCTGGGGATACGTGTCTAAGTATCTGAGGTGAGGTAGTTGCTCAGATTGTGTCAGATCGCCCCTGTTTGTCCTGGGCGACCTATAATATTGGAATGGCCTCGGGACTTTGGAGTTTCTCCTAATCTATAGGGTTGTGGTCAATGGAATGGGCAGAAATCCCCTGGAGAGGGCAGGCAAAGTTCTGAGTTTGGCTCTAGGGGCCCAACCTTGTGGGTGTGTGGGCCAGGCCTGTTGAGCAAAAATCTGAAAACACAAACTCCGCTTAGAATTGGGGACATAGTTATGGCACGCCCAATCTACAGACCGTGATAACACTTCAGGATATGAAAAAGTGTGAGTTTGAGGTGCTTGCTCAGATTTTGTCTCTGGATTTGTGTCAACAATGTGGGTGGAATGCTGGCGTGGCCTCATGGGTTGTGGACGGCTTTCCTTCTCTGAGGATTTGACCCAATCCCAAGAGTTTGGGTATGTTCTGTGGGATGGGAGGAGTCCTTTCTGTTTTTTATTTTATTTTATTTTATTTTTTGTACCTCATGTGTCCCAATAAAGGAGGGATTCCAGAGCAGAGTCCTCGGGAGGGACAACTGGACAACCCCACCTCTGTTTTAGTTTGGGGGCCTAGGGGCATGGCACGTCCAATATGTGGGCTCTTGATTCAGACACTGAGAGGCCTTCCTTGAGGACAGGGCTCATGCTGAGGGTCACAATGCCTATTTGTGCCAACAAGGCCCTCAAGCATGGGAAGGGCCTCATGGGCCACGCTGGATTCTCCGACACTGAACGTTGGAGAATATGCCAACCACAAGGTTTCTGGCCATGGCGAAGGAAGAGTTGTGACTTCTGCATCACGTTAACCCCTGGACAGTGATTGGAGTTTAGGTCTAGGTTCTGAAACCCGAAAACCGAGGTTGGGAAGAGATGAAGACCTAAGGACCTGTTGGGTCCAATGAGCTCAGTGTGCGGCCAGCTGTTCAGCGTAGGTCTGGAGGTGTGGGCTCATGCTGTGTCAGACAAGGCATTAGACAGGGTAGACTGTATATTTGGGGTGCAGTCGAGTGGCGTTCAATTGATCCTCATTCGGGTCTCTAGGTAGTTCCATAAGGCAACGTTTTTTCTCTGGGAGGGCAGGCAGAGTGCTGCATTGTGGCCCCAGTATTGCCAAACTGTAGGGCTTTTGGGCCAGGGGTGTGAGGACTGTAGTCTGAGAACACAAGCTAGGCTTCGTTTTTGAAGTGAGGGCACAGAAGGCACACTCTGCAGAGCTGAATCATGATCTCATGCACCTGAAGTCAGGGCGAATATCAGACGTTTGCTCAGGTTGGAGTTTCTGTCCATGATGGCCACTTTATAAAGTGGAGCGTCTCAAGAGGCCATGTAGATTTTCCCACAATGGGAGTTCTGAGATGCTCCAGACTGCAAAGATTCCTTCTGTGGAACACTTGAGACCTGTTGGATGGCTCTAGGATGTCCCATATGGAATGACTCCAGAGTAGGGTTCTAAGGATTGATGCCTAGGCAGCCCACCTCCCATTCTAGTTGTCTCCTAGCGACAAGGCAGGTTTGATCTGCAGGCCCTGGGGGAGAAACCAAGGGGGTTGAGTTGACATGGACGCTCCCGAGGATAGATCATAATGTGGGTTTAAGTCCATGGAGACCTTGGAATGGGGCGCTTGATCCGGGGCCCTGAAAGATTCTCCTAAACAGAGGTTTTTATAGAGCTCCAAAGAGTACATTTCCTATATGGAGACGAGATTTTTCTGATGAGTGCCTCAGTAATCCCCTTATGCTGGTATTGGAAACCAGGCCTCTGAGGAGAGATGCCTGGAAACAAAAGCAATGGATCTGATTAGGGCCTAAGTGCCTGTCCAGTTCAATCTTATTCTATGGGGATATCTGTCTCTGGGTCTGAGTGGAGGTAGTTTCCTAACTTGTGAAAGATCATCCCTGTTTGTCCTGGGCAGCCAACACTATTCAGATGGCCTCGGGGAGTTTGGAGGTTTCTCCTAATCTATAAGGTTGTGGCCAATGGAAATGGCAGAATTCCCCTGGAGAGGGAAGCCACACACCTGAGGTGTGGCTCCAGGGGCCCCAGCTTGGATGGTGTGTGGACCAGGACTGTGGGGACAGAAGTTTGAAAACACAAACTCAGCTTATGTTTGGGGATGTATGTATGAAGGCTCGATCTACAGACCGTGAGAATTTTCCGGGCTATGAACAAAGGGCGAGTATGTGGCACTTGCTCAGGCTTTTGTCCCTGGATTTTGTGTCAACGGTGGCCGTGGAATGTCGGGGTGTCCTCAAGGGCCATGGACAATTCTTTCTCTGGTGATTTGGCCTGATCCCAAGGGGTTGGGATCATTCTGTGGATGGGAAAAGTCCTTTCTGTATTTTTTTTTTTACCTCAGGTGTCCCACCAAAGAGGGATTCCAGAGCAGAGCCCTGAGTCGGGTGACTAGACAACTCGAACTCTGGTTGAGATTGGGTGACTAGGGGCTTGGCAAGCCCCATATGTGGGCTGTTGTTCCAGTCACTAAGAGGCTTCACAAGAAAATAAGGCTCACGCTGAGGGTCACAATATGTGTTTGTGCAAATTGTGGCCCTCAGGGATAGGTGGGACCTCATAGTCCATGCTGCTTTCTCCTACAATGAACGTTGGACAACATGCCAACCACAAGGTTTCTTGCCATGGTGAAGGAGAAGTCCTGATTCTTGCATCACGTTCACTCCTGAGCAGTGAGTGTAGATAAGGTCTAGGTTCTGAAGGTGAAAATTGAGGTTGGGTAGAGATGATGGCCTAAAGCCATTGTGGGTGTGATATGTTCTGTGTACGGCCAGCTTTCTGGGTGTTGGACTGGAGGTCTGCCCTCAGGCTGTGTCAGACAGGGCTTTAGTGCACAGGCTAGACTGTATAATTGGGGTATGGTCGAGTGGCATGCAGGTTGTTACTCATTTGGCGTTTCTGGTTAGCCCTATAGGGCAACATTTTTCTTCTGGAGGCCAGGCAGAGTGCTGCATTGTGTCTCCAGAATTTCCAAACTGGAGGGGTTGGCCAGGATTCTGAGGACGGAAGTCTGAGAACACAAGATAGGCTTAGGTTTCAAGGCGAGGGCCCAGCAGGCACACTCTCAAGTGCTGAATCGAGATCTCATGCTTCTGAATTCAGGGCGAGGATCAGACTTTGGGTTAGGATGGAGTTTCTGTCCATGATGGCCCATTTATGAAGGTGTGGTGCATCATGAGGAAATGGATGTTTTCTCACAGTGTTATTGTGTGATGCTTCAAACCACAAGGATTCATTCTGCGAGACAGTCAAGACAGGTTGGTTGGATTCAAGACGTCCCATAAAGAAGTTCTCCAGAGCAGGGTTCTAAGGATGGATGCCTGGGCAGCCCGCCTCCCATTCTAACTGTCTCCGAGTGACAAGGAAGGTTTGATCTGCTGGCTCTGGGTGAGCAGCCGAGGGGGCTGATTTGAAATGGACTCTCCTGAGAATGGTTCATAATGTAAGTTTGTGTCCTTGGAGACCTTGGGATTGGGCCATGGTGCCAGCGCCCTGAAGGATCCTCCTAACCTGAGGTATTGACACAGCTCCAAAGAGCAAGTTTCCCATGTGGAGATGAGATCTGTTCTGATTGTTTCCTTAGGAAACCCCCATATTCTGATATTGGAAACCAGGCCTCTGAGGAGAGATACCTAGAAACCAAAGCAATGCATCAGAAGTTGGCTCAGGTTGGAGTTTCTGTCCATGATGGCCCCTTTATAAAGGGGAGCATATCATGAGGCCATGTAGGTTTTCCCACGATAGGAGTTGTGAGATGCTCCAATCTGCAAGGATTCCTTCTGTGGGACAGTCAAGACCTGTTGGAAGGCTCCAGGACATCCCATATGGAAAGGCGCCAGAGCAGGATTCCAAGGATGGATGCCTAGAGAGTCTGCTTTGCATTCCAGTTGTCTCCTAGCGACAAGGCAGGTTTGATATTCTGCCTCTGGGGGAGTAATCGACGGGGCTGAGTTGAAATGTACTCTCCTGCCGAATGGTCATAATGCGGGTATGTGTCCATGGAGACCTTGGAATAGGGCGGTTGCTCCGGCTACCTGAAGGTTTCTCCTAACTGGAGGCTTTTACAGAGCTCCAAAGGATAAGTTTCCCATGTGAAGACAAGATTTGTTCTGATTGGTATCTCTGGAATCCCCCATATGCTGGTATTGGAAAACAGGCCTCTGAGGAGAGATGCTTAGAAAAAAAAGCAATGGAACCAATTACATTCTAGGGGCCAGTCCAGTTTAATCTTATTCTCTTGGGTTATCTGTCTACGGGTGAGTTGACGTCGTTGCTCAGCTTGTGAGAGATCGCCCCTCTTTGTCCTGGGTGGCCTACACTATTGGAATGGCCTCTGGGACTTTGGAGGTTTCTCCTTATCTGTAGGGTTGTGGCCAATGGAATGGGAAGAATTTCCTAGGAGAGGGCAGGCACAGTCCTGAGGTGTGGCTCCAGGGGCCTCAGTCTGGAGGGTGTGTGGGACAGGGATGTCAGGATAGAAGTCTGAAAACACAAACTCGGCTTAGGTTTGGGGACGTAGGTATGGCAGGCCCAATCTACAGACTATGAGGAGAATTTTTTGGGCTATGACCTAAGGGTGAGTGTGAACGCTTGCTGAAGCTTATGTCTCTGGATTTTGTGTTAATAGTGGCCGTGGAATGTCGGGCTGGCCTCATGGGCCATGGACGAGTCTTTCTCTCTGGACCCCAATCACTTGGAATGGCCCAATCCCAAGTGATTGGGGTCATTCTGTGAGTGGGAGGAGTCCTTTCTGTGTTTATTTACCTCAAATGTCCCACCAAAGAGGGATTCCAGAGCAGAGCCCTGAGTAGGGATGACTAGATGTCTCTACCTCTGGTTAAGATTGGGTGACTTGGCGCATGGCAGGCCCCATATGCGGGCTCATGGTCCAGCCACTGAGAGGCTTTACTTGAGGACAGGGCTCAAACTGAGGGTCCCAATGTGTGTTTGAGCCCACCGCAGCTCTTAAGCATAGGCAGGGCCTCAGGGACCCTACACTACCCTCAGGGGCCCTACTACTACCCCTGTAGGCCCTACAGGGGTCCTACACTGAACGTTGGACAAGATGCCAACCACAAGATTCTGGCGAGAGGGAAGGAGAAGTTCTGATTTCTGCATCACTTTCACCCATGGGAAGTGAGTAGAGATAAGGTCTAGGATTCTGTAGCCTGAAAACCGAAGTTGGAAAGAGATGGCGACCTAAGGCCATGGTGGTTCAGATGTTCTCAGTGTACTGCAAGCTGTCTGGGTGTCGGTTGGGAATTCAGGCCTCAGGTTCTGTCAGACAGGGCATTAGTGCACAGGCTAGACTATATAATTGGTGTACAGTTGAGTGACGTGCAGGTTTATCCTCATTTGAGGTTTCTGGGTAGACCCATAGGGCAATATTTTTCTTCTAGAGGGCAGGCAGAGTGCAGCACTGTGTCATCGGAAATCCCAAAATAGAGGGTGTGTGGTCCAGGAGAGTGAGGACGGAAGTCGGAGAACACTAGCTACGCTTAGGTTTTGGGGTGAGGGCACAACAGGTACACTCTGAAGAGCTGAATCAAGATCTCGTGCATCTGAAGTCAAGGCGAAGATCAGCTGTTGGCTCAGGTTGGAGTTTCTTTCCATGATCTGCCTTCATGAAGATTGGGGGCATCATGTGACCTTGGAAGCTTTCCATGATATGAGTTGTTAGGTGGTCCATGCACAAGGACTCCTGTGGGACAGTCGAGACCTGTTGGATGGCTCAAGGATGTCCCATAAGGAAAGACGCAAGAGCAGGGTTCTAAGGATGGATGCCTGAAGAGCCCAACTCGCATTTCAATTGTCTCCTAGCGACAAGGCAGGTTCAATCTGCTGGCTCTGGGGTAGCAACCGAGGGGGTTTAGTTGAAATGGACTCTCCTGAGGATGGGTCATAATTTGGGATTGTGTCCATGGAGATATTCAAATGGGGCAGTGGCTCCAGTGACCTGAAGTTTTCTCCTAACTGGAGGTTATGACACAGCTCCATAGAGCAAGATTCCCATGTGGAGACGAGATTTTTTCTGATAGGTAGCTCTGGAAACCCCCTTATGCTGGTATTGGAATCCAGGACTCTGAGGAGAGATGCCTGAAAACAAAAGCAATGGATCCAATTAGGGCCTAGGTGCCTGTCTTGTTCAATATTCTTTTCTATGGATATCTGTCTAAGGTTCTGATTGGAGGTAGTGGCTCAGCTTTTGCCAGAGGGTCCCTGTATGTCCAGGACATTCTACACTATTGGGATAGCCTCAGAGATTTTGGATGATTCTCCTAATCTGTCAGGTTGTGCCAAATGAATGAGCAGAATTCCCTTGGATAGAGCAGGCACAGTCCTGAGGTGTGGCTCCATGGGGCCCAGCCTTTAGGGTGTGTGGGTGAGGACAATGGAGACAGAAGTCTGAAAACACAAACTCGGCTTAGGTTTGGGGACATAGGTATGGCAGGCCCGATCTACAGACCTTGAAAATTTTGGGGGCTCTGAACAAAGGGCAAGTGTGTGGCGCTTTTTCAGGTTTTTGTCTCCGGATTTTGTGTCAATGGTGGCCGTGGAATGTCAGGCTGGCCTCATCGACCATGGACGAGTATTTCTCTCTGTGGATTTGGCCAAATTCCAAGTGTTTGGGGTCATTCTTTGGATGGTAGGAGTCCTTACTTTTTTTTTTCTTTATCTTTTTTTTTTTTTTTTTTTTTTTTTTTTTTTTACCTTATGTGTCCCACCAAAGAGGGATTCCAGAAAAGAGCTCTGAATAAGGTTGACTAGACTTCTCAAGCTCTGGCTAGGATTGGGGGAGTAGGGGCATGGCAAGTCCCATATGCAGGCTCTTGGTCCAGCCCCGGAGAGGCTTTACTTGAGGCCAGGGTTCATGCTTAGGGTCCTAATGTGTGTTTGTGCCCATCGCAGCCCTCAAGCATGTCTGAGGCCTCATGGGCCATGCTGGGTTCTCATATACTGAACGTTGGACAACATGCCAACCACAAGGTTTCTGGTCATGGGGAAGGTGAAGTTCTGATTTCTGCATCACGTACGTCACTTAGTTGTGAGTGGAGATAATGTCTAGGTTCAGAAGCCTGAAGACCAAGGTTGGGAAGAGATGATGACCTAAGGCCATGGCATGTTCGATGTGTTCAGTGTGAGGCCAGGTGTCTGGGTGTCGGTCACGAGGTCTGGGGTCAGGCTGTGTCAGACAGGGCATTAGTGCCCAGGCTAGACTGTATAATTGGGGTACAGTCTAGAGAATTGCAGGTTGATCCTCATTTGATGTTTCTGGGTAGACCCCTAGGGCAAAGTCTCTCTTTTGGAGGGCAGGCAGAGTGCTGCATTTTGTCTCCAGAATTCCCAAAGTGGAAGGCTTGTGTGCCAGGAGGGTGAGGACGGAATTCTGAGAACGTGAGCTGGCTTAGGTTTTGGAGCGAGGGAAAGGCAGGCACACTCTGCAGAGCTGAATTGAGATCTCATGCATCTGAAGTCAGGGCAAGGATCAGACGGGAGTTTCTGTCCATGATGTCCTCTACCTGAAGGTGGAGGCATCACGAGGCCATGGAGGTTTTCCCACGGTGCGAGTGTGTGATGCTGCAAACCACAAGGATTCCTTCTGCAGGACAGTTGAGACCTGTTGAATGGATCAAGGACACCCCATTAGGAATTTCTCCAGAGCAGAGTTCTAACAACGGATACCTGGGCAACGAACTCGCATTCCAATTGTCTCCTAGTGACAAAGCAGGTTTGATCTGCTGGCACTGGGTGAGCAACCGCCAGGTTTGAGTTGAAATGGACTCTCCTGAGGATGGGTCATAATGTGGGATTGTGTCCATTGAGACATTGGAATGGGGCGGTGGCTTCAGTGACGTGAAATTTTCTCCTAACTGGAGGTTTTGACACAGTTCCATATAGCATGATTCCCATGTGGCATGCGATTTGTTCTGATTGGTAGCTCCAGAAACCCCCATGTGCTGGTATTGGAATCCAGGCTTCTGAGGAGAGATACGTGAAAACAAAAGCAATGGATCCGTTTAGGGCCTAGGTGCCTGTCCTGTTCAATCTTCTTTTCTATGGATATCTATCTACAGGTCTGATTGGAGGTAGTGGCTCAGCTTGTGGCAGATGGTCCCTGTTTGTCCCGGACATTCTGCAATATTGGGGTGGCCTCGGGGACTTCGGATGTTTCTCCTAATCTGTCAGGTTGTGCCAAAGGAATGAGCAGAATTCCCATGGAGAGGGCAGGCACAGTCCTGAGGTGTGGCTCCATGGGGCCAAGCCTTGAGGGTGTGTGGGCTAGGACAATGGAGACAGAAGTCTGAAAACACAAACTTGGCTTAGGTTTGGGGACATAGGTATGGCAGGCCCGATCTACAGACCGTGAGAATTTTTCAGGCTTTGAACAAAGGGCGAGTGTGTGGCGCTTTTTCAGGCTTTTGTCTCCGGATTTTGTGTCAATGGTGGCCGTGGAATGTCAGGATGGCCTCATCAGCCATGGACGAGTATTTCTCTCTGTGAATTTGGCCCAATTCCAAGTGTTTGCGGTCATTCTTTGGACGGTAGGAGTCCTTTCTCTATTTTTTTTTAACCTCATGTGTCCCACCAAGGAGGGATTCTAGAGAAGAGATCTGAGTAGGGGTGACTAGACTTCTCAAGAACTGGTTAAGGCTTGGGGAGTAGGGGCATGGTAATCTCCATATGTGGGCTCTTGGTCCAGCCCCGGAGAGGCTTTACTTGAGGCCAGGGATCATGCTTAGGATCCTAATGTGTGTTTGTGCCCATCACAGCCCTCAAGCATGTCTGAGGCCTCATGGGCCATGCTGGTTTCTCCTACATTGCACGTTGGACAACATGCCAACCACAGGGTTTCTGGTCATGGGGAAGGAGGAGTTCTGATTTCTGCATCATGTACACGGCATGGCAGTGAGTAGAGATAAGGTCTAGATTCTGAAGCCTGAAAACCGAGGTTGGTAAGAGATGACAACCTAAGGCCATGGTGGGTCCGATGCACTTAGTGTGCGGCCAGATGTCTGTGTCCATCATGAGGTCTGGGCTCAGGCTGTGTCAGGCAGGGCATTAGTCCCCAGGCTAGACTGTATAATTGGGGTACAGTCGAGTGATGTGAAGGTTGGTCCTCATTTGGGGTTTCTGGTTGGCCCCATAGGGCAAAGATTTTCTTCTGGAGGGCAGGCAGAGTGCTGCATTCTGGCTCCAGAATTGCCAACTTCAGGGCTTGTGGGCCAGGTGTTTTAGGACAGAAGTCTGAGAACACAAGTTCAGCTTTGAATTCGCAGCGGTGACATGGCAGGCACACTCTACAGACCTGAAATGAGATCTCGTGCATCTGAAGTCAGGGCGAGGATCAGATGTTGGCTTAGGTTGGAGTTTCTGTACATGATGTCCCCTTCATGAAGGTGGGGGGGGCATCAGGAAACCATGGAAGATTTCCAACTTTGTGAGTGTGTGATGCTCCAAACCACAAGGATTCCGTCAGCGGGACAGTCACGACATTTTGGATGGATCAAGGACGTCCCATAAGAAATGCTCCAAAGCACAGTTCTAATGATGGATGCCTGGGCAGTCCAACTTGCATTCCAGTTGTGTCCTAGTGAAAAGGAGGATTTGATCTGCTGTCACTGGGGGAACAACCGAGGGGGCTGAATTGAAATGGAATCTGATGAGGATCAGTCGATGTGGATTTGTGTCCATGGATCCCTTGGAATGGGGCAGTGGCTCTGTTGCCCTGAAGAATTCTCCTAACCTGAGGTTTTGATGCAGCTCCAAAGAGCAAGTTTCCCATGTAGAGACGAGATTTGTTCTGAAACCCCCTCAACCTGGTATTGGAAACCAAGCATCTGGGGAACAATGCCTGGAATCCAAAGCAATGGATCTGATTACGGTCTAGGGGCCTGTCCTTTTCAATATTCTCCTCTGAGTGTCTCTGTCTAAGATTCAGAATGGAGGTCACTGCTCAGCTTGTGTCAGATCACCCATGTTTGTTGGGGGAGGCCAACACTATTGGACTGGTCTTGGGAATTGGAGGTTTCTCCTAATCTGTAAGGTTGTGGCAAATGAAACGGGCAGAGTTCCCTTGGAGAGCACTGGCACAGTCCTTAGGTGTGACACCACCTTTCTGGGTGTCATCCAGGAGGTCCAGGCTCAGGCTGTGTCAGACAGGGCATTAGTGCCAAGCTTAGAATGTATAATTGGAGTAAAGTTGAGTGGCATGCAGGTTGATCCTCATTTGGCGTTTCTGGGTAGCCCCAGGGGCAACGTTTTTCTTCTGGAGGGAAGGAAGAGTGCTGCATTGTGGCGACGGAATTCTCACACTGGAGGGCTTGTGGGCCAGAATTGTGAGGAAGGAAGTGTGAGAACACAAGCTAGGCTTAGGTTTTGGGTCAAGATCATGGCAGGCACACTCTGGAGAGCTAAATCTAAATCTCATGCATCTGAAGTCAGGGCGAGGATCAGACGTAGGCTCAGGTTGAAGTTTCTGTTCAGGATGGCCCCTTCATGATGGTGGGGGGCATCATGGGGCTATGGAGACTTTCCCACGATTGGCATTGTATGTTGCTCCAATCGGCAAGGATTCCTTCTACGGGACAGTCGAGACCGGTCAGATTGCTCCAGGATGTCCCATGCGGAACCACGGCAGTGCAGGGTTCTAAGGATGGATTCCTGGAGTGCCCGCCTCACATTCCTATTGTCTCCTAGTGACAAGGCAGGTTCGATCTGCTTCTTTTGGGGAGCAACCAAAGGGGATGTGTTGAAATGGACTCGCCTGTGGATGGGTCATAATGTGGGTTTGTGTCCATGGAGACCTTGGAATGGGGTGTTGGCTGCTGGGACCTGAAGGTTTCCCTTAACTGGAGGTTGTGACACAGCTCCAAAATGCATGTTTCCCATGTGGAAATGAGATTTGTTCAGACTGGTACCTCCAGAAGAACACATATGCTGGTATTGGAAACCAGGCCTCTGAGGAGAGATGCCTGGAATCAAAAGCAATGGATCTGATTAGGTCCTAGGTGCCTGTCCGGTTCAATCTTCTTCTCTGGGGTTATCTGTCTATGGGTCTGAGTTGAGGTAGTTGCTCATCTTGGGACAGATCACCCTGTTTGCCCTGAGTGGCCAACACTATTGGGATGGCCTCAGGGACGTTGGAGTGTTCTCCTAATCTTTAGGGTTGTGGCCAATGGAATGGGCAGAATTTGCTTGGAGAAGGCAGGCACAGTCCTGAGGCATGGCTCCAGGGGCCCCAGCCTGGAGGGTGTGTGGGCCAGGACAGTGGGGACAGAAATCTGAAAACCCAAACTCAGCTTAGGTTTGGGGACGTAGGTATGACAGGCCTGATCTATAGACCGTGAGGAGAATTTTTCAGGCTATGAACAAAGGGCAAGTGTGAGGCATATATCCAGGCTTTTGTCTCTAGATTTTGTGTCAATGGTGGCCATGGAATGACGGGATGGCCTCTTTGGCCATGGATGATTCTTTCTCTTTTAAGATTTGGTTAGATCCCAAATTTTGGGGCTCATTCAGGGGATGGAGGAGACCCTTCGTTATTTTTTTCCTCAGGGGTTCCAGAGCAGAGACCTGAATAGGGGTGACTAGACCTCTCAACCTCTCATCAATATTGGGGGACTTGGGATGGCAATGCGGGTTCTTGGTCCAGCCCCTGAGAGGCTTTACTTGAGGACAGGGCTCACACTGAGGGTCCCAATGTGTTTGTGCCCATTGCGGTTCTCAAGCATGGGCAGGGACTCATGGGCTACACTGGATTCTCCTACACTGAACGTTGGAAAACATGCCAACCACAAGGTTTCTTGCCTTGAGGAAGAAGGAGTTTCATTTCTGCATCACGTTCACCCCTGGGTAGTGAGTATATATAAGGTCTAGGTTCTGAAGCCTGAAAACCAAGGTTGGGAAGAGATGATGACCTAAAGCCATGGCGGGTCTGATGTGCTCAGTGTACAGCCAGCTGTCTGGGTGTCGGTTGGGAATTCAGACCTCAGGCTGTGCAAGACAGGGCATTAACGCCCAAGCGAAACTGTATAATTGGGGTAGAGGCAAGTGGCATGCAGGTTGATCCTCATTTGGTGTTTCTGGTTAGCCGCATAGGACAACGTTTCTCTTCTGGAGGGCAGTCAGAGTGCTGCATTGTGTCTCTCCAGAATTCCCTAACTGGAGGGCTGGTGGGCTCGGAGTGTGAGGACGAAGTCTGAGAACAATAGCTAGGTTTTGCTTCGGGGCGGGGTTTCGGCAGGCACACTCTGCAGAGTTGAATCAAGTATCGTGCATCTGAAGTCAGGGCGAGGATTAGACGTTGGCTCAGGTTGGAGTTTCTGTCCAAGATGGCTCTTTCATGAAGGGGACGGTGCACCACGAGGCCACAGAGCTTTTCCCATGATGGGAGTGGTGAGGTGCTCCAAAGCGCAAGGATTCCTTCTGCAGGACAGCTGTGACCTGTTGGATGGCTCCAGGACGTCCCATATGGAATTACTTCAGAGTAGTTTTCTACAGATGGATGCCTAGCCAGCCCGCCTCACATTCCAATTGTCTCCTAGTGACAAGATAGGTTCGATCTGCTGGCTCTAGGGGAGCACCCAAGGGCACTGAGTTGAAATAGACTCTCCTGCAGATGGGTCCTAATGTGGGATTGTGTCCATGGAGACCTTGGAATGAGGTGGTGGCACCGGGGCCCTGAAGGATTTTCCTAGCCGGAGGTTTTGACACAGCTTGAAAGAGCACGTTTCCCATGTGGAGAAGACATTTGTTCTGACTGATGACTCAGGAAACCCCCATATGGTGGTATTGAAAACCAGGCCTCTGAGGTTCTGACATAGCTCCACGAGCAAGTTTCCAATGTGCAGAAAAGACTTGCTCTGAAAGGGCCTCTGGAAACCCCATAGGCTGGTATTGGAAACCAGGCCTCTGAGAAGAGATGCCTGGAAACCAAAGCAATGGATCTGATTAGGGCCTAGGGGCCTGTCCAGTTCAATGTTCTTCTCTGGGGACATCTGTCTCCAAGTTGGTGTGGAGCTAGTTGCTCAGCTAGTGTCAGATCACAGCTGTTTGTTCCAAGCGGCCTACAATATTGGTATGGTCCCAGGGACATTGGAGATTTCTCCTGATTTATATGGTTGTGGCCAATGGAATATGAAGAATTCCCTTTGAGAGGGCAGGAACAATCCTGAGGTGTGGTTCCAGGGGCCCTACCCTGGAGGGTGTGTGTTTTCAGACAACTGTCCAAACAGCCCAGGCCTACACAACCTACAGGATCAGGCCCCTGGAGCCAAACCTGAGGACTGTACTTGCCCTCTCCAAGGGAATTGTGTGTGCCCATTCGAATGGCCACAACCCTTCTAATAGGATAAACCTCCAATGTCCCTGATTCAACTCAATAGTGGTGACTTCCCAGGAAAAACAGGGGCAATCTGAGCCCAACTGAGCACCTACCTGCACTCAGACCCATAGACAGATGTCCCCAGAGATAAAAAGGAAAGAACAGGCCCCTAGGCACTAATCAGATCCATTGCTTTGGTTTTCAGGCATCTCTCCTCAGAGGCCTGGATTTCAAAAGCAGCATATAGCTGTTTCTTGAGAGACACATCAGAAAACATCTCATCTACACATGGGAAACTTGCACGTTGGGGCTGTGTCAAAGCCTCTGTTTAGGAGAACCATTTAGGGCCCCAGTGCCTCCGCTTCATTCCAAGGTCTCCATAGACACAAAAGCACGTTAGGACCCATCCCCAGGGGTGTCCATTTCAACTCAGCGTCCTCGGTTGCTCCCCACAGATCCAGGAGATCTAACCTGTCTTGTTGCTGGGAGACAATTGGAATGCGAGGTGGGCTACCCAGCCATCCATCCTTAGAACCCTGCTCAGAATCATTGGCCTGGAGCCAAACAACAGGTCTCAATTGTCCTACAGAAGACTCTCTGCAGTTTGGAGCTTCTCACAACTCCCATCGTGGGAAAACACCCATGGCCTCGTGATGCCCCCGTCCATTCATGAAGGGGCCATCAGGGACAGAAACTCCAACCTGAGCGATCGTCTGATCCTCGCCCTGACTTCAGATGCACGAGATCTCGATTCAGGTCTGTAGATTGTGCCTGCCATGGCCTCACCCAGAAACCTAAGCCTAGCTTGTGTTCTCAGACTTTTGTCGTCAGACTACTGGCCCACAAGCCCTCCAGTTTGGCAATCCAGAACTACAATGCAGCACTCTGCCGGCCCTCCAGAAGAAAAACATTGTCCTCTGGTGCTACCCAGTAATCCCAAATGAGGATCAACCTGCACCGACCTTGGCTGTACCCCAAATACATAGGCTGACCAGGGCACTAATGCCCTTTCTGACACAGCATGAGCCTGGAACCCCTGGCCCCTCCCAGACAGCTGGCCGCACACTGAGCACATCGAGCCGCCATGGCCTTAGGTCGTCATCTCTTCCCAACATCAGTTTTCAGGTTTCAGAACCTAGACCATATCTCCAATCACTGCCCAGGGTTGAAGGTGATGCAGAAATCAGAACTCCTTCCCCATGGCAAGAAACCTTGTGGTTGGCATGTTGTCCAACGTTCAGTGTAGTTGAAACCAGTGTGGCCCATGAGGCCCCGCCCATGCTCGCGGGCCACATTGGTCACAAACACACATTGTGACGCTCAGGCTGAGCCCAGTCCTCAAGTAAGGCCACTCAGTGGCTGGATGAAGAGATATCATATTGGGCTTGCCATGCCCCTAGGCCCCAATTTTTAACCATAGTTTGGGTTGTCCCTTCAGTCTTCCCCACGGCTTGGCTTTGGAATTCCTCTTTTGGTGGGACACCTGAGGTAACAAACCTGAAATGAGTCCTCCCATCCCACAGATTGACGAAAAGCAATTGGGAATCGGGCCAAATCCTCAGAGAGGAAGATTCGTCCATGGCCCATGAGGCGTCCCCGACATTCCACGGCCATCGCTGATACAAAATCCAGAGACAAAAGCCTGAGCAAGAGCCTCAGACTCGCACTTTCTTCATATCCTGAAGAGTTCTTCTCATGGTTTGTAGATCGGGCCGGCCATACCTACGTCCCCAAACCTAAGCTGAGTTTGTGTTTTCAGACTTCTGTCCTCAAAGTCTTGGGCCACACACCCTCCAGGCTGGGCCCCTGGAGCCACACATTAGGACTGTGCCTACCAATCCATGGGAATTCTGCCCATTCCATGGTCCAAAATCGTACAAATTAGGAGAAATCTCCAAAGTCCCTGAGGCCATCCCAATAGTGTAGGTCGCCCGGAACAAACAAGGGCTGTCTAACACCAGCTGATAATCGACCTCCACTCATACCATAGATGGATGTCCCCAGAGAAGAAGATTGAACCAGACAGGACCCTAGGCCATAATAGGATCCATTGCTTTGGGTTACAGGCATGTGTCCTCAAAAGCCTGATTCCAATAAGAGCATAGGGGTTTTCCTGAGGCACCCATCAGAACTCATCTCGTCTCCACAAGGAAACCTGTGCATGGGAGCCATGTCCAAAGCTTGGAGAGTACTTCAGGGTCCCGGTGCCACCGCCACATTCCAAGGCCCTCATGGACACATAAACACATTAGGACCCATCCTCAGGAAAGTCCATTTCAACTCAGTCACCCCGGTTGCTCCCGCAGAGCCATCAGATCTAAACTGTCTTGTTGCTAGGAGACAATTGGAATGCGAGGCGGGCTTCCCAGGCATCCATCCGCGAACGGTGCTCTGGAGTCATTCCATATGGGATGTCCTGGAGCTGTCCAACAGGTCTCAATTGTCCCGCAGAAGGAATCCGTGAAGGGGGCATCCCACAACTCCCAACGTGGGAAAACCTCAATGGCCTCGAGATTACGCTCCCTTCATGAAGCGGCCGTCATGCTCAGAAACTCCAACCTGAGCCAACGTCTGATCCTCGCCCTGACTTCAGATGCATGAGGGGTACCTGCAGGGGGTACCTGCCGTGCCCTCGCCCTGAAACCCAAGTCTAGCTTGTCTTCTCAGACTTCCGTCCTCACACTCCTGGCCCCGAAGCCCTCAAGTTTGGCAATTTCGGACCCACAATGCAGCACTCTGCCTGCCCTCTGAAAAAAAATGATTGCCTCATGAGCTGCCCAGGCACCTTAAATGAGGGTAAACCTACACAGCACTGGACTTTACCCAAATTATATAGTCTAACCTGGGCACTAATGCACTGTCGAACACAACCTGAGCCCGGACCTCCTGACCAACACCCAGAAAGCTGACCGCACACTGAGCACATAAAACCCGCCATAGCCTTAGGTCATCATCTCTTCCCTACCTCAGTTTTCAGGCTTCAGAACCGAGACCTTATCTCCAATCACTTCCCAGGGGTGAGTGTGATGCAGAAATCATAACTCCTCCTTACCCATGGCAAGAACCCTGTGGTTGGCACGTTGTCCAACGTTCAGTGTAGGAGAAACCAGCATTCACCCTGAGGCCCCGCCCATTCTTGAGTGCGACGAGGGCATACACACGCATTGTGACCCTCAGCATGAGTCCTGTCCTCTAGTAAGTCCTCTCAGTTGCTGGACCATTAGATGTCATAATGGGCTTGACATGTCCCTAGGCCCCAATTTTTAACCAAATTTCTGATGGTCCAGTCGCCCCTCCCCAGGGCTCTACTCGGGAATCGCTCATTTGGTGGGACACCTGAGGATAAAAAAGAAAAAAACAAGGATAAAACAAAACAAAAAAAAAAAAACGGACTTCTTCCAGCCCACAGAATGACCCCAAACTCTTTGGACGGGGCCAAACCACCAGAGAGTAAGACTCGTCCATTTCCCATGAAGTCACCCAGAAAGTCCACGACCATGAGTGACACGATATCCAGAGACAAAAACTTGAGCAGGAGCCTCACACTCGCCCTTCTTTCAAATCCCGAAGAGTTCTCCTCATGGTCTGTAGATCAGTCCTGCCATACCTATGACTCGAAACATAAGCCGAGTTTGTGTTTTCAGACAACTGTCCAAACAGCCCTGGCCTACACACCCTACAGGCTCAGGCCCCTGGAGCCAAACCTGAGGACTGTACTTGCCCTCTCCAAGGGAATTGTGTGTGCCCATTCCAATGGCCACAACCCTTCTCATAGGATAAACCTCCAAAGTCCCTGATCCATCTCAATACTGGTGGCTTCCCAGGAACAACAGGGGCAATCTGAGCCCAACTGAGCACCTACCTGCACTCAGACCCATAGACAGATGTCCCCAGAGGTAAAAAGGAAAGAACAGGCCCCTAGGCACTAATCAGATCCATTGCTTTGGTTTCCAGGCATCTCTCCTCAGAGGCCTGGATTTCAAAAGCAGCATATAGCTGTTTCTTGACTCACCCATCAGAAAACATCTCATCTACACATGGGAAACTTGCACGTTGGAGCTGTGTCAAAGCCTCTGTTTAGGAGAACCCTTTAGGGCCCCAGTGCCACCGCTTCATTCCAAGGTCTCCATAGACACAAAAGCACGTTAGGACCCATCCCCAGGGGTGTCCATTTCAACTCAGCGTCCTCGGTTGCTCCCCACAGATCCAGGAGATCTAACCTGTCTTGTTGCTAGGAGACAATTGGAATGCGAGGTGGGCTACCCAGCCATCCATCCTTAGAACCCTGCTCAGAATCATTGGCCTGGAGCCAAACAACAGGTCTCAATTGTCCTGCAGAAGACTCTCTGCAGTTTGGAGCTTCTCACAACTCCCATCGTGGGAAAACACCCATGGCCTCGTGATGCCCCCGCCCATTCATGAAGGGGCCATCAGGGACAGAAACTCCAACCTGAGCGATCGTCTGATCCTCGCCCTGACTTCAGATGCACGATATCTCGATTCAGGTCTGTAGATTGTGCGTGCCATGGCCTCACCCAGAAACCTAAGCCTAGCTTGTGTTCTCAGACTTTTGTCGTCAGACTACTGGCCCACAAGCCCTCCAGTTTGGCAATCCAGAACTACAATGCAGCACTCTGCCGGCCCTCCAGAAGAAAAACATTGTCCTCTGGTGCTACCCAGTAATCCCAAATGAGGATCAACCTGCACCGACCATGGCTGTACCCCAAATACATAGGCTGACCAGGGCACTAATGCCCTTTCTGACACAGCCTGAGCCTGGAACCCCTGGCCCCTCCCAGACAGCTGGCCGCACACTGAGCACATCGAGCCACCATGGCCTTAGGTCGTCATCTCTTCCCAACATCAGTTTTCAGGTTTCAGAACCTAGACCTTATCTCCAATCACTGCCCAGGGTTGAAGGTGATGCAGAAATCAGAACTCCTTCCCCATGGCAAGAAACCTTGTGGTTGGCATGTTGTCCAACGTTCAGTGTAGTTGAAACCAGTGTGGCCCATGAGGCCCCGCCCATGCTCGCGGGCCACATTGGTCACAAACACACATTGTGACGCTCAGGCTGAGCCCAGTCCTCAAGTAAGGCCACTCAGTGGCTGGATGAAGAGATATCATATTGGGCTTGCCATGCCCCTAGGCCCCAATTTTTAACCATAGTTCGGGTTGTCCCTTCAGTCTTCCCCACGGCTTGGCTTTGGAATTCCTCTTTTGGTGGGACACCTGAGGTAACAAACCTGAAATGAGTCCTCCCATCCCACAGATTGACGAAAAGCAATTGGGAATCGGGCCAAATCCTCAGAGAGGAAGATTCGTCCATGGCCCATGAGGCGTCCCCGACATTCCACGGCCATCGCTGATACAAAATCCAGAGACAAAAGCCTGAGCAAGAGCCTCAGACTCGCACTTTCTTCATATCCTGAAGAGTTCTTCTCATGGTTTGTAGATCGGGCCGGCCATACCTACGTCCCCAAACCTAAGCTGAGTTTGTGTTTTCAGACTTCTGTCCTCAAAGTCTTGGGCCACACACCCTCCAGGCTGGGCCCCTGGAGCCACACATTAGGACTGTGCCTACCAATCCATGGGAATTCTGCCCATTCCATGGTACAAAATCGTACAAATTAGGAGAAATCTCCAAAGTCCCTGAGGCCATCCCAATAGTGTAGGTCGCCCGGAACAAACATGGGCTGTCTGACACCAGCTGATAATCGACCTCCACTCATACCATAGATGGATGTCCCCAGAGAAGAAGATTGAACCAGACAGGACCCTAGGCCATAATAGGATCCATTGCTTTGGGTTACAGGCATGTGTCCTCAAAAGCCTGATTCCAATACGAGCATAGGGGTTTTCCTGAGGCACCCATCAGAACTCATCTCGTCTCCACAAGGAAACCTGTGCATGGGAGCCATGTCCAAAGCTTAGGAGAGTACTTCAGGGTCCCGGTGCCACCGCCCCATTCCAAGGCCCTCATGGACACAAAAACACATTAGGACCCATCCTCAGGAAAGTCCATTTCAACTCAGCCACCCCGGTTGCTCCCGCAGAGCCATCAGATCTAAACTGTCTTGTTGCTAGGAGACAATTGGAATGCGAGGCGGGCTTCCCAGGCATCCATCCGCGAACGGTGCTCTGGAGTCATTCCATATGGGATGTCCTGGAGCTGTCCAACAGGTCTCAATTGTCCCGCAGAAGGAATCCATGAAGGGGGCATCCCACAACTCCCAACGTGGGAAAACCTCAATGGCCTCGAGTTTCCACTCCCTTCATGAAGCGGCCGTCATGCTCAGAAACTCCAACCTGAGCCAACGTCTGATCCTCGCCCTGACTTCAGATGCATGAGATATTGGTACAGATCTGCAGGGGGTACCTGCCGTGCCCTCGCCCTGAAACCCAAGTCTAGCTTGTCTTCTCAGACTTCCGTCCTCACACTCCTGGCCCCGAAGCCCTCAAGTTTGGCAATTCCGGACCCACAATGCAGCACTCTGCCTGCCCTCTAGAAAAAAAATGATTGCCTCATGAGCTGCCCAGGCACCTTAAATGAGGGTAAACCTACACAGCACTCGACTTTACCCAAATTATATAGTCTAACCTGGGCACTAATGCACTGTTGAACACAACCTGAGCCCGGACCTCCTGACCAACACCCAGAGAGCTGACCACACACTGAGCACATAAAACCCGCCATGGCCTTAGGTCATCATCTCTTCCCTACCTCAGTTTTCAGGCTTCAGAACCGAGACCTTATCTCCAATCACTTCCCAGGGGTGAGTGTGATGCAGAAATCATAACTCCTCCTTACCCATGGCAAGAACCCTGTGGTTGGCACGTTGTCCAACGTTCAGTGTAGGAGAAACCAGCATTCACCCTGAGGCCCCACCCATTCTTGAGTGCGACGAGGGCATACACACGCATTGTGACCCTCAGCATGAGTCCTGTCCTCTAGTAAGTCCTCTCAGTGGCTGGACCATTAGATGTCATAATGGGCTTGACATGTCCCTAGGTCCCAATTTTTAACCAAATTTCTGATGGTCCAGTCGCCCCTCCCCAGGGCTCTACTCTGGAATCCCTCATTTGGTGGGACACCTGAGGATAAAAAAGAAAAAAACAAGAATAAAAATAAAAAACGGACTTCTTCCAGCCCACAGAATGACCCCAAACTCTTTGGACGGGGCCAAACCACCAGAGAGTAAGACTCGTCCATTTTCCATGAAGTCACCCAGAAATTCAACGACCATGAGTGACACGATATCCAGAGACAAAAACTTGAGCAGGAGCCTCACACTCGCCCTTCTTTCAAATCCCGAAGTGTTCTCCTCATGGTCTGTAGATCAGTCCTGCCATACCTATGACCCGAAACATAAGCCGAGTTTGTGTTTTCAGACAACTGTCCAAACAGCCCTAGCCTACACAACCTACAGGCTCAGGCCCCTGGAGCCAAACCTGAGGACTGTACTTGCCCTCTCCAAGGGAATTGTGTGTGCCCATTCCAATGGCCACTACCCTTCTAATAGGATAAACCTCCAAAGTCCCTGATCCATCTCAATAGTGGTGGCTTCCCAGGAACAACAGGGGCAATCTGAGCCCAACTGAGCACCTACCTGCACTCAGTCCCATAGACAGATGTCCCCAGAGGTAAAAAGGAAAGAACAGGCCCCTAGGCACTAATCAGATCCATTGCTTTGGTTTCAGGCATCTCGCCTCAGAGGCCTGGATTTCAAAAGCAGCATATAGCTGTTTCTTGACTCACCCATCAGAAAACATCTCATCTACACATGGGAAACTTGCACGTTGGAGCTGTGTCAAAGCCTCTGTTTAGGAGAACCCTTTAGGGCCCCAGTGCCACCGCTTCATTCCAAGGTCTCCATAGACACAAAAGCACGTTAGGACCCATCCCCAGGGGTGTCCATTTCAACTCAGCGTCCTCGGTTGCTCCCCACAGATCCAGGAGATCTAACCTGTCTTGTTGCTAGGAGACAATTGGAATGCGAGGTGGGCTACCCCGCCATCCATCCTTAGAACCCTGATCAGAATCATTGGCCTGGAGCCAAACAACAAGTCTCAATTGTCCTGCAGAAGACTCTCTGCAGTTTGGAGCTTCTCACAACTCCCATCGTGGGAAAACACCCATGGCCTCGTGATGCCCCCGCCCATTCATGAAGGGGCCATCAGGGACAGAAACTCCAACCTGAGCGATCGTCTGATCCTCGCCCTACTTCAGATGCACGAGATCTCGATTCAGGTCTGTAGATTGTGCGTGCCATGGCCTCACCCAGAAACCTAAGCCTAGCTTGTGTTCTCAGACTTTTGTCGTCAGACTACTGGCCCACAAGCCCTCCAGTTTGGCAATCCAGAACTACAATGCAGCACTCTGTCGGCCCTCCAGAAGAAAAACATTGTCCTCTGGTGCTACCCAGTAATCCCAAATAAGGATCAACCTGCACCGACCTTGGCTGTACCCCAAATACATAGGCTGACCAGGGCACTAATGCCCTTTCTGACACAGCCTGAGCCTGGACCCCTTGGCCCCTCCCAGACAGCTGGCCGCACACTGAGCACATCGAGTCGCCATGGCCTTAGGTCGTCATCTCTTCCCAACATCAGTTTTCAGGTTTCAGAACCTAGACCTTATCTCCAATCACTGCCCAGGGTTGAAGGTGACGCAGAAATCAGAACTCCTTCCCCATGGCAAGAAACCTTGTGGTTGGCATGTTGTCCAACGTTCAGTGTAGTTGAAACCAGTGTGGCCCATGAGGCCCCGCCCATGCTCGCGGGCCACATTGGTCACAAACACACATTGTGACGCTCAGGCTGAGCCCAGTCCTCAAGTAAGGCCACTCAGTGGCTGGATGAAGAGATATCATATTGGGCTTGCCATGCCCCTAGGCCCCAATTTTTAACCATAGTTCGGGTTGTCCCTTCAGTCTTCCCCACGGCTTGGCTTTGGAATTCCTCTTTTGTTGGGACACCTGAGGTAACAAACCTGAAATGAGTCCTCCCATCCCACAGATTGACGAAAAGCAATTGGGAATCGAGCCAAATCCTCAGAGAGGAAGATTCGTCCATGGCCCATGAGGCGTCCCCGACATTCCACGGCCATCGCTGATACAAAATCCAGAGACAAAAGCCTGAGCAAGAGCCTCAGACTCGCACTTTCTTCATATCCTGAAGAGTTCTTCTCATGGTTTGTAGATCGGGCCGGCCATACCTACGTCCCCAAACCTAAGCTGAGTTTGTGTTTTCAGACTTCTGTCCTCAAAGTCTTGGGCCACACACCCTCCAGGCTGGGCCCCTGGAGCCACACATTAGGACTGTGCCTACCAATCCATGGGAATTCTGCCCATTCCATGGTACAAAATCGTACAAATTAGGAGAAATCTCCAAAGTCCCTGAGGCCATCCCAATAGTGTAGGTCGCCCGGAACAAACATGGGCTGTCTGACACTAGCTGATAATCGACCTCCACTCATACCATAGATGGATGTCCCCAGAGAAGAAGATTGAACCAGACAGGACCCTAGGTTATAATAGGATCCATTGCTTTGGGTTACAGGCATGTGTCCTCAAAAGCCTGATTCCAATACGAGCATAGGGGTTTTCCTGAGGCACCCATCAGAACTCATCTCGTCTCCACAAGGAAACCTGTGCATGGGAGCCATGTCCAAAGCTTAGGAGAGTACTTCAGGGTCCCGGTGCCACCGCCCCATTCCAAGGCCCTCATGGACACAAAAACACATTAGGACCCATCCTCAGGAAAGTCCATTTCAACTCAGCCACCCCGGTTGCTCCCGCAGAGCCATCAGATCTAAACTGTCTTGTTGCTAGAAGACAATTGGAATGCGAGGCGGGCTTCCCAGGCATCCATCCGCGAACGGTGCTCTGGAGTCATTCCATATGGGATGTCCTGGAGCTGTCCAACAGGTCTCAATTGTCCCGCAGAAGGAATCCATGAAGGGGGCATCCCAGAACTCCCAACGTGGGAAAACTTCAATGGCCTCGAGTTTCCACTCCCTTCATGAAGCGGCCGTCATGCTCAGAAACTCCAACCTGAGCCAACGTCTGATCCTCGCCCTGACTTCAGATGCATGAGATATTGGTACAGATCTGCAGGGGGTACCTGCCGTGCCCTCGCCCTGAAACCCAAGTCTAGCTTGTCTTCTCAGACTTCCGTCCTCACACTCCTGGCCCCGAAGCCCTCAAGTTTGGCAATTCCGGACCCACAATGCAGCACTCTGCCTGCCCTCTAGAAAAAAAATGATTGCCTCATGAGCTGCCCAGGCACCTTAAATGAGGGTAAACCTACACAGCACTCGACTTTACCCAAATTATATAGTCTAACCTGGGCACTAATGCACTGTCGAACACAACCTGAGCCCGGACCTCCTGACCAACACCCAGAGAGCTGACCACACACTGAGCACATAAAACCCGCCATGGCCTTAGGTCATCATCTCTTCCCTACCTCAGTTTTCAGGCTTCAGAACCGAGACCTTATCTCCAATCACTTCCCAGGGGTGAGTGTGATGCAGAAATCATAACTCCTCCTTACCCATGGCAAGAACCCTGTGGTTGGCACGTTGTCCAACGTTCAGTGTAGGAGAAACCAGCATTCACCCTGAGGCCCCACCCATTCTTGAGTGCGACGAGGGCATACACACGCATTGTGACCCTCAGCATGAGTCCTGTCCTCTAGTAAGTCCTCTCAGTGGCTGGACCATTAGATGTCATAATGGGCTTGACATGTCCCTAGGCCCCAATTTTTAACCAAATTTCTGATGGTCCAGTCGCCCCTCCCCAGGGCTCTACTCTGGAATCCCTCATTTGGTGGGACACCTGAGGATAAAAAAGAAAAAAACAAGAATAAAAAAAAAAAAAAACGGACTTCTTCCAGCCCACAGAATGACCCCAAACTCTTTGGACGGGGCCAAACCACCAGAGAGTAAGACTCGTCCATTTCCCATGAAGTCACCCAGAAATTCAACGACCATGAGTGACACGATATCCAGAGACAAAAACTTGAGCAGGAGCCTCACACTCGCCCTTCTTTCAAATCCCGAAGTGTTCTCCTCATGGTCTGTAGATCAGTCCTGCCATACCTATGACCCGAAACATAAGCCGAGTTTGTGTTTTCAGACAACTGTCCAAACAGCCCTAGCCTACACAACCTACAGGCTCAGGCCCCTGGAGCCAAACCTGAGGACTGTACTTGCCCTCTCCAAGGGAATTGTGTGTGCCCATTCCAATGGCCACTACCCTTCTAATAGGATAAACCTCCAAAGTCCCTGATCCATCTCAATAGTGGTGGCTTCCCAGGAACAACAGGGGCAATCTGAGCACAACTGAGCACCTACCTGCACTCAGTCCCATAGACAGATGTCCCCAGAGGTAAAAAGGAAAGAACAGGCCCCTAGGCACTAATCAGATCCATTGCTTTGGTTTCAGGCATCTCGCCTCAGAGGCCTGGATTTCAAAAGCAGCATATAGCTGTTTCTTGACTCACCCATCAGAAAACATCTCATCTACACATGGGAAACTTGCACGTTGGAGCTGTGTCAAAGCCTCTGTTTAGGAGAACCCTTTAGGGCCCCAGTGCCACCGCTTCAATCCAAGATCTCCATAGACACAAAAGCACGTTAGACCCATCCCCAGGGGTGTCCATTTCAACTCAGCGTCCTCGGTTGCTCCCCACAGATCCAGGAGATCTAACCTGTCTTGTTGCTAGGAGACAATTGGAATGCGAGGTGGGCTACCCCGCCATCCATCCTTAGAACCCTGCTCAGACTCATTGGCCTGGAGCCAAACAACAGGTCTCAATTGTCCTGCAGAAGACTCTCTGCAGTTTGGAGCTTCTCACAACTCCCATCGTGGGAAAACACCCATGGCCTCGTGATGCCCCCGCCCATTCATGACGGGGCCATCAGGGACAGAAACTCCAACCTGAGCGATCGTCTGATCCTCGCCCTGACTTCAGATGCACGAGATCTCGATTCAGGTCTGTAGATTGTGCATGCCATGGCCTCACCCAGAAACCTAAGCCTAGCTTGTGTTCTCAGACTTTTGTCGTCAGACTACTGGCCCACAAGCCCTCCAGTTTGGCAATCCAGAACTACAATGCAGCACTCTGCCGGCCCTCCAGAAGAAAAACATTGTCCTCTGGTGCTACCCAGTAATCCCAAATGAGGATCAACCTGCACCGACCTTGGCTGTACCCCAAATACATAGGCTGACCAAGGCACTAATGCCCTTTCTGACACAGCCTGAGCCTGGACCCCCTGGCCCCTCCCAGACAGCTGGCCGCACACTGAGCACATCGAGCCGCCATGGCCTTAGGTCGTCATCTCTTCCCAACATCAGTTTTCAGGTTTCAGAACCTAGACCTTATCTCCAATCACTGCCCAGGGTTGAAGGTGACGCAGAAATCAGAACTCCTTCCCCATGGCAAGAAACCTTGTGGTTGGCATGTTGTCCAACGTTGCTCACGCTTTTGTCTCTGGGTGTTGCGTTCACAGTGTCCGGTCAGGGTAGGGGTTGCCTCAGGGGCCGAGGAAGAGCCTTCCTCTCGGGGGATTGTCCAAGCTCCCAAGTGTTTGGGTTCATTCTGTGGAAAGTGAAGAGTACTGTTTTCTGCCAGAAAGAACCCCCCAGGAGAGGGGCTCTAGAGCACAGCAGTGGGTTCCTTCAACTGGAATACACACCATGTAGTTAGTCCTGGGTGCCTATGGGCATGGCAGGGACTATATGCAGGATCTTCGTCCCGAACCTGACAGGCCTTTCTTTGACATGGGGCTCATGCTAGGGTCATAGTGTGAATTTGTGCCCAAGCAGCACTCATGTTTTGGCGTGGCATCAGGGGCCATGAAGGGTTCCCCACGTGAAGGTGTGACTCCATGTGAAGAACAAGCATTACAGCCATGTGGAATGCAGAGTTCTGATTGTGATTCTGATACACAAACTCAGCTTTTTTTGGGGACGTCGGTATGGCAGGCCCAATATACAAACCATGAGAAGAACTCATGAAGATTTGAATATAGAGCGAGTCTGAGGCGCTTGCTCAGGCATTTGTCTCTGGAATTTGTATCAGCAATGGCCGTAGAATGTCGGGGATGCTTCATGGGCCATGGACAAATCTACCTCTATGAGGATTTCGCCCGATTCCCAATTTTTTTTCGTCAAACTGTGGGATGGGAGAACTCCTTTCAGTTTTGTTACCTCAGGTGTCCCACGAAAAGAGGAATTCCAAAGCAAAGCCGTGGGGAAGACTGAAGGGACCACCAGAACTATGGTTCAAAATTGGGGACTAGGGGCATGGCAAGCCCAATATGCTATCTCTTCATCCAGCCACTGAGAGGCCTTAGTTGAGGACTTTGGTCAGGCTGAGGGTCACAATGTGTGTTTGTGACCAATGTAGCCTGCGAGCATGGCGGGGCCTCATGGGCAACACTGGTTTCAATGACACTGAACGTTGGACAACATGCCAAACACAAGGTATCTTGCCATGGGGAAGGAGTTCTGATTTCTGCATCCCGTTCAACCCTGGGCAGTGATTGGAGGTAAGGTCTAGAATCTAAAGCCTGAAATCCGAGGTTGGGAAGAGATGACGACCTAATGCCATGGCGGCTCGATGTGCTCAGTGTGCGGCCAGCTGTCCTGGAGGGGCCAGGGGGTCCAGGCTCAGGCTGTGTCAGAAAGGGCATTAGTGCCCTGGTCAGCCTATGTATTTGGGGTACAGCCAAGGTCGGTGTAGGTTGATCCTCATTTGGGGTTACTGGGTAGCCCCAGAGGACAATGTTTTCTTCTGGAGCGCAGGCATAGTGCTCCATTGTAGTTCTGGATTTCCAAATGGAGGGCTTGTGGGCCAGTAGTCTGACGACAAAAGTCTAAGAACACAAGCTCGGCTTAGGTTTCTGGGTGAGGCTATGGCAGGCACAATCTAAAGACCTGAATCGAGATCTCGTGCATCTGAAGTCAGGGCGAGGATCAGAAGATCGCTCAGGTTGGAGTTTCTGTCCCTGATGGCCCCTTCATGAATGGGGGGGGGCATCACGAGGCCATGGGTGTTTTCCCACGATGGGAGTTGTGAGAAGCTCCAAACTGCAGAGAGTCTTCTGCAGGAATATTGAGACCTGATGTTTGGCTCCAGGGCAATGATTCTGAGCAGGGTTCTAAGGATGGATGGCTGGGTAGCCCACCTCGCATTCCAATTGTCTCCTAGCAACAAGACAGGTTAGATCTCCTGGATCTGTGGTCAGCTACCGAGGATGCTGAGTTGAAATGGACACCCCTGGGGATTGGTCCTAATGTGCTTTTGTGTCTATGGAGACCTTGGTATGAAGCGGTGGCACTGGGGCCCTAAAGGGTTCTCCTAAACAGAGGCTTTGACACAGCTCCAACGTGCAAGTTTCCCATGTTAGATGAGATGTTTTCTGATGGGTGAATCAAGAAACAGCTATATGCTGCTTTTGAAATCCAGGCCTCTGAGGAGAGATGCCTGGAAACCAAAGCAATGGATCTGATTAGTGCCTAGGGGCCTGTTCTTTCCTTTTTACCTCTGGGGACATCTGTCTATGGGTCTGAGTGCAGGTAGGTGCTCATTTGGGCTCAGATTGCTCCTGTTTTTCCTGGGAAGCCACCACTTTTGAGATGGATCAGGGACTTTGGAGGTTTATCCTATTAGAAGGGTTGTGGCCATGGAATGGGCACAAACAATTCCCTTGGAGAAGGCAAGTACAGTCCTCAGGTTTGGCTCCAGGGGCCTGAGCCTGTAGGTTGTGTAGGCCAGGGCTGTTTAGACAGTTGTCTGAAAACAAACTCAGATTAGGTTTGGGGACGTAGGTATGGCAGGCCTGATCTACAAACCATGAGAAGAACTCTTCAGGATATGAAGAAAGTGCGAGTCTGAGTCGTTTGCTCAGGCTTTTGTCTCTGGATTTTGTATCAGCGATGGCCGTGGAATGTCGGGGAGGCCTCATGGGCCATGGACGAATCTTCCTCTCTGAGAATTTGGCCCGATAACCCAATTGCTTTTCGTCAATCTGTGGGATGTGAGGACTCATTTCAGGTTTGTTACCTCAGGTGTCCCACCAAAAGAGGAATTCCAAAGCCAAGCCGTGGGGAAGACTGAAGGGACAACCCGAACTATGGTTAAAAATTGGGGCCTAGGGGCATGGCAAGCCCAATATGCTATCTCTTCATCCAGCCACTGAGTGGCCTTACTTGAGGACTGGGCTCATCCTGAGGGTCACAATGTGTGTTTGTGACCAATGTGGCCCGCGAGCATTGGCGGGGCCTCATGGGCCACACTGGTTTGAACGACCCTGAACGTTGGACAACATGCCAACCACAAGGTTTCTTGCCATGGGGAAGGAGTTCTGATTTCTGCATCACCTTCAAACTTGGGCAGTGATTGGAGATTAGGTCTAGGTTCTGAAACCTGGAAACCGAGGTTGGGAAGAGATGACGACCTAAGGCCACGGAGGCTCGATGTGCTCAGTGTGCGGCCAGCTGTCTGGGACGGGCTAGGGGCTCCAGGATCAGGCTGTGTCAGAAAGGGCATTAGTGCTCTGGTCAGCCTATGTATTTGGGGTACAGCCAAGGTCGGTGTAGGTTGATCCTCATTTGGGGTTACTGGGTAGCCCCAGAGGACAATGTTTTTCTTCTGGAGGGCCGGCAAGTGCTGCATTGTAGTTCTGGATTGCCAAACTGGAGGGCTTATGTGCAAGTAGTCTGACGACAAAAGTCTGAGAACACAAGCTAGGCTTAGGTTTCTGGGTGAGGCCATGGCAGGCACAATCTACAGACCTGAATAGAGATCTCATGCATCTGAAGTCAGGGTGAGGATCAGACGATCGCTCAGGTTGGATTTTTGTCCCTTATGGCCCCTTCATGAATGGGGGGGGGCACCAGGAGGCCAAGGGGGTTTTCCCACGATGAGAGTTATGAGAAGCTCCAAACAGCAGAGAGTCTTCTGCAGGTCAATTGAGACCGTTGCTTGGCTCCAGGACAAGGATTCTGAGCAGGGTTCTAAGGATGGATGGCTGCGTAGCCCACATCGCATTCCAATTGTCTCCTAGCAACAAGACAGGATAAATCTCCTGGATCTGTGGGGAGCAACCGAGGATGCTGTGTTGAAATGGACACCCCTAAGGATGGGTCCTAATGTGCTTTTGTGTCTATGGAGACCTTGGAATGAAGAGGTGGCACTGGTGCCCTAACGAGTTCTCCTAAACAGAGGCTTTGACACAGCTCCAACGTGCAAGTTTCCTATGTGTAGATGAGATGTTTTCTGATGGGTGAGTCATGAAACAGCTATATGCTGCTTTTGAAATCCAGGGCTCTGAGGAGAGATGCCTGGAAACCAAAGCAATGGATCTGATTAGTGCCTAGGGGCCTCTTCTTTCCTTTTTACCTCTGGGGACATCTGTCTATGGGTCTGAGTGCAGGTAGGTGCTCATTTGGGCTCAGATTGCCCCTGTTTTTCCTGGGAAGCCAACACTTTTGAGATGGATCAGGGACTTTGGAGGTTTATCCTATTAGAAGGGTTGTGGCCATTGGAATGGGCACACACAATTCCCTTGGAGAGGGCAAGTACAGTCCTCAGGTTTGGCTCCAGGGGCCTGAGCCTGTAGGTTGTGTAGGCCAGGGCTGTTTGGACAGTTGTCTGAAAACACAAACTCGGCTTATGTTTCGGGTCATAGGTATGGCAGGACTGATGTACAGACCATGAGGAGAACTCTTCGGGATTTGAAAGAAGGGCGAGTGTGAGGATCCTTTTCAGGTTTTTGTCTCTGTATATCGTGTCACTCATGGTCGTGGAATTTCTGGGTGACTTTATGGGAAATGGACGAGTCTTACTCTCTGGTGGTTTGGCCCCGTCCAAAGAGATTGGGGTCATTCTGTGGGCTGGAAGAAGTCCTTTTTTTTTTTTTTGTTGTTGTTGTTGTTGTTGTTTTCTTTTTTAACCTCAGGTGTCCCACCAAATGAGGGATTCCAGAATAGAGACCTGGGGAGGGGCGACTGGACAGTCAGAAATCTGGTTAAAAATTGGGGCCTAGTGACATGTCAAGCCCATTATGACATCTAAAGGTCCAGCCACTGAAAGAACTTACTAGAGGACAGGACTCATGCTGAGGGTCACAATGCGTGTGTATGCCCTCGTCGCACTCAAGAATGGCGGGGCCTCAGGGTGAATGCTGGTTTCTCCTACACTGAACGTTGGACAACGTGCCAACCACAAGGGTTCTTGCCATGGGTAAGGAGGAGTTCTGATTTCTTAATAACATTCACCCCTGTACAGTGATTGGAGATAAGGTCTCGTTTCTGAAGCCTGAAAACTGAGGTAGGGAAGAGATGATGACCTAAGGCCATGGCGGGTTTTATGTGTTCAGTGTGAGGTCAGCTTTCTGGCTGTTGGTCAGGAGGTCCGGACTCAGGTTGTGTTCGACAGTGCATTAGTGCCCAGGTTAGACTATATAATTTGGGTAAAGTCGAGTGCTGTGTAGGTTTACGTTCATTTAAGGTGCCTGGGCAGCTCATGAGGCAATAATTTTTTTTCTACAGGGCAGGCAGAGTGCTGCATTGTGGGTCCGGAATTGCCAAACTTGAGGGCTTCGGGGCCAGGAGTTTGAGGACGGAAGTCTGAGAAGACAAGCTAGACTTGGGTTTCAGGGCGAGGGCACGGCAGGTACCCCCTGCAGATCTGAACCAATATCTCATGCATCTGAAGTCAGGGCGAGGATCAGACGTTGGCTCAGGTTGGAGTTTCTGAGCATGACGGCCGCTTCATGAAAAGAGCGGAATCGCGAGGCCATTGAGGTTTTCCCACGTTGGGAGTTGTGGGACGCCCCCTTCAGGATTCCTTCTGCGGGACAATTGAGACCTGTTGGACAGCTCCAGGACATCCCATATGGAATGACTCCAGAGCACCGTTCGCGGATGGATGCCTGGGAAGCCCGCCTCGCATTCCAATTGTCTCCTAGCAACAAGACAGTATAGATCTGATGCCTCTGCCGGAGCAACCGGGGTGGCTGAGTTGAAATGGACTTTCCTGAGGATGGGTCCTAATGTGATTTTGTGTCCATGAGGGCCTTGGAATGTGGCGGTGGCACCGGGACCCTGAAGTACTCTCCTAAGCTTTGGACATGGCTCCCATGCACAGGTTTCCTTGTGGAGACGAGATGAGTTCTGATGGGTGCCTCAGGAAAACCCCTATGCTCGTATTGGAATCAGGCTTTTGAGGACACATGCCTGTAACCCAAAGCAATGGATCCTATTATGGCCTAGGGTCCTGTCTGGTTCAATCTTCTTCTCTGGGGACATCCATCTATGGTATCAGTGGAGGGCGATTATCAGCTGGTGTCAGACAGCCCTTGTTTGTTCCGGGCGAACTTCACTATTGGGATGGCCTCAGGGACTTTGGAGGTTTCTCCTAATTTGTACTATTTTGGACCATGTAATGGGCAGAATTCCCATGGATTGGTAGGCACAGTCCTAATGTGTGGCTCCAGGGCCCCAGCCTGGAGGGTGTGTGGCCCAAGACTTTGAGGACAGAAGTCTGAAAACACAAACTCAGCTTAGATTTGGGGACGTAGGTATGGCAGGCCCGATCTACAAACCATGAGAAGAACTCTTCAGGATATGAAGAAAGTGCTAGTCTGAGGCGCTTGCTCAGGCTTTTGTCTCTGGATTTTGTATCAGCGATGGCCGTGGAATGTCGGGGAGGCCTCATGGGCCATGGAGGAATCTTCCTCTCTGAGGATTTGGCCCGATTCCCAATTGCTTTTCGTCAATCTGTGGGATGGGAGGACTCATTTCAGTTTTGTTACCTCAGGTGTCCCACCAAAAGAGGAATTCCAAAGCCAAGCCGTGGGGAAGACTGAAGGGTCAACCCGAACTATGGTTAAAAATTGGGGCCTAGGGGCATGGCAAGCCCAATATGCTATCTCTTCATCCAGCCACTGAGCGGCCTTACTTGAGGACTGGGCTCAGCCTGAGCGTCACAATGTGTGTTTGTGACCAATGTGGCCCGCGAGCATGGGCGGGGCCTAATGGGCCACACTGGTTTCAACTACAGTGAACGTTGGACAACATGCCAACCACAAGGTTTCTTGCCATGGGAAGGAGTTCTGATTTCTGCATCACCTTCAACCCTGGGCAGTGATTGGATATAAGGTCTAGGTTCTGAAACCTGAAAACCGAGGTTGGGAAGAGATGACGACCTAAGGCCATGGCGGCTGGATGTGCTCAGTGTGCGGCCAGCTGTCTGGGAGGGGCCAGGGGCTCCAGGCTCAGGCTGTGTCAGAAAGGGCATTAGTGCCCTGGTCAGCCTATGCATTTAGGGTACAGCCATGGTCGGTGCAGGTTGATTCTCATTTGGGGTTACTGGGTAGCCCCAGAAGACAATGTTTTTCTTCTGGAGGGTCGGCATAGTGCTGCATTGTAGTTCTGGATTGCCAAACTGGAGGGCTTGTGGGCCAGTAGTCTGACGACAAAAGTCTGAGAACACAAGCTAGGCTTAGGATTCTGGGTGAGGCCATGGCAGGCACAATCTACAGACCTGAATCGAGATCTTGTGCATCTGAAGTCAGGGCGAGGATCAGACAATCGCTCAGGTTGGAGTTTCTGTCCCTGATGGCCCCTTCATGAATGGGGGGGGGGGCATCACGAGGCCATGGGTGTTTTCCCACGATGGGAGTTGTGAGAAGCTCCAAACTGCAGAGAGTCTTCTGCAGGACAATTGAGACCTGTTGTTTGGCTCCAGACCAATGACTCTGAGCAGGGTTCTAAGGATGGATGGCTGCGTAGCCCACCTCGCATTCCAATTTTCTCCTAGCAACAAGACAGGTTAAATCTCCTGGATCTGTGGGGAGCAACCGAGGACGCTGTGTTGAAATGGACACCTCTAAGGATGGGTCCTAATGTGCTTTGTGTCTATGGATACCTTGGAATTAAGAGGTGGCACTGGTGCCCTAAAGGGTTCTCCTCAACAGAGGCTTTGACAGAGCTCCAACGTGCAAGTTTCCCATGTGTAGATGAGATGTTTTCTGATGGGTGAGTCAAGAAACAACTATATGCTGCATTTGTAATCCAGGCCTCTGAGGAGAGATGCCTGGAAAACAAAGCAATGGATCTGATTAGTGCCTAGGGGCCTGTTCTTTCCTTTTTACCTCTGGGGACATCTGTCTATGGGTCTGAGTGCAGGTAGGTGCTCTGTAGGGCTCAGATTGCCCCTGTTTTCCTGGGAAGCCACCACTTTTGAGATAGATCAGGGACTATGGAGGTTTATCCTATTAGAAGAGTTGTGGCCATTGGAATGGGCACACACAATTCCCTTGGAGAGGGCAAGTACAGTCCTCAGGTTTGGCTCCAGGGGCCTAAGCCTGTAGGTTGTGTAGGCCAGGGCTGTTTGGACAGTTGTCTGAAAACACAAACTCGGCTTATGTTTCAGGTCATAGGTATGGCAGGACTGATGTACAGACCATGAGGAGAACTCTTCGGGATTTGAAAGAAGGGCGAGTGAGGCTCCTGCTCAAGTTTTTGTCTCTGGATATCATGTCACTCATGGTCGTGGAATTTCTGGGTGACTTCATGGGAAATGGACGAGTCTTACACTCTGGTGGTTTGGCCCCGTCCAAAGAGATTGGGGTCATTTTGTGAGCTGGAAGAAGTCCTTTTTTTTGTTGTTGTTGTTGTTGTTGTTGTTTTCTTTTTTAACCTCAGGTGGCCCACCAAATGAGGGATTCCAGAATAGAGATCTGGGGAGGGGCGACTGGACAGTCAGAAATCTGGTTAAAAATTGGGGCCTAGTGACATGTCAAGCCCATTATGACATCTAAAGGTCCAGCTACTGAGAGGACTTACTAGAGGACAGGACTCATGCTGAGGGTCACAATGCGTGTGTATGCCCTCGTCGCACTCAAGAATGGGCGGGGCCTCAGGGTGAATGCTGGTTTCTCCTACACAGAAAGTTGGACAACGTGCCAACCACAAGGGTTCTTGCCATGGGTAAGGAGGAGTTCTGATTTCTGCATAACATTCACCCCTGGGCAGTGATTGGAGATAAGGTCTCGGTTCTGAAGCCTGAAAACTGAGGTAGGGAAGAGATGATGACCTAAGGCCATGGCGGGTTTTATGTGCTCAGTGTGCGGTCAGCTTTCTGGGTGTTGGTCAGGAGTTCCGGGCTCAGGTTGTGTTCGACAGTGCATTAGTGCCCAGGTTAGACTATATAATTTGGGCAAGGTCGAGAGCTGTGTAGGTTTATCCTCATTTAAGGTGCCTGGACAGCTCATGAGGCAATATTTTTTTTTTTTCTAGAGGGCCGGGAGAGTGCTGCATTGTGGGTACGGAATTGCCAAATTTTAGGACTTCGGAGCCAGGAGTTTGAGGACGGAAGTGTGAGAAGACAAGCTAGACATGGGTTTCAGGGCGAGGGCACGACAGGTACCCCCTGCAGATCTGAACCAATATCTCATGCTTCTGAAGTCAGGGCGAGGATCAGACGTTGGCTCCGGTTGGAGTTCCTGTGCATGACGGCCGCTTTATGAAGGGAGAGGAATCTCGGGGCCATTGAGGTTTTCCCACGTTGGGAGTTGTGGGATGCCCCCTTCAAGGATTCCTTCTGCGAGACAACTGAGACCTGTAGGACAGCTCTAAGACATCCCATATGGAATGACTCCAGAGCACTGTTCGCGGATGGATGCCTGGGAAGCCCGCCTCGCATTCCAATTGTCTCCTAGCAACAAGACAGTTTTGATCTGATGGCTCTGCCGGAGCAACCGGGGTGGCTGAGTTGAAATGGACTTTCCTGAGGATGGGTCCAAATGTGTTTTTGTGTCCATGAGGGCCTTGGAATGGGGCGGTGGCAATGGGACCCTGAAGTACTCTCCTAAGCTTTGGACATGGCTCCCATGCACATGTTTCCTTGTGGAGACGAGATGAGTTCTGATGGGTGCCTCAGGAAAACCCCTATGCTCGTATTGGAATCAGGCTTTTGAGGACACATGCCTGTAACCCAAATCAATGGATCCTATTATGGCCTAGGGTCCTGTCTGGTTCAATCTTCTTCTCTGGGGACATCCATCTATGGTATGAGTGGATGTCGATTATCAGCTGGTGTCAGACTGTCCTTGTTTGTTCCGGGCGACCAACACTATTGGGATGGCCTCAGGGACTTTGGAGGTTTCTCCTAATTTGTACGATTTTGGACCATTAAATGGGCAGAATTCCCATGGATTGGTAGGCACAGTCCTAATGTGTGGCTCCAGGCGCCCAGCCTGGAGCGTGTGTGGCCCAAGACTTTGAGGACAGAAGTCTGAAAACACAAACTCAGCTTAGGTTTGGGGACGTAGGTATGGCAGGCCCGATCTACAAACCATGAGAAGAACTCTTCAGGAAATGAAGAAAGTGCGAGTCTGAGGCGCTTGCTCAGGCTTTTGTCTCTGGATTTTGTATCAGCGATGGCCGTGGAATGTCGGGGAGGACTCATGGGCCATGGTCGAATCTTCCTCTCTGAGGATTTGGCCCGATTTCCAATTTCTTTTCGTCAATCTGTGGGATGGGAGGACTCATTTCAGGTTTGTTACCTCAGGTGTCCCACCAAAAGAGGAATTCCAAAGCCAAGCCGTGGGGAAGACTGAAGGGACAACCCGAACTATGGTTAAAAATTGGGGCCTAGGGACATGGCAAGCCCAATATGCTATCTCTTCATCCAGCCACTGAGTGGCCTTACTTGAGGACTGGGCTCAGCCTGAGGGTCACAATGTGTGTTTGTGACCAATGTAGCCCACGAGCATGGGCGGGGCCTCATGGTCCACACTGGTTTCAACTACACTGAACGTTGGACAACATGCCAACCACAAGGTTTATTGCCATGGGGAAGGGGTTCAGATTTCTGCATCACCTTCAACCTTGGGCAGTGATTGGAGATAAGTTCTAGGTTCTGAAACCTGAAAACCGAGGTTGGGAAGAGATGACGACCTAAGGCCATGGCGGCTGGATGTGCTCAGTGTGTGGCCAGCTGTCCTGGAGGGGCCAGGGGGTCCAGGCTCAGGCTGTGTCAGAAAGGGCATTAGTGCCCTGGTCAGCCTATGTATTTGGGGTACAGCCAAGGTCGGTGTAGGTTGATCCTCATTTGGGGTTACTGGGTAGCCCCAGAGGACAATGTTTTCTTCTGGAGCGCAGGCATAGTGCTCCATTGTAGTTCTGGATTTCCAAATGGAGGGCTTGTGGGCCAGTAGTCTGACGACAAAAGTCTAAGAACACAAGCTCGGCTTAGGTTTCTGGGTGAGGCTATGGCAGGCACAATCTACAGACCTGAATCGAGATCTCGTGCATCTGAATACAGGGCGAGGATCAGAAGATCGCTCAGGTTGGAGTTTCTGTCCCTGATGGCCCCTTCATGAATGGGGGGGGGGCATCACGAGGCCATGGGTGTTTTCCCACGATGGGAGTTCTGAGAAGCTCCAAACTGCAGAGAGTCTTCTGCAGGACAATTGAGACCTGTTGTTTGGCTCCAGGCCAATGATTCTGAGCAGGGTTCTAAGGATGGATGGCTGGGTAGCCCACCTCGCATTCCAATTGTCTCCTAGCAACAAGACAGGTTAGATCTCCTGGATCTGTGGGCAGCTACCGAGGGTGCTGAGTTGAAATGGACACCCCTGGGGATTGGTCCTAATGTGCTTTTGTGTCTATGGAGACCTTGGAATGAAGCGGTGGCACTAGGGCCCTAAAGGGTTCTCCTAAACAGAGGCTTTGACACAGCTCCAACGTGCAAGTTTCCCATGTGTAGATGAGATGTTTTCTGATGGGTGAATTAAGAAATAGCTATATGCTGCTTTTGAAATCCAGGCTCTGAGGAGAGATGCCTGGAAATCAAAGCAATGGATCTGATTAGTGCCTAGGGGCCTGTTCTTTCCTTTTTACCTCTGGGGACATCTGTCTATGGGTCTGAGTGCAGGTAGGTGCTCATTTGGGCTCAGATTGCCCCTGTTTTTCCTGGGAAGCCACCATTTTTGAGATGGATCAGGGACTTTGGAGGTTTATCCTATTAGAAGGGTTGTGACCATAGGAATGGGCACAAACAATTCCCTTGGAGAAGGCAAGTACATTCCTCTGGTTTGGCTCCAGGGGCCTGAGCCTGTAGGTTGTGTAGGCCAGGGCTGTTTAGACAATTGTCTGAAAACAAACTCAGCTTAGGTTTGGGGACGTAGGTATGGCAGGCCCGATCTACAAACCATGAGAAGAACTCTTCAGGATATGAAGAAAGTGCGAGTCTGAGTCGCTTGCTCAGGCTTTTGTCTCTGGATTTTGTATCAGCGATGGCCGTGGAATGTCGGGGAGGCCTCATGGTCCATGGACGAATCTTCCTCTCTGAGAATTTGGCCCGATTCCCAATTGCTTTTCGTCAAACTGTGGGATGGGAGGACTCATTTCAGGTTTGTTACCTCAGGTGTCCCACCAAAAGAGGAATTCCAAAGCAAAGCCGTAAGGAAGACTGAAGGGACAACGCGAACTATGGTTAAAAATTGGGGCCTAGGGGCATGGCAATCCCAATATGCTATCTCTTCATCCAGCCACTGAGTGGCCTTACTTGAGGACTGGGCTCAGCCTGAGGGTCACATTGTGTGTTTGTGACCAATGTGGCCCGCGAGCATGGGCGCGGCCTCATGGGCCACACTGGTTTCAACGACACTGAACGTTGGACAACATGCCAACCACAAGGTTTCTTGCCATGGGGAAGGAGTTCTGATTTCTGCATCACCTTCAACATTGGGCACTGATTGGAGAATAGGTCTAGGTTCTGAAACCTGAAAACCGAGGTTGGGAAGAGATGACAACCTAAGGCCATGGCGGCTGGATGTGCTCAGTGTGCGGCCAGCTGTCTGGGAGGGGCCAGGGGCTCCAGGCTCAGGCTGTGTCAGAAAGGGCATTAGTGCCCTGGTCAGCCTATGTATTTGGGGTACAGCCAAGGTCGTTGCAGGTTGATCCTCATTTGGGGTTACTGGGTAGCCCCAGAGGACAATGTTTTTCTTCTGGAGGGCCGGCAGAGTGCTGCATTGTATTTCTGGATTGCCAAACTGGAGGGCTTGTGGGCCAGTAGTCTGACGACAAAAGTCTGAGAACACAAGCTAGGCTTAGGTTTCTGGGTGAGGCCATGGCAGGCACAATCTACAGACCTGAATCAAGATCTCGTGCATCTGAAGTCAGGGCGAGGATCAGACGATCGCTCAGGTTGGAGTTTCTGTCCCTGATGGCCCCTTCATGAATGGGGGGGGCATCACTAGGCCATGGGTGTTTTCCCACGATGGGAGTTGTGAGAAGCTGCAAACTGCAGAGAGTCTTCTGCAGGACAATTGAGACCTGTTGTTTGGCTCCAGGCCAATGATTCTGAACAGGGTTCTAAGGATGGATGGCTGGGTAGCCCACCTCGCATTCCAATTGTCTCCTAGCAACAAGACAGGTTAGATCTCCTGGATCTGTGGGGAGCAACCGAAAACGCTGAGTTGAAATGGACACCCCTGGGGATGGGTCCTAACGTGCTTTTGTATCTATGGAGTCCTTGGGTGAAGCGGTGGCACTGGGGCCCTAAAGGGTTCTCCTAAACAGAGGCTTTGACACAGCTCCAACGTGCAAATTTCCCATGTGTAGATGACATGTTTTCTGATGGGTGAGTCAAGAAACAGCTATATGCTGCTTTTGAAATCCAGGCCTCTGAGGATAGATGCCTGGAAACCAAAGCAATGGATCTGATTAGTGCCTAGGGGCCTATTCTTACCTTTTTACCTCTGGGGACATCTGTCTATGGGTCTGAGTGCAGGTAGGTGCTCACTTGGGCTCAGATTGCCCCTGTTTTTCCTAGGAAGCCAACACTATTGAGATGGAGCAGGGACTTTGGAGGTTTATACTATTAGAAGGGTTGTGGCCATTGGAATGGGCACACACAATTCCCTTGGAGAGGGCAAGTACAGTCCTCAGGTTTGGCTCCAGGGGCCCGAGCCTGTAGGTTGTGTAGGCCAGGGCTGTTTGGACAGTTGTCTGAAAACACAATCTTGGCTTATGTTTCGGGTCATAGGTATGGCAGGACTGATGTACAGACCATGAGGAGAACTCCTCGGGATTTGAAAGAAGGGCGAGTGAGGCTCCTTCTCAAGTTTTTGTCTCTTGATATCGTGTCACTCATGGTCGTGGAATTTCTGGGTGACTTCATGGGAAATGGACGAGTCTTACTCTCTGGTGGTTTGGCCCAGTCCAAAGAGTTTAGGGTCATTCTGTGGGCTGGAAGAAGTCCGTTTTTTTTTTTTGTTGTTGTTGTTGTTTTCTTTTTTAACCTCAGGTGTCCCACCAAATTATGGATTTCAGAGTAGAGCCCTGGGGAGGGGCGCCTGGACAATCAGAAATCTGGTTAAAAATTGGGGCCTAGGGACATGTCAAGCCCATTATGACATCAAATGGTTCAGCCACTGAGAGGACTTACTAGAGGACAGGACTCATGCTGAGGGTCACAATGTGTTTGTATGCCCTCATCGCACTCAAGAATGGGGGGGGCCTCAGGGTGAATGCTGGTTTCTCCTACACTGAACGTGCCAACCACAAGGATTCTTGCCATGGGTAAGGAGGAGTTCTGATTTCTGCATCACACTCACCCCTGGGCAGTGATTGGAGATAAGGTCTCGGTTCTGAAGCCTGAAAACTGAGGTAGGGAAGAGATGATGACCTAAGGCCAAGGCGGGTTATGTGTTCAGTGTGCGGTCAGCTTTCTGGGTGTTGGTCAGGAGGTCCGGGCTCAGGTTGTGTTCGACAGTGCATTAGTGCCCAGGTTAGACTATATAATTTGGTTAAAGTCGAGTTCTGTGTAGGTTTACCCTCATTTAAGGTGCCTGGGCAGCTCATGAGGCAATATTTTTTTTTTTTCTAGAGGGCCGGCAGAGTGCTGCATTGTGGGTCCGGAATTGCCAAATTTTAGGACTTCGGGGCCATGAGTTTGAGGACGGAAGTGTGAGAAGACAAGCTAGACATGGGTTTCAGGGCGAGGGCACGACAGGTAACCCCTGCAGATCTGAACAACTATCTCATGCTTCTGAAGTCAGGGCGAGGATCAGACGTTGGCTCAGGTTGGAGTTCCTGTGCATGACGGCCGCTTTATGAAGGGAGCGGAATCTCGGGGCCATTGAGGTTTTCCCACGTTGGGAGTTGTGGGATGCCCCCTTCAAGGATTCCTTCTGCGGGACAATTGAGACCTGTTGGACAGCTCCAGGACATCCCATATGGAATGACTCCAGAGCACCGTTCGTGGATGGATGCCTGGGAAGCCCGCCTCGCATTCCAATTGTCTCCTAACAACAAGACAGTTTTGATCTGATGGCTCTGCCGGAGCAACCGGGGTGGCTGAGTTGAAATGGACTTTCCTGAGGATGGGTCCTAATGTGTTTTTGTGTCCATGAGGGCCTTGGAATGGGGCGGTGGCACCGGGACCCTGAAGTACTCTCCTAAGCTTTGGACATGGCTCCCATGCACAGGTTTCCTTGTGGAGACGAGATGAGTTCTGATGGGTGCCTCAGGAAAACCCCTATGCTCGTATTGGAATCAGGCTTTTGAGGACACATGCCTGTAACCCAAGCAATGGATCCTATTATGGCCTAGGGTCCTGTCTGGTTCAATCTTCTTCTCTGGGGACTTCCATCTATGGTATGAGTGGATGTCGATAATCAGCTGGTGTCAGACAGTCCTTGTTTGTCCGGGCGACCTACACTATTGGGATGGCTTCAGGGACTTTGGAGGTTTCTCCTAATTTGTACGATTTTAGACCATGGAATGGGCAGAATTCCCATGGATTGGTAGGCAGAGTCCTAATGTGTGGCTCCAGGCGCCCAGCCTGGAGCGTGTGTGGCCCAAGATTTTGAGGACGGAAGTCTGAAAACACAAACTCAGCTTAGGTTTGGGGACGTATGTATGGCAGGCCCGATCGACAAACCATGAGAAGAAATCTTCAGGATATGAAGAAAGTGTGAGACTGAGGCGCTTGCTCAGGCTTTTGTCTCTGGATTTTGTATCAGCGATGGCCGAGGAATGTCGGGGAGGCCTCATGGGCCATGGACGAATCTTCCTCTCTGAGGATTTGGCCCGATTCCCAATTGCTTTTCGTCAATCTGTGGGATGGGAGGACTCATTTCAGGATTGTTACCTCAGGTGTCCCACCAAAAGAGGAATTCCAAAGCAAAGCCGTGGGGAAGACTGAAGGGACAACCCGAACTATGGTTAAAAACTGGGGCCTAGGGGCATGGCAAGCCCAATATGCTATCTCTTCATCCAGCCACTGAGTGGCCTTACTTGAGGACTGGGCTCATCCTGAGGGTCACAATGTGTGTTTGTGACCAATGTGGCCCGCGAGCATTGGCGGGGCCTCATGGGCCACACTGGTTTCAATGACACTGAACGTTGGACAACATGCCAACCACAAGGTTTCTTGCCATGGGGAAGGAGTTCTGATTTCTGCATCACCTTCAACCTTGGGCTCTGATTGGAGATAAGGTCTAGGTTCTGAAACCTGAAAACCGAGGTTGGGAAGAGATGACGACCTAAGGCCATGGCGGCTGGATGTGCTCAGTGTGCGGCCAGCTGTCTGGGAGGGGCCAGGGGCTCCAGGCTCAGGCTGTGTCAGAAAGGGCATTAGTGCCCTGGTCAGCCTATGTATTTGGGGTACAGCCAAGGTCGGTGCAGGTTGATCCTCATTTGGGGTTACTGGGTAGCCCCAGAGGACAATGTTTTTCTTCTGGAGGGCTGGCAGAGTGCTGCATTGTAGTTCTGGATTGCCAAACTGGAGGGCTTGTGGGCCAGTAGTCTGACGACAAAAGTCTGAGAACACAAGCTAGGCTTAGGTTTCTGGGTGTGGCCATGGCAGGCACAATCTACAGACCTGAATCGAGATCTCGTGCATCTGAAGTCAGGGCGAGGATCAGACGATCGCTCAGGTTGGAGTTTCTGTCCCTGATGGCCCCTTCATGAATGGGGGGGGGGGCTTCACGAGGCCATGGGTGTTTTCCCACAATGGGAGTTGTGAGAAGCTCCAAACTGCAGAGAGTCTTCTGCAGGACAATTGAGACCTGTTGTTTGGCTCCAGGCCAATGATTCTGAGCAGGGTTCTAAGGATGGATGGCTGGGTAGCCCACCTCGCATTCCAATTGTCTCCTAGGAACAAGACAGGTTAGATCTCCTGGATCTGTGGGGAGCAACCGAGGACGCTGAGTTGAAATGGACACCCCTGAGGATGGGTCCTAACGTGCTTTTGTGTCTATGGAGACCTTGGAATGAAGCGGTGGCACTGGGGCCCTAAAGGGTTCTCCTAAACAAAGGCTTTGACACAGCTCCAACGTGCAAGTTTCCCATGAGTAGATGAGATGTTTTCTGATGGGTGAGTCAAGAAACAGCTATATGCTGCTTTTGAAATCCAGGCCTCTGAGGAGAGATGCCTGGAAACCAAAGCAATGGATCTGATTAGTGCCTAGGGGCCTGTTCTTTCCCTTTTACCTCTGGGGACATCTGTCTATGGGTCTGAGTGCAGGTAGGTGCTCAGTTGGGCTCAGATTGCCCCTGTTTTTCCTGGGAAGCCACCACTATTGAGATGGATCAGGGACTTTGGAGGTTTATCCTATGTGAAGGGTTGTGGCCATTGGAATGGGCACACACAATTCCCTTGGAGAGGGCAAGTACAGTCCTCAGTTTTGGCTCCAGGGGCCTGAGCCTGTAGGTTGTGTAGGCCAGGGCTGTTTGGACAGTTGTCTGAAAACACAAACTCGGCTTATATTTCGGGTCATAGGTATGGCAGGACTGATCTACAGACCATGAGGAGAACTCTTAGGGATTTGAAGGAAGGGCGAGTGTGAGGCTCTGCTCAAGTTTTTGTCTCTGGATATCGTGTCATTCATGGTCGTGGAATTTCTGGGTGTCTTCATGGGAAATGGACGAGTCTTACTCTCTGGTGGTTTGGCCCCGTCCAAAGAGTTTGGGGTCATTTTGTGGGCTGGAAGAAGTCCTTTTTTTTTTTTTTGTTATTGTTGTTGTTTTCTTTTTTAACCTCAGGTGTCCCACCAAATGATGGATTCCAGAGTAGAGCCCTGGGAGGGTAGCGCCTGGACAATCAGAAATCTGGTTAAAAATTGGGGCCTAGGGACATGTCAAGCCCCTTATGACATCTAATGGTTCAGCCACTGAGAGGACTTACTAGAGGACAGGACTCATGCTGAGGGTCACAATGCGTGTGTATGCCCTCATCGCACTCAAGAATGGGCGGGGCCTCAGGGTGAATGCTGGTTTCTCCTACAGTGAACGTGCCAACCACAAGGATTCTTGCCATGGGTAAGGAGGAGTTCTGATTTCTGCATCACACTCACCCCTGGGCAGTGATTGGAGATAAGGTCTCGGTTCTGAAGCCTGAAAACTGAGGTAGGGAAGAGATGATGACCTAAGGCCATGGCGGGTTTTATGTGCTCAGTGTGCGGTCAGCTTTCTGGGTGTTGGTCAGGAGGTCCGGGCTCAGGTTGTGTGCGACAGTGCATTAGTGCCCAGGTTAGACTATATAATTTGGGTAAAGTCGAGTGCTGTGTAGGTTAACCCTCATTTAAGGTGCCTGGGCAGCTCATGAGGCAATAATTTTTTTTCTAGAGGGCAGGCAGAGTGCTGCATTGTGGGTCCGGAATTGCCAAACTTGAGGGCTTCGGGGCCAGGAGTGTGAGGACGGAAGTCTGAGAAGACAAGCTAACTTGGGTTTCAGGGCGAGGGCACGGCAGGTACCCCCTGCAGATCTGAACCAATATCTCATGCATCTGAAGTCAGGGCGAGGATCAGACGTTGGCTCAGGTTGGAGTTTCTGAGCATGACGGCCGCTTCATGAAGGGAGCGGAATCTCAAGGCCATTGAGGTTTTCCCACGTTGGGAGTTGTGGGATGCCCCCTTCAAGGATTCCTTCTGCGGGACAATTGAGACCTGTTGGACAGCTCCAGGACATCCCATATGGATGACTCCAGAGCACCGTTCGCGGATGGATGCCTGGGAAGCCCGCCTCGCATTCCAATTGTCTCCTAGCAACAAGACAGTTTAGATCTAATGGCTCTGCCGGAGCAACCGGGGTGGCTGAGTTGAAATGGACTTTCCTGAGGATGGGTCCTAATGTTTTTTTGTGTCCATGAGTGCCTTGGAATGGGGCGGTGGCACCGGGACCCTGAAGTACTCTCCTAAGCTTTGGATATGGCTCCCATGCACAGGTTTCCTTGTGGAGACGAGATGAGTTCTGATGGTTGCCTCAGGAAAACTCCTATGCTCGTATTGGAATCAGTCTTTTGAGGACACATGCCTGTAACCCAAAGCAATGAATCCTATTATGGCCTAGGGTCCTGTCTGGTTCAATCTTCTTCTCTGGGGACATCCATCTATGGTATGAGTGGAGGGTGATTATCAGCTGGTGTCAGACAGCCTTTGTTGTTCCGGGCGACCTACACTATTGGGATGGCCTCAGGGACTTTGGAGGTTTCTCTTAATTTGTAATATTTTGGACCATGGATTGGGCAGAATTCCCATGGATTGGTAGGCACAGTCCTAATGTGTGGCTCCCGGGGCCCAGCCTGCAGGGTGGTTGGCCCAAGACTTTGAGGACAGAAGTCTGAAAACACAAACTCAGCTTAGATTTGGGGACGTAGGTATGGCAGCCCGATCTACAAACCATGAGAAGAACTCTTCAGGATATGAAGAAAGTGCGAGTCTGAGGCGCTTGCTCAGGCTTTTGTCTCTGGATTTTGTATCAGCGATGGCCGTGGAATGTCGGGAAGGCCTCATGGGCCATGGACGAATCTTCCTCTCTGAGGATTTGGCCCGATTCCCAATTGCTTTTCGTCAATTGTGGGATGGGAGGACTCATTTCAGTTTTGTTACCTGAGGTGTCCCACCAAAAGAGGAATTCCAAAGCCAAGCCGTGGGGAAGACTGAAGGGTCAACCCAAACTATGGTTAAAAATTGGGGCCTATGGGCATGGCAAGCCCAATATGCTATCTCTTCATCCAGCCACTGAGCGGCCTTACTTGAGGACTGGGCTCAGCCTGAGGTCACAATGTGTGTTTGTGACCAATGTGGCCCGCGAGCATTGGCGTGGCCTAATGGGCCACACTGGTTTCAATGACACTGAACGTTGGACAACATGCCAACCACAAGGTTTCTTGCCATGGGGAAGGAGTTCTGATTTCTGCATCACCTTCAACCCTGGGCAGTGATTGGAGATAAGGTCTAGGTTCTGAAACCTGAAAACCGAGGTTGGGAAGAGATGACGACCTAAGGCCATGGCGGCTCAATGTGCTCAGTGTGCGGTCAGCTGTCTGGGAGGGTCCAAGGGGGTCCAGGCTCAGGCTGTGTCAGAAAGGGCATTAGTGCCCTGGTCAGCCTATGTATTTGGGGTACAGCCATGGTCGGTGCAGTTTGATCCTCATTTGGGGTTACTGGGTAGCCCCAGAGGACAATGTTTTTCTTCTGGAGGGCTGGCAGAGTGCTGCATTGTAGTTCTGGATTGCCAAACTGGAGGGCTTGTGGGCCAGTAGTCTGACGACAAAAGTCTGAGAACACAAGCTAGGCTTAGGTTTCTGGGTGAGGCCATGGCAGGCACAATCTACAGACCTGAATCGAGATCTCGTGCATCTGAAGTCAGGGCGAGGATCAGACGATCGCTCAGGTTGGAGTTTCTGTCCCTGATGGCCCCTTCATGAATGGGGGGGGGCTTCACGAGTCCATGGGTGTTTTCCCACGATGGGAGTTGTGAGAAGCTCCAAACTGCAGAGAGTCTTCTGCAGGACAATTGAGACCTGTTGTTTGGCTCCAGGCCAATGATTCTGAGCAGGGTTCTAAGGATGGATGGCTGGGTAGCCCACCTTGCATTCCAATTGTCTCCTAGCAACAAGACAGGTTAGATCTCCTGGATCTGTGGGGAGCATCCGAGGACGCTGAGTTGAAATGGACACCCCTGAGGATGGGTCCTAACGTGCTTTTGTGTCTATGGAGACCTTGGAATGAAGCGGTGGCACTGGGGCCCTAAAGGGTTCTCCTAAACAGAGGCTTTGACACAGCTCCAACGGCAAGTTTCCCATGTGTAGATGAGATGTTTTCTGATGGGTGAGTCAAGAAACAGCTATATGCTGCTTTTGAAATCCAGGCCTCTGAGGAGAGATGCCTGGAAACCAAAGCAATGGATCTGATTAGTGCCTAGGGGCCTGTTCTTTCCTTTTTACCTCTGAGGACATCTGTCTATGGGTCTGAGTGCAGGTAGGTGCTCAGTTGGGCTCAGATTGCCCCTGTTTTTCCTGGGAAGCCACCACTATTGAGATGGATCAGGGACTTTGGAGGTTTATCCTATGTGAAGGGTTGTGGCCATTGGAATGGGCACACACAATTCCTTTGGAGAGGGCAAGTACAGTCCTCAGGTTTGGCTCCAGGGGCCTGAGCCTGTAGGTTGTGTAGGCCAGGGCTGTTTGGACAGTTGTCTGAAAACACAAACTCGGCTTATATTTCGGGTCATAGGTATGGCAGGACTGATCTACAGACCATGAGGAGAACTCTTAGTGATTTGAAGGAAGGACGAGTGTGAGACTCTGCTCAAGTTTTTGTCTCTGGATATCGTGTCACTCATGGTCGTGGAATATCTGGGTGTCTTCATGGGAAATGGACGAGTCTTACTCTCTGGTGGTTTGGCCCCGTCCAAAGAGTTTGTGGTCATTTTGTGGCCTGGAAGAAGCCGTTTTTTTTTTGTTGTTGTTGTTGTTTTCTTTTTTAACCTCAGGTGTCCCACCAAATGATGGATTCCAGAGTAGAGCCCTGGGAGGGTAGCGCCTGGACAATCAGAATTCTGGTTAAAAATTAGGGCCTAGGGACATGTCAAGCCCCTTATGTCATCTAATGGTTCAGCCACTGAGAGGACTTACTAGAGGACAGGACTCATGCTGAGGGTCACAATGCGTGTGTATGCCCTCATCGCACTCAAGAATGGGCGGGGCCTCAGGGTGAATGCTGGTTTCTCCTACAGTGAACGTGCCAACCACAAGGATTCTTGCCATGGGTAAGGAGGAGTTCTGATTTCTGCATCACACTCACCCCTGGGCAGTGATTGGAGATAAGGTCTCGGTTCTGAAGCCTGAAAACTGAGGTAGGGAAGAGATGATGACCTAAGGCCATGGCGGGTTTTATGTGCTCAGTGTGCGGTCAGCTTTCTGGGTGTTGGTCAGGAGGTCCGGGCTCAGGTTGTGTTCGACAGTGCATTAGTGCCCAGTTTAGACTATATAATTTGGGTAAAGTCGAGTGCTGTGTAGGTTAACCCTCATTTAAGGTGCCTGGGCAGCTCATGAGGCAATAATTTTTTTTCTAGAGGGCAGGCAGAGTGCTGCATTGTGGGTCCGGAATTGCCAAACTTGAGGGCTTCGGGGCCAGGAGTGTGAGGACGGAAGTCTGAGAAGACAAGCTAACTTGGGTTTCAGGGCGAGGGCACGGCAGGTACCCCCTGCAGATCTGAACCAATATCTCATGCATCTGAAGTCAGGGCGAGGATCAGACGTTGGCTCAGGTTGGAGTTTCTGAGCATGACGGCCGCTTCATGAAGGGAGCGGAATCTCGAGGCCATTGAGGTTTTCCCACGTTGGGAGTTGTGGGATGCCCCCTTCAAGGATTCCTTCTGCGGGACAATTGAGACCTGTTGGACAGCTCCAGGACATCCCATATGGAATGACTCCAGAGCATCGTTCGCGGATGGATGCCTGGGAAGCCCGCCTCGCATTCCAATTGTCTCCTAACAACAAGACAGTTTAGATCTGATGGCTCTGCCGGAGCAACCGGGGTGGCTGAGTTGAAATGGACTTTCCTGAGGATGGGTCCTAATGTGTTTTTGTGTCCATGAGGGCCTTGGAATGGGGCGGTGGCACCGGGACCCTGAAGTACTCTCCTAAGATTTGGACATGGCTCCCATGCATAGGTTTCCTTGTGGAGACGAGATGAGTTCTGATGGGTGCCTCAGGAAAACCCCTATGCTCGTATTGGAATCAGGCTTTTGAGGACACCTGCCTGTAACCCAAAGCAATGGATCCTATTATGGCCTAGGGTCCTGTCTGGTTCAATCTTCTTCTCTGGGGACATCCATCTATGGTATGAGTGGAGGTCGATTATCAGCTGTTGTCATACAGCCCTGGTTTGTTCCGGGCGACCTACACTATTGGGATGGCCTCAGGGACTTTGGAGGTTTCTCCTAATTTGTACGATTTTGGACCATGGAATGGGCAGAATTCCCATGGATTGGTAGGCACAGTCCTAATGTGTGGCTCCAGGGGCCCAGCCCGGAGGGTGTGGGGCCCAAGACTTTGAGGACAGAAGTCTGAAAACACAAACTCAGCTTAGGTTTGGGGACGTAGGTATGGCAGGCCCTATCAACAACCATGAGAAGAACTCTTCAGGAAAGGAAGAAAGTGCGAGTCTGAGGCGCTTGCTCAGGCTTTTGTCTCTGGATTTTGTATCAGCGATGGCCGTGGAATGTTGGGGAGGCCTCATGGGCCATGGACGAATCTTCCTCTCTGAGGATTTGGCCCGATTCCCAATTGCTTTTCGTCAATCTGTGGGATGGGAGGACTCATTTCAGTCTTGTTACCTCAGGTGTCCCACCAAAAGAGGAATTCCAAAGCCAAGCCGTGGGGAAGACTGAAAGGTCAACCCGAACTATGGTTAAAAATTGGGGCCTAGGGGCATGGCAAGCCCAATATGCTATCTCTTCATCCAGCCACTGAGCGGCCTTACTTGAGGACTGGGCTCAGCCTGAGCGTCACAATGTGTGTTTGTGACCAATGTGTCCCGCGAGCATGGGCGGGGCCTCATGGTCCACACTGGTTTCAACTACACTGAACGTTGGACAACATGCCAAACACAAGGTTTCTTGCCATGGGGAAGGAGTTCTGATTTCTGCATCACCTTCAACCCTGGGCAGTGATTGGAGATAAGGTCTAGGTTCTGAAACCTGAAAACCGAGGTTGGGAAGAGATGACGACCTAAGGACATGGCGGCTGGATGTGCTCAGTGTGCGGCCAGCTGTCTGGGAGGGTCCAGGGGGTCCAGGCTCAGGCTGTGTCAGAAAGGGCATTAGTGCCCTGGTCAGCCTATGTATTTGGGGTACAGCCATGGTCGGTGCAGTTTGATCCTCATTTGGGGTTACTGGGTATCCCCAGAGGACAATGTTTTTCTTCTGGAGGGCCGGCAGAGTGCTGCATTGTAGTTCTGGATTGCCAAACTGGAGGGCTTGTGGGCCAGTAGTCTTACGACAAAAGTCTGAGAACACAAGCTATGCTTAGGTTTCTGGGTGAGGCCATGGCAAGCACAATCTACAGAACTGAATCGAGATCTCGTGCATCTGAAGTCAGGGCGAGGATCAGACGATCACTCAGGTTGGAGTTTCTGTCCCTGATGGCCCCTTCATGAATGGGGGGGGGGGCATCACGAGGCCATGTGTGTTTTCCCACGATGGGAGTTGTGAGATACTCCAAACTGCAGAGAGTCTTCTGCAGGACAATTGAGACCTGTTATTTGGCTCCAGGCCAATGATTCTAAGCAGGGTTCTAAGGATGGATGGCTGGGTAGCCCACCTCGCATTCCAATTGTCTCCTAGCAACAAGACAGGTTAGATCTCCTGGATCTGTGGGGAGCAACCGAGGACGCTGAGTTGAAATGGACACCCCTGAGGATGGGTCCTAACGTGCTTTTGTGTCTATGGAGACCTTGGAATGAAGCGGTGGCACTGGGGCCCTAAAGGGTTCTCCTAAACAAAGGATTTGACACAGCTCCAACGTGCAAGTTTCCCATGTGTAGATGAGATGTTTTCTGATGGGTGAGTCAAGAAACAGCTATATTCTACTTTTGAAATCCAGGCCTCTGAGGAGAGATGCCTGGAAACCAAAGCAATGGATCTGATTAGTGCCTAGGGGCCTGTTCTTTCCTTTTTATCTCTGGGGACATCTGTCTATGGGTCTGAGTGCAGGTGGGTACTCAGTTGGGCTCGGATTGCCCCTGTTTTTCCTGGGAAGCCACCACAATTGAGATGGATCAGGGACTTTGGAGGTTTATCCTATGAGAAGGGTTGTGGCCATTGGAATGGGCACACACAATTCCCTTGGAGAGGGCAAGTACTCTCCTCAGGTTTGGCTCCAGGGGCCTGAGCCTGTAGGGTGTGTAGGCCAGGGCTGTTTGGACCGTTGTCTGAAAACACAAACTCGGCTTATGTTTCGGGTCATAGGTATGGCAGGACTGATCTACAGACCATGAGGAGAACGCTTCAGGATTTGAAAGAAGGGCGATGTGAGGCTCCTGCTCAAGTTTTTGTCTCTGGATATCGTGTCACTCATGGTCGTGGAATTTCTGGGTGACTTCATGGGAAATGGACGAGTCTTACTCTGGTGGTTTGGCCCCGTAAAAAGAGTTTGCGGTCATTCTGGGGGCTGGAAGAAGTCCATTTTTTTTTTTTTTGTTGTTGTTGTTGTTTTTTTTTTCTTTTTTAACCTCAGGTGTCCCACCAAATGATGGATTCCAGAGTAGAGCCCTGGTGAGGGGCGACTGGACATTCAGAAATCTGGTTAAAAATTGAGGCCTAGGGACATGTCAAGCCCATTATGACATCTAATGGTCCAGCCACTGAGAGGACTTACTAGAGGACAGGACTCATGCTGAGGGTCACAATGCGTGTGTATGCCCTCGTCGCACTCAAGAATGGGCGTGGCCTCAGGGTGAATGCTGGTTTCTCCTACACTGAACGTTGGACAACCTGCCAAACAAAAGAGTTCTTGCCATGGGTAAGGAGGAGTTCTGACTTCTGCATCACACCCACCCCTGGGCAGTGATTGGAGATAAGGTCTCGGTTCTGAAGCCTGAAAACTGAGGTAGAGAAGAGATGATGACCTAAAGCCATGGCGGGTTTTATGTGCTCAGTGTGCGGTCCGCTTTCTGGGTGTTGGTCAGGAGGTCCGGGCTCAGGTTGTGTTCGACAGTGCATTAGTGCCCAGGTTAGACTATATAATTTGGGTAAAGTCGAGTGCTGTGTAGGTTTACCCTCATTTAAGGTGCCTGGGCAGCTCATGAGGCAATAATTTTTTATCTAGAGGGCAGGCAGAGTGCTGCATTGTGGGTCCGGAATTGCCAAACTTGAGGGCTTCGGGGCCAGGAGTGTGAGGACGGAAGTCTGAGAAGACAAGCTAGACTAGGGTTTCAGGGCGAGGGCACGGTAGGTACCCCCTACAGATCTGAACCAATATCTCATGCATCTGAAGTCAGGGCGAGGATCAGACGTTGGCTCAGGTTGGAGTTTCTGAGCATGACGGCCGCTTCATGAAGGGAGCGGAATCTCGAGGCCATTGAGGTTTTCCCACGTTGGGAGTTGTGGGATGCCCCCTTCAAGGATTCCTTCTGCGGGACAATTGAGACCTGTTGGACAGCTCCAGGACATCCCATATGGAATGACTCCAGAGCACCGTTCGCGGATGAATGCCTGGGAAGCCCGCCTCGCATTCCAATTGTCTCCTAGCAACAAGACAGTTTAGATCTGATGGCTCTGCCGGAGCAACCGGGGTGGCTGAGTTGAAATGGACTTTCCTGAGGATGGGTCCTAATGTGTGTTTGTGTCCATGAGGGCCTTGGAATGGGGCGGTGGCACCGGGACCCTGAAGTACTCTCCTAAGCTTTGGACATGGCTCCCATGCACAGGTTTCCTTGTGGAGACGAGATGAGTTCTGATGGTTGCCTCAGGAAAACCCCTATGCTCGTATTGGAATCAGGCTTTTGAGGACACCTGCCTGTAACCCAAAGCAATGGATCCTATTATGGCCTAGGGTCCTCTCTGGTTCAATCTTCTTCTCTGGGGACATCCATCTATGGTATGAGTGGAGGTCGATTATCAGCTGGTGTCAGACAGCCCTTGTTTGTTCCGGGCGACCTACACTATTGGGATGGCCTCAGGGACTTTGGAGGTTTCTCCTAATTTGTACGATTTTGGACCCTGGAATGGGCAGAATTCCCATGGATTGGTAGGCACAGTCCTAATGTGTGGCTCCAGGGATCCAGCCTGGAGGGTGTGGGGCCCAAGACTTTGAGGACAGAAGTCTGAAAACACAAACTCAGCTTAGGTTTGGGGACGTAGGTATGGCAGGCCCTATCAACAACCATGAGAAGAACTCTTCAGGAAAGGAAGAAAGTGCGAGTCTGAGGCGCTTGCTCAGGCTTTTGTCTCTGGATTTTGTATCAGCGATGGCCGTGGGATGTCGGGGAGGCCTCATGGGCCATGGACGAATCTTCCTCTCTGAGGATTTGGCCCGATTCCCAATTGCTTTTCGTCAATCTGTGGGATGGGAGGACTCATTTCAGTTTTGTTATCTCAGGTTTCCCACCAAAAGAGGAATTCCAAAGCCAAGCCGTGGGGAAGACTGAAGGGTCAACCCGAACTATGGTTAAAAATTGGGGCCTAGGGGCATGGCAAGCCCAATATGCTATCTCTTCATCCAGCCACTGAGCGGCCTTACTTGAGGACTGGGCTCAGCCTGAGCGTCACAATGTGTGTTTGTGACCAATGTGGCCCGCCAGCATGGGCGGGGCCTCATGGGCCACACTGGTTTCAACTACACTGAACGTTGGACAACATGCCAACCACAAGGTTTCTTGCCATGGGGAAGGAGTTCTGATTTCTGCATCACCTTCAACCCTGGGCAGTGATTGGAGATAAGGTCTAGGTTCTGAAACCTGAAAACCGAAGTTGGGAAGAGATGACGACCTAAGGCCATGGTGGCTCGATGTGCTCAGTGTGCGGCCAGCTGTCTTGGAGGGTCCAGGGAGTCCAGGCTCAGGCTGTGTCAGAAAGGGCATTAGTGCCCTGGTCAGCCTATGTATTTGGGGTACAGCCATGGTCGGTGCAGTGTGATCCTCATTTGGGGTTACTGGGTAGCCCCAGAGGACAATGTTTTTCTTCTGGAGGGCCGGCAGAGTGCTGCATTGTAGTTCTGGAATGCCAAACTGGAGGCCTTGTGGGCCAGTAGTCTGATGACAAAAGTCTGAGAACACAAGCTAGGCTTAGGATTCTGGGTGAGGCCATGGCAGGAACAATCTACAGACCTGAATCGAGATCTCGTGCATCTGAAGTCAGGGTGAGGATCAGACGAACACTCAAGTTGGAGTTTCTGTCCCTGATGGCCCCTTCATGAATGGGGGGGGGCATCACGAGTCCATGGGTGTTTTCCCACGATGGGAGTTGTGAGAAGCTCCAAACTGCAGAGAGTCTTCTGCAGGACAATTGAGACCTGTTGTTTGGCTCCAGGCCAATGATTCTGAGCAGGGTTCTAAGGGTGGATGGCTGGGTAACCCACCTCGCATTCCAATTGTCTCCTAGCAACAAGACAGGTTAGATCTCCTGGATCTGTGGGGAGCAACCGAGGACGCTGAGTTGAAATGGACACCCCTGGGCATGGGTCCTAACGTGCTTTTGTGTCTATGGAGACCTTGGAATTAAGCGGTGGCACTGGGGCCCAAAAGGGTTCTCCTAAACAAAGGATTAGACACAGCTCCAACGTGCAAGTTTCCCATGTGTAGATGAGATGTTTTCTGATGGGTGAGTCAAGAAACAGCTATATTCTGCTTTTGAAATCCAGGCCTCTGAGGAGAGATGCCTGGAAACCAAAGCAATGGATCTGATTAGTGCCTAGGGGCCTGTTCTTTCCTTTTTACCTCTGGGGACATCTGTCTATGGGTCTGAGTGCAGGTGGGTACTCAGTTGGGCTCGGATTGCCCCTGTTTTTCCTGGGAAGCCACCACTATTGAGATGGATCAGGGACTTTGGAGGTTTATCCTATGAGAAGGGTTGTGGCCATTGGAATGGGCACACACAATTCCCTTGGAGAGGGCAAGTACAGTCCTCAGGTTTGGCTCCAGGGGCCTGAGCCTGTAGGTTGTGTAGGCCAGGGCTGTTTGGACAGTTGTCTGAAAACACAAACTCGGCTTATGTTTCGGGTCATAGGTATGGCAGGACTGATCTACAGACCATGAGGAGAACTCTTCGGGATTTGAAAGAAGGGCGATGTGAGGCTCCTGCTCAAGTTTTTGTCTCTGGATATCGTGTCACTCATGGTCGTGGAATTTCTGGGTGACTTCATGGGAAATGGACGAGTCTTACTCTCTGGTGATTTGGCCCCGTCCAAAGAGTTTGCAGTCATTCTGTGGGCTGGAAGAAGTCCATTTTCTTTTGTTGTTGTTGTTGTTGTTGTTTTCTTTTTTAACCTCAGGTGTCCCACCAAATGATGGATTCCAGAGTAGAGCCCTGGGGAGGGGCTACTGGACAATCAGAAATCTGGTTAAAAATTGGGGCCTAGGGACATGTCAAGCCCATTATGACATCTAATGGTCCAGCCACTGAGAGGACTTACTAGAGGACAGGACTCATGCTGAGGGTCACAATGCGTGTGTATGCCCTCGTCGCACTCAAGAATGGGCGGGGCCTCAGGGTGAATGCTGGTTTCTCCTACACTGAAGGTTGGACAACCTGCCAACCAAAAGAGTTCTTGCCATGGGTAAGGAGGAGTTCTGACTTCTGCATCACACTCACCCCTGGGCAGTGATTGGAGATAAGGTCTCGGTTCTGAAGCCTGAAAACTGAGGTAGGGAAGAGATGATGACCTAAGGCCATGGCGGGTTTTATGTGCTCAGTGTGCGGTCCGCTTTCTGGGTGTTGGTCAGGAGGTCCGGGCTCAGGTTGTGTTCGAGAGTGCATTAGTGCCCAGGTTAGACTATATAATTTGGGTAAAGTCGAGTGCTGTGTAGGTTTCCCCTCATTTAAGGTGCCTGGGCAGCTCATGAGGCAATAATTTTTTTTCTAGAGGGCAGGCAGAGTGCTGCATTGTGGGTCCGGAATTGCCAAACTTGAGGGCTTTGGGGCCAGGAGTGTGAGGACGGAAGTCTGAGAAGACAAGCTAGACTAGGGTTTCAGGGCGAGGGCACGGTAGGTACCCCCTGCAGATCTGAACCAATATCTCATGCATCTGAAGTCAGGGCGAGGATCAGACGTTGGCTCAGGTTGGAGTTTCTGAGCATGACGGCCGCTTCATGAAGGGAGCGGAATCTCGAGGCCATTGAGGTTTTCCCACGTTGGGAGTTGTGGGATGCCCCCTTCAAGGATTCCTTCTGCGGGACAATTGAGACCTGTTGGACAGCTCCAGGACATCCCATATGGAATGACTCCAGAGCACCGTTCGCGGATGGATGCCTGGGAAGCCCGCCTCGCATTCCAATTGTCTCCTAGCAACAAGACAGTTTAGATCTGATGGCTCTGCCGGAGCAACCGGGGTGGCTGAGTTGAAATGGACTTTCCTGAGGATGGGTCCTAATGTGTGTTTGTGTCCATGAGGGCCTTGGAATGGGGCGGTGGCACCGGGACCCTGAAGTACTCTCCTAAGCTTTGGACATGGCTCCCATGCACAGGTTTCCTTGTGGAGACGAGATGAGTTCTGATGGTTGCCTCAGGAAAACCCCTATGCTCGTATTGGAATCAGGCTTTTGAGGACACCTGCCTGTAACCCAAAGCAATGGATCCTATTATGGCCTAGGGTCCTCTCTGGTTCAATCTTCTTCTCTGGGGACATCCATCTATGGTATGAGTGGAGGTCGATTATCAGCTGGTGTCAGACAGCCCTTGTTTGTTCCGGGCGACCTACACTATTGGGATGGCCTCAGGGACTTTGGAGGTTTCTCCTAATTTGTACGATTTTGGACCCTGGAATGGGCAGAATTCCCATGGATTGGTAGGCACAGTCCTAATGTGTGGCTCCAGGGATCCAGCCTGGAGGGTGTGGGGCACAAGACTTTGAGGACAGAAGTCTGAAAACACAAACTCAGCTTAGGTTTGGGGACGTAGGTATGGCAGGCCCTATCAACAACCATGAGAAGAACTCTTCAGGAAAGGAAGAAAGTGCGAGTCTGAGGCGCTTGCTCAGGCTTTTGTCTCTGGATTTTGTATCAGCGATGGCCGTGGGATGTCGGGGAGGCCTCATGGGCCATGGACGAATCTTCCTCTCTGAGGATTTGGCCCGATTCCCAATTGCTTTTCGTCAATCTGTGGGATGGGAGGACTCATTTCAGTTTTGTTACCTCAGGTGTCCCACCAAAAGAGGAATTCCAAAGCCAAGCCGTGGGGAAGACTGAAGGGTCAACCCGAACTATGGTTAAAAATTGGGGCCTAGGGGCATGGCAAGCCCAATATGCTATCTCTTCATCCAGCCACTGAGCGGCCTTACTTGAGGACTGGGCTCAGCCTGAGCGTCACAATGTGTGTTTGTGACCAATGTGGCCCGCCAGCATGGGCGGGGCCTCATGGGCCACACTGGTTTCAACTACACTGAACGTTGGACAACATGCCAACCACAAGGTTTCTTGCCATGGGGAAGGAGTTCTGATTTCTGCATCACCTTCAACCCTGGGCAGTGATTGGAGATAAGGTCTAGGTTCTGAAACCTGAAAACCGAAGTTGGGAAGAGATGACGACCTAAGGCCATGGTGGCTCGATGTGCTCAGTGTGCGGCCAGCTGTCTTGGAGGGTCCAGGGAGTCCAGGCTCAGGCTGTGTCAGAAAGGGCATTAGTGCCCTGGTCAGCCTATGTATTTGGGGTACAGCCATGGTCGGTGCAGTGTGATCCTCATTTGGGGTTACTGGGTAGCCCCAGAGGACAATGTTTTTCTTCTGGAGGGCCGGCAGAGTGCTGCATTGTAGTTCTGGAATGCCAAACTGGAGGCCTTGTGGGCCAGTAGTCTGATGACAAAAGTCTGAGAACACAAGCTAGGCTTAGGATTCTGGGTGAGGCCATGGCAGGAACAATCTACAGACCTGAATCGAGATCTCGTGCATCTGAAGTCAGGGTGAGGATCAGACGAACACTCAAGTTGGAGTTTCTGTCCCTGATGGCCCCTTCATGAATGGGGGGGGCATCACGAGTCCATGGGTGTTTTCCCACGATGGGAGTTGTGAGAAGCTCCAAACTGCAGAGAGTCTTCTGCAGGACAATTGAGACCTGTTGTTTGGCTCCAGGCCAATGATTCTGAGCAGGGTTCTAAGGGTGGATGGCTGGGTAGCCCACCTCGCATTCCAATTGTCTCCTAGCAACAAGACAGGTTAGATCTCCTGGATCTGTGGGGAGCAACCGAGGACGCTGAGTTGAAATGGACACCCCTGGGCATGGGTCCTAACGTGCTTTTGTGTCTATGGAGACCTTGGAATTAAGCGGTGGCACTGGGGCCCAAAAGGGTTCTCCTAAACAAAGGATTAGACACAGCTCCAACGTGCAAGTTTCCCATGTGTAGATGAGATGTTTTCTGATGGGTGAGTCAAGAAACAGCTATATTCTGCTTTTGAAATCCAGGCCTCTGAGGAGAGATGCCTGGAAACCAAAGCAATGGATCTGATTAGTGCCTAGGGGCCTGTTCTTTCCTTTTTACCTCTGGGGACATCTGTCTATGGGTCTGAGTGCAGGTGGGTACTCAGTTGGGCTCGGATTGCCCCTGTTTTTCCTGGGAAGCCACCACTATTGAGATGGATCAGGGACTTTGGAGGTTTATCCTATGAGAAGGGTTGTGGCCATTGGAATGGGCACACACAATTCCCTTGGAGAGGGCAAGTACAGTCCTCAGGTTTGGCTCCAGGGGCCTGAGCCTGTAGGTTGTGTAGGCCAGGGCTGTTTGGACAGTTGTCTGAAAACACAAACTCGGCTTATGTTTCGGGTCATAGGTATGGCAGGACTGATCTACAGACCATGAGGAGAACTCTTCGGGATTTGAAAGAAGGGCGATGTGAGGCTCCTGCTCAACTTTTTGTCTCTGGATATCGTGTCACTCATGGTCGTGGAATTTCTGGGTGACTTCATGGGAAATGGACGAGTCTTACTCTCTGGTGATTTGGCCCCGTCCAAAGAGTTTGCAGTCATTCTGTGGGCTGGAAGAAGTCCATTTTCTTTTGTTGTTGTTGTTGTTGTTGTTTTCTTTTTTAACCTCAGGTGTCCCACCAAATGATGGATTCCAGAGTAGAGCCCAGGGGAGGGGCTACTGGACAATCAGAAATCTGGTTAAAAATTGGGGCCTAGGGACATGTCAAGCCCATTATGACATCTAATGGTCCAGCCACTGAGAGGACTTACTAGAGGACAGGACTCATGCTGAGGGTCACAATGCGTGTGTATGCCCTCGTCGCACTCAAGAATGGGCGGGGCCTCAGGGTGAATGCTGGTTTCTCCTACACTGAAGGTTGGACAACCTGCCAACCAAAAGAGTTCTTGCCATGGGTAAGGAGGAGTTCTGACTTCTGCATCACCCTCACCCCTGGGCAGTGATTGGAGATAAGGTCTCGGTTCTGAAGCCTGAAAACTGAGGTAGGGAAGAGATGATGACCTAAGGCCATGGCGGGTTTTATGTGCTCAGTGTGCGGTCCGCTTTCTGGGTGTTGGTCAGGAGGTCCGGGCTCAGGTTGTGTTCGACAGTGCATTAGTGCCCAGGTTAGACTATATAATTTGGGTAAAGTCGAGTGCTGTGTAGGTTTACCCTCATTTAAGGTGCCTGGGCAGCTCATGAGGCAATAATTTTTTTTCTAGAGGGCAGGCAGAGTGCTGCATTGTGGGTCCGGAATTGCCAAACTTGAGGGCTTTGGGGCCAGGAGTGTGAGGACGGAAGTCTGAGAAGACAAGCTAGACTAGGGTTTCAGGGCGAGGGCACGGTAGGTACCCCCTGCAGATCTGAACCAATATCTCATGCATCTGAAGTCAGGGCGAGGATCAGAAGTTGGCTCAGGTTGGAGTTTCTGAGCATGACGGCCGCTTCATGAAGGGAGCGGAATCTCGAGGCCATTGAGGTTTTCCCACGTTGGGAGTTGTGGGATGCCCCCTTCAAGGATTCCTTCTGCGGGACAATTGAGACCTGTTGGACAGCTCCAGGACATCCCATATGGAATGACTCCAGAGCACCGTTCGCGGATGGATGCCTGGGAAGCCCGCCTCGCATTCCAATTGTCTCCTAGCAACAAGACAGTTTAGATCTGATGGCTCTGCCGGAGCAACCGGGGTGGCTGAGTTGAAATGGACTTTCCTGAGGATGGGTCCTAATGTGTGTTTGTGTCCATGAGGGCCTTGGAATGGGGCGGTGGCACCGGGACCCTGAAGTACTCTCCTAAGCTTTGGACATGGCTCCCATGCACAGGTTTCCTTGTGGAGACGAGATGAGTTCTGATGGTTGCCTCAGGAAAACCCCTATGCTCGTATTGGAATCAGGCTTTTGAGGACACCTGCCTGTAACCCAAAGCAATGGATCCTATTATGGCCTAGGGTCCTCTCTGGTTCAATCTTCTTCTCTGGGGACATCCATCTATGGTATGAGTGGAGGTCGATTATCAGCTGGTGTCAGACAGCCCTTGTTTGTTCCGGGCAACCTACACTATTGGGATGGCCTCACGGACTTTGGAGGTTTCTCCTAATTTGTACGATTTTGGACCCTGGAATGGGCAGAATTCCCATGGATTGGTAGGCACAGTCCTAATGTGTGGCTCCAGGGATCCAGCCTGGAGGGTGTGGGGCACAAGACTTTGAGGACAGAAGTCTGAAAACTCAAACTCAGCTTAGGTTTGGGGACGTAGGTATGGCAGGCCCTATCAACAACCATGAGAAGAACTCTTCAGGAAAGGAAGAAAGTGCGAGTCTGAGGCGCTTGCTCAGGCTTTTGTCTCTGGATTTTGTATCAGCGATGGCCGTGGGATGTCGGGGAGGCCTCATGGGCCATGGACGAATCTTCCTCTCTGAGGATTTGGCCCGATTCCCAATTGCTTTTCGTCAATCTGTGGGATGGGAGGACTCATTTCAGTTTTGTTACCTCAGGTGTCCCACCAAAAGAGGAATTCCAAAGCCAAGCCGTGGGGAAGACTGAAGGGTCAACCCGAACTATGGTTAAAAATTGGGGCCTAGGGGCATGGCAAGCCCAATATGCTATCTCTTCATCCAGCCACTGAGCGGCCTTACTTGAGGACTGGGCTCAGCCTGAGCGTCACAATGTGTGTTTGTGACCAATGTGGCCCGCCAGCATGGGCGGGGCCTCATGGGCCACACTGGTTTCAACTACACTGAACGTTGGACAACATGCCAACCACAAGGTTTCTTGCCATGGGGAAGGAGTTCTGATTTCTGCATCACCTTCAACCCTGGGCAGTGATTGGAGATAAGGTCTAGGTTCTGAAACCTGAAAACCGAAGTTGGGAAGAGATGACGACCTAAGGCCATGGTGGCTCAATGTGCTCAGTGTGCGGCCAGCTGTCTTGGAGGGTCCAGGGAGTCCAGGCTCAGGCTGTGTCAGAAAGGGCATTAGTGCCCTGGTCAGCCTATGTATTTGGGGTACAGCCATGGTCGGTGCAGTGTGATCCTCATTTGGGGTTACTGGGTAGCCCCAGAGGACAATGTTTTTCTTCTGGAGGGCCAGCAGAGTGCTGCATTGAAGTTCTGGATTGCCAAACTGGAGGGCTTGTGGGCCAGTAGTTTTACGACAAAAGTCTGAGAACACAAGCTAGGCTTAGGATTCTGGGTGAGGCCATGGCAGGAACAATCTACAGACCTGAATCGAGATCTCGTGCATCTGAAGTCAGGGTGAGGATCAGACGAACACTCAAGTTGGAGTTTCTGTCCCTGATGGCCCCTTCATGAATGGGGGGGGCATCACGAGTCCATGGGTGTTTTCCCACGATGGGAGTTGTGAGAAGCTCCAAACTGCAGAGAGTCTTCTGCAGGACAATTGAGACCTGTTGTTTGGCTCCAGGCCAATGATTCTGAGCAGGGTTCTAAGGGTGGATGGCTGGGTAGCCCACCTCGCATTCCAATTGTCTCCTAGCAACAAGACAGGTTAGATCTCCTGGATCTGTGGGGAGCAACCGAGGACGCTGAGTTGAAATGGACACCCCTGGGCATGGGTCCTAACGTGCTTTTGTGTCTATGGAGACCTTGGAATTAAGCGGTGGCACTGGGGCCCAAAAGGATTCTCCTAAACAAAGGATTAGACACAGCTCCAACGTGCAAGTTTCCCATGTGTAGATGAGATGTTTTCTGATGGGTGAGTCAAGAAACAGCTATATGCTGCTTTTGAAATCCAGGCCTCTGAGGAGAGATGCCTGGAAACCAAAGCAATGGATCTGATTAGTGCCTAGGGGCCTGTTCTTTCCTTTTTACCTCTGGGGACATCTGTCTATGGGTCTGAGTGCAGGTGGGTACTCAGTTGGGCTCGGATTGCCCCTGTTTTTCCTGGGAAGCCACCACTATTGAGATGGATCAGGGACTTTGGAGGTTTATCCTATGAGAAGGGTTGTGGCCATTGGAATGGGCACACACAATTCCCTTGGAGAGGGCAAGTACAGTCCTCAGGTTTGGCTCCAGGGGCCTGAGCCTGTAGGTTGTGTAGGCCAGGGCTGTTTGGACAGTTGTCTGAAAACACAAACTCGGCTTATGTTTCGGGTCATAGGTATGGCAGGACTGATCTACAGACCATGAGGAGAACTCTTCGGGATTTGAAAGAAGGGCGATGTGAGGCTCCTGCTCAACTTTTTGTCTCTGGATATCGTGTCACTCATGGTCGTGGAATTTCTGGGTGACTTCATGGGAAATGGACGAGTCTTACTCTCTGGTGATTTGGCCCCGTCCAAAGAGTTTGCGGTCATTCTGTGGGCTGGAAGAAGTCCATTTTCTTTTGTTGTTGTTGTTGTTGTTGTTTTCTTTTTTAACCTCAGGTGTCCCACCAAATGATGGATTCCAGAGTAGAGCCCTGGGGAGGGGCTACTGGACAATCAGAAATCTGGTTAAAAATTGGGGCCTAGGGACATGTCAAGCCCATTATGACATCTAATGGTCCAGCCACTGAGAGGACTTACTAGAGGACAGGACTCATGCTGAGGGTCAAAATGCGTGTGTATGCCCTCGTCGCACTCAAGAATGGGCGAGGCCTCAGGGTGAATGCTGGTTTTTCCTACAGTGAACGTTGGACAACGTGCCAACCACAAGGGTTCTTGCCATAGGTAAGGAGGAGTTCTGACTTCTGCATCACACTCACCTCTGGGCAGTGATTGGAGATAAGGTCTCGGTTCTGAAGCCTGAAAACTGAGGTAGGGAAGAGATGATGACCTAAGGCCATGGCGGGTTTTATGTGCACAGTGTGCGGTCAGCTTTCTGGGTGTTGGTCAGGAGGTCCGGGCTCAGGTTGTGTTCGACAGTGCATTAGTGCCCAGGTTAGACTATATAATTTGGGTAAAGTCGAGTGCTGTGTAGGTTTACCCTCATTTAAGGTGCCTGGGCAGCTCATGAGGCAATAATTTTTTTTCTAGAGGGCAGGCAGAGTGCTGCATTGTGGGTCCGGAATTGCCAAACTTGAGGGCTTCGGGGCCAGGAGTGTGAGGACGGAAGTCTGAGGAGACAAGCTAGACTAGGGTTTCAGGGCGAGGGCACGGCAGGTACCCCCTGCAGATCTGAACCAATATCTCATGCATCTGAAGTCAGGGCGAGGATCAGACGTTGGCTCAGGTTGGAGTTTCTGAGCATGACGGCCGCTTCATGAAGGGAGCGGAATCTCGAGGCCATTGAGGTTTTCCCACGTTGGGAGTTGTGGGATGCCCCCTTCAAGGATTCCTTCTGCGGGACAATTGAGACCTGTTGGACAGCTCCAGGACATCCCATATGGAATGACTCCAGAGCACCGTTCGCGGATGGATGCCTGGGAAGCCCGCCTCGCATTCCAATTGTCTCCTAGCAACAAGACTGTTTAGATCTGATGGCTCTGCTGGAGCAACCGGGGTGGCTGAGTTGAAATGGACTTTTCTGAGGATGGGTCCTAATGTGTTTTTGTTTCCATGAGGGCCTTGGAATGGGGCGGTGGCACCGGGACCCAGAAGTACTCTCCAAAGCTTTGGACATGGCTCCCAGGTTTCCTTGTGGAGACGAGATGAGTTCTGATGGGTGCCTCAAAAAAACCCCTATGCTCGTATTGGAATCAGGCTTTTGAGGACACATGCCTGTAACCCAAAGCAATGGATCCTATTATGGTCTAGGGTCCTGTCTGGTTCAATCTTCTTCTCTGGGGACATCCATCTATGGTATGAATGGAGGTCGATTATCAGCTGGTGTCAGACAGCCCTTGTTTGTTCTGGGCGACCCACACTATTGGGATGGCCTCAGGGACTTTGGAGGTTGCTCCTAATTTGTACGATTCTGGACCATGGAATGGGCAGAATTCCCATGGATTGGTAGGCACAGTCCTAATGTGTGGCTCCAGGGGCCCAGCCTGGAGGGTGTGTGGCCCAAGACGTTGAGGACAGAAGTCTAAAAACACAAACTCAGCTTAGGTTTGGGGACGTAGGTATGGCAGGCCCGATCTACAAACCATGAGAAGAACTCTTCAGGATATGAAGAAAGGGTGAGTCTAAGGCGCTTGCTCAGGCTTTTTTCTCTGGATTTTGATCAGCGATGGCCGTGGAATGTCGGGGAGGCCTCATGGGCCATGGACGAATCTTCCTCTCTGAGGATTTGGCCCGATTCCCAATTGCTTTTCGTCAATCTGTGGGATGGGAGGACTCATTTCAGTTTTGTTATCTCAGATGTCCCACCAAAAGAGGAATTCCAAAGCCAGGCCGTGGGGAAGACTGAAGGGACAACCAGAACTATGGTTAAAAATTGGGGCCTAGGGGCATGGCAAGCCCAATATGCTATCTCTTCATCCAGCCACTGAGTGACCTTACTTGAGGACTGGGCTCAGCCTGAGTGTCACAATGTGTGTCTGTGACCAATGTGGCCCGCCAGCATGGGCGGGGCCTCATGGGCCACACTGGTTTCAACTACACTGAACGTTGGACAACAAGCCAACCACAAGGTTTCTTGCCATGGGGAAGGAGTTCTGATTTCTGCATCACCTTCAACCCTGGGCTGTGATTGGAGATAAGGTCTAGGTTCTGAAACCTGAAAACCGAGGTTGGGAAGAGATGACGACCTAAGGCCATGGCGGCTCAATGTGCTCAGTGTGCGGCCAGCTGTCTGGGAGGGTCCACGGGGTCCAGGCTCAGGCTGTGTCAGAAAGGGCATTAGTGCCCTGCTCAGCCTAAGTATTTGGGGTACAGCCAAGGTCGGTGCAGGTTGATCCTCATTTGGAGTTACTGGGTAGCCCCAGAACAATGTTTTTCTTCTGGAGGGCTAGCAGAGTGCTGCATTGTAGTTCTGGATTGCCAAACTGGAGGGCTTGTGGGCCAGTAGTCTGAAGACAAAAGTCTGAGAACACAAGCTAGGCTTAGGTTTCTGGGTGAGGCCATGGCAGGCACAATCTACAGACCTGAATCGAGATCTCGTGCATCTGAAGTCAGGGCGAGGATCAGACGATCGCTCAGGTTGGAGTTTCTGTCCCTGATGGCCCCTTCATAAATGGGGGGGGGGCATCACGAGGCCATGGGTGTTTTCCCACGAGGGGAGTTGTGAGAAGCTCCAAACTGCAGAGAGTCTTCTGCAGGACAATTGAGACCTGTTGTTTGGCTCCAGGCCAATGATTCTGAGCAGGGTTTTAAGGATGGATGGCTGGGTATCCCACCTCGCATTCCAATTGTCTCCTAGCAACAAGACAGGTTAGATCTCCTGGATCTGTGGGGAGCAACCGAGGACGCTGACTTGAAATGGACACCCCTGGGTATGGATCCTAACGTGCATTTGTGTCTATGGAGTCTTTGGAATGAAGCGGTGGCACTGGGGCCCTAAAGGGTTCTCCTAAACAGAGGCTTTGACACAGCTCCAACGTGCAAGTTTCCCATGTGTAGATGAGATGTTTTCTGATGGGTGAGTCAAGAAAAAGCTATATGCTGCTTTTGAAATCCAGGAATCTGAGGAGAGATGCCTGGAAACCAAAGCAATGGATCTGATTCGTGCCTAGGGGCCTGTTCTTTCCTTTTTACCTCTGGGGACATCTGTCTATGGGTCTGAGTGCAGGTAGGTGCTCATTTGGGTTCAGATTGCCCCTGTTTTTCCTGGGAAGCCACCACTATTGAGATGGATCAGGGACTTTGGAGGTTTATCCTATTAGAAGGGTTGTGGCCATTGGAATGGGCATACACAATTCCCTTGAAGAGGGCAAGTACAGTCCTCTGGTTTGGCTCCAGGGGCCTGAGCCTGTAGGTTGTGTAGGCCAGGTCTGTTTGGACAGTTGTCTAAAAACACAAACTCGGCTTATGTTTCGGGTCATAGGTATGGCAGGACTGATCTACAGACCATGAGGAGAACTCTTCGGGATTTGAAAGAAGGGCGAGTGTGAGGCTCTGCTCAAGTTTTTGTCACTGGATATCGTGTCACTCATGGTCGTGGAATTTCTGGGTGACTTCATGGGAAATGGACGAGTCTTACTCTCTGGTGGTTTGGCCCCGTCCAAAGAGTTTGCGGTCATTCTGTGGGCTGGAAGAAGTACGTTTTTTTTTGTTTTGTTTTTGTTGTTGTTGTTTTCTTTTTTAACCTCAGGTGTCCCACCAAATGATGGATTCCAGAGTAGAGCCCTGGGGAAGGGCGCCTGGACAATAAGAAATCTGGTTAAAAATTGGGGCCTAGGGACATGTCAAGCCCATTATGACATCTAATGGTCCAGCCACTGAGAGGACTTACTAGAGGACAGGACTTATGCTGAGGGTCACAATGCGTGTGTATGCCCTCCTAACACTCAAGAATTGGTGTGGCCTCAGGGTGAATGCTGGTTTCTCCTAAACTGAATGTTGACCAACGTGCCAAACACAAGGGTTATTGCCATGGGTAAAGAGGAGTTCTGATTTCTGCATCACACTCACACCTGGGCAGTGATTGGAGATAAGGTCTCGGTTCTGAAGCCTGAAAACTGAGGTAGGGAAGAGATGATGACCTAAGGCCATGGCGGGTTTTATGTGCTCAGTGTGCGGTCAGCTTTCTGGGTGTTGGTCAGGAGGTCCGGGCTCAGGTTGTGTTCGACAGTGCATTAGTGCCCAGGTTAGACTATATAATTTGGGTAAAGTCGAGTGCTGTGTAGGTTTACCCTCATTTAAGGTGCCTGGGCAGCTCATGAGGCAATAATTTTTTTTCTAGAGGGCAGGCAGAGTGCTGCATTGTGGGTCCGGAATTGCCAAACTTGAGGGCTTCGGGGCCAGGAGTGTGAGGACGGAAGACTGAGAAGACAAGCTAGACTTGGGTTTCGGGGGAGCATGGCAGGTACCCCCTGCATATCTGAACCAATATCTCATCCATGTGAACTCAGGGCGAGGATCAGATGTTGGCTCACGTTGGAGTTTCTGAGCATGAGGGCCGCTTCATGAAGGGAGCAGAATCTCGAGGCCATTGAGGTTTTCCCACGTTGGGAGTTGTGGGATGCCCCCTTCAAGGATTCCTTCTGCGGGACAATTGAGACCTGTTGGACAGCTCCAGGACATCCCATATGGATTGACTCCAGAGCACCGTTCGCGGATGGATGCCTGGGAAGCCCGCCTCGCATTCCAATTTTCTCCTAGCAACAAGACTGTTTAGATCTGATGGCTCTGCCTGAGCAATGGTGTGGCTGACTTGAAATGGACTTTCCTGAGGATGGGTCCTAATGTGTTTTTGTGTCCATGAGGGCCTTGTAATGGGGCGGTGGCACCGGGACCCTGAAGTACTCTCCTAAGCTTTGGACATGGCTCCCATGCACAGGTTTCCTTGTGGAGACGAGATGAGTTCTGATATGTGCCTCAGGAAAACCCCTATGCTCGTATTGGGATCAGGCTTTTGAGGACACATGCCTGTAACCCAAAGCAATGGATCCTATTATGGCCTAGGGTCCTGTCTGGTTCAATCTTCTTCTCTGGGGACATCCATCTATGGTATGAGTGGAGGTCGATTATCAGCTGGCGTTAGACAGCCCTTGTTTGTTCAGGGCGACCAAATCTATTGGGATGGCCTCAGGGACTTTGGAGGTTTCTCCTAATTTGTACGATTTTGGACCATGGAATGGGCAGAATTCCCATAGATTGGTAGGCACAGTCCTAATGTGTGGCTCCAGGCGCCCAGCCTGGAGCGTGTGTGGCCCAAGACTTTGAGGACAGAAGTCTGAAAACACAAACTCAGCTTAGTTTTGGGGACGTAGTTATGGCAGGCCCGATCTACAAACCATGAGAAGAACTCTTCAGGATATGAAGAAAGTGCTAGTCTGAGGCGCTTGCTCAGGCTTTTGTCTCTGGATTTTGTATCAGTGATGGCCGTGGAATGTCGGGGAGGCCTCATGGGCCATGGACGAATCTTCCTCTCTGAGGATTTGGCCCAATTCCCAATTGCTTTTCGTCAATCTGTGGGATGGGAGGACTCATTTCAGTTTTGTTACGTCAGGTGTCCCACCAAAAGAGGAATTCCAAAGCCAAGCCGTGGGGAAGACTGAAGGGACAACCCGAACTATGGTTAAAAATTGGGGCCTAGGGGCATGGCAAGTCCAATATGCTATCTCTTCATCCAGCCACTGAGTGCCCTGACTTGAGGACTGGGCTCAGCCTGAGCGTCACAATGTGTGTTTCTGACCAATGTGGCCCGCCAGCATGGGCGGGGCCTCATGGGCCACACTGGTTTCAACTACACTGAACGTTGGACAACATGCCAACCACAAGGTTTTTTGCCATGGGGAAGGAGTTCTGATTTCTGCATCACCTTCAACCCTGGGCAGTGATTGGAGATAAGGTCTAGGTTCTGAAACCTGAAAACCGAGGTTGGGAAGAGATGACGACCTAAGGCCATGGCGGCTCGATGTGCTCAGTGTGCGGCCAGCTGTCTGGGAGGGTCCAGGGTGTCCAGGCTCAGGCTGTGTCAGAAAGTGCATTAGTGCCCTGGTCAGCCTATGTATTTGGGGTACAGCCAATGTCGGTGCAGGTTGATCCTCATTTGGGGTTACTGGGTAGCCCCAGAGGCAATGTTTTTCTTCTGGAGGGCTAGCAGAGTGCTGCATTGTAGTTCTGGATTGCCAAACTGGAGGGCTTGTGGGCCAGTAGTCTGACGACAAAAGTCTGAGAACACAAGCTAGGCTTAGGTTTCTGGGTGAGGCCATGGCAGGCACAATCTACAGACCTGAATCGAGATCTCGTGCATCTGAAGTCAGGGCGAGGATCAGACGATCACTCAGGTCGGAGTTTCTGTCCCTGATGGCCCCTTCATGAATGGGGGGGGGCATCACGGGGCCATGGGTGTTTTCCCACGATGGGAGTTGTGAGAAGCTCCAAACTGCAGAGAGTCTTCTGCAGGACAATTGAGACCTGTTGTTTGGCTCCAGGCCAATGATTCTGAGCAGGGTTCTAAGGATGGATGGATGGGTAGCCCACCTCGCATTTCAATTGTCTCCTAGCAACAAGACAGGTTAGATCTCCTGGATCTGTGGGGAGTAACCGTGGACGCTGAGTTGAAATGGACACCCCTGGGGATGGGTCCTAATGTGCTTTTGTGTCTATGAAGACCTTGGAATGAAGCGGTGGCACTGGGGCCCTAAAGGGTTCTCCTAAACAGAGGCTTTGACACAGCCCCAACGTGCAAGTTTCCCATGTGTAGATGAGATGTTTTCTGATGGGTGAGTCAAGAAACAGCTATATGCTGCTTTTGAAATCCAGGCCTCTGAGGAGAGATGCCTGGAAACCAAAGCAATGGATCTGATTAGTGCCTAGGGGCCTGTTCTTTCCTTTTTACCTCTGGGGACATCTGTCTATGGGTCTGAGTGCAGGTAGGTGCTCAGTTGGGCTCAGATTGCCCCTGTTTTTCCTGGGAAGCCACCACTATTGAGATGGATCAGGGACTTTGGAGGTTTATCCTATTAGAAGGGTTGTGGTCATTGGAATGGGCACACACAATTCCATAGGAGAGGGCAAGTACAGTCCTCAGGTTTGGCTCCAGGGGCCTGAGCCTGTAGGTTGTGTAGGCCAGGGCTGTTTGGACAGTTGTCTGAAAACAAAAACTCGGCTTATGTTTCGGGTCATAGGTATGGCAGGACTGATCTACAGACCATGAGGAGAACTCTTCGAAATTTGAAAGAAGGGCGAGTGTGAGGCTCTGCTCAAGTTTTTGTCTCTGGATATCGTGTCACTCATGGTCGTGGAATTTCTGGGTGACCTCATGGGAAATGGACGAGTCGTACTCTGGTGGTTTGGCCCCGTAAAAAGAGTTTGCGGTCATTCTTGGGGCTTGAAGAAGTCCATTTTTTTTTTTGTTGTTGTTGTTGTTGTTTTTTTCTTTTTTAACCTCAGGTGTCCCACCAAATGATGGATTCCAGAGTAGAGCCCTGGTGAGGGGCGACTGGACATTCAGAAATCTGGTTAAAAATTGAGGCCTAGGGACATGTCAAGCCCATTATGACATCTAATGGTCCAGCCACTGAGAGGACTTACTAGAGGACAGGACTCATGCTGAGGGTCACAATGCGTGTGTATGCCCTCGTCGCACTCAAGAATGGGCGGGGCCTCAGGGTGAATGCTGGTTTCTCCTACACTGAACGTTGGACAACCTGCCAACCAAAAGAGTTCTTGCCATGGGTAAGGAGGAGTTCTGACTTCTGCATCACACCCACCCCTGGGCAGTGATTGGAGATAAGGTCTCGGTTCTGAAGCCTGAAAACTGAGGTAGAGAAGAGATGATGACCTAAAGCCATGGCGGGTTTTATGTGCTCAGTGTGCGGTCCGCTTTCTGGGTGTTGGTCAGGAGGTCCGGGCTCAGGTTGTGTTCGACAGTGCATTAGTGCCCAGGTTAGACTATATAATTTGGGTAAAGTCGAGTGCTGTGTAGGTTTACCCTCATTTAAGGTGCCTGGGCAGCTCATGAGGCAATAATTTTTTATCTAGAGGGCAGGCAGAGTGCTGCATTGTGGGTCCGGAATTGCCAAACTTGAGGGCTTCGGGGCCAGGAGTGTGAGGATGGAAGTCTGAGAAGACAAGCTAGACTAGGGTTTCAGGGCGAGGGCACGGTAGGTACCCCCTACAGATCTGAACCAATATCTCATGCATCTGAAGTCAGGGCGAGGATCAGACGTTGGCTCAGGTTGGAGTTTCTGAGCATGACGGCCGCTTCATGAAGGGAGCGGAATCTCGAGGCCATTGAGGTTTTCCCACGTTGGGAGTTGTGGGATGCCCCCTTCAAGGATTCCTTCTGCGGGACAATTGAGACCTGTTGGACAGCTCCAGGACATCCCATATGGAATGACTCCAGAGCACCGTTCGCGGATGGATGCCTGGGAAGCCCGCCTCGCATTCCAATTGTCTCCTAGCAACAAGACAGTTTAGATCTGATGGCTCTGCCGGAGCAACCGGGGTGGCTGAGTTGAAATGGACTTTCCTGAGGATGGGTCCTAATGTGTGTTTGTGTCCATGAGGGCCTTGGAATGGGGCGGTGGCACCGGGACCCTGAAGTACTCTCCTAAGCTTTGGACATGGCTCCCATGCACAGGTTTCCTTGTGGAGACGAGATGAGTTCTGATGGTTGCCTCAGGAAAACCCCTATGCTCGTATTGGAATCAGGCTTTTGAGGACACCTGCCTGTAACCCAAAGCAATGGATCCTATTATGGCCTAGGGTCCTGTCTGGTTCAATCTTCTTCTCTGGGGACATCCATCTATGGTATGAGTGGAGGTCGATTATCAGCTGGTGTCAGACAGCCCTTGTTTGTTCCGGGCGACCTACACTATTGGGATGGCCTCAGGGACTTTGGAGGTTTCTCCTAATTTGTACGATTTTGGACCCTGGAATGGGCAGAATTCCCATGGATTGGTAGGCACAGTCCTAATGTGTGGCTCCAGGGATCCAGCCTGGAGGGTGTGGGGCCCAAGACTTTGAGGACAGAAGTCTGAAAACACAAACTCAGCTTAGGTTTGGGGACGTAGGTATGGCAGGCCCTATCAACAACCATGAGAAGAACTCTTCAGGAAAGGAAGAAAGTGCGAGTCTGAGGCGCTTGCTCAGGCTTTTGTCTCTGGATTTTGTATCAGCGATGGCCGTGGGATGTCGGGGAGGCCTCATGGGCCATGGACGAATCTTCCTCTCTGAGGATTTGGCCCGATTCCCAATTGCTTTTCGTCAATCTGTGGGATGGGAGGACTCATTTCAGTCTTGTTACCTCAGGTGTCCCACCAAAAGAGGAATTCCAAAGCCAAGCCGTGGGGAAGACTGAAGGGTCAACCCGAACTATGGTTAAAAATTGGGGCCTAGGGGCATGGCAAGCCCAATATGCTATCTCTTCATCCAGCCACTGAGCGGCCTTACTTGAGGACTGGGCTCAGCCTGAGCGTCACAATGTGTGTTTGTGACCAATGTGGCCCGCCAGCATGGGCGGGGCCTCATGGGCCACACTGGTTTCAACTACACTGAACGTTGGACAACATGCCAACCACAAGGTTTCTTGCCATGGGGAAGGAGTTCTGATTTCTGCATCACCTTCAACCCTGGGCAGTGATTGGAGATAAGGTCTAGGTTCTGAAACCTGAAAACCGAAGTTGGGAAGAGATGACGACCTAAGGCCATGGTGGCTCGATGTGCTCAGTGTGCGGCCAGCTGTCTTGGAGGGTCCAGGGAGTCCAGGCTCAGGCTGTGTCAGAAAGGGCATTAGTGCCCTGGTCAGCCTATGTATTTGGGGTACAGCCATGGTCGGTGCAGTGTGATCCTCATTTGGGGTTACTGGGTAGCCCCAGAGGACAATGTTTTTCTTCTGGAGGGCCAGCAGAGTGCTGCATTGAAGTTCTGGATTGCCAAACTGGAGGGCTTGTGGGCCAGTAGTTTTACGACAAAAGTCTGAGAACACAAGCTAGGCTTAGGATTCTGGGTGAGGCCATGGCAGGAACAATCTACAGACCTGAATCGAGATCTCGTGCATCTGAAGTCAGGGTGAGGATCAGACGAACACTCAAGTTGGAGTTTCTGTCCCTGATGGCCCCTTCATGAATGGGGGGGGCATCACGAGTCCATGGGTGTTTTCCCACGATGGGAGTTGTGAGAAGCTCCAAACTGCAGAGAGTCTTCTGCAGGACAATTGAGACCTGTTGTTTGGCTCCAGGCCAATGATTCTGAGCAGGGTTCTAAGGGTGGATGGCTGGGTAGCCCACCTCGCATTCCAATTGTCTCCTAGCAACAAGACAGGTTAGATCTCCTGGATCTGTGGGGAGCAACCGAGGACGCTGAGTTGAAATGGACACCCCTGGGCATGGGTCCTAACGTGCTTTTGTGTCTATGGAGACCTTGGAATTAAGCGGTGGCACTGGGGCCCAAAAGGGTTCTCCTAAACAAAGGATTAGACACAGCTCCAACGTGCAAGTTTCCCATGTGTAGATGAGATGTTTTCTGATGGGTGAGTCAAGAAACAGCTATATTCTGCTTTTGAAATCCAGGCCTCTGAGGAGAGATGCCTGGAAACCAAAGCAATGGATCTGATTAGTGCCTAGGGGCCTGTTCTTTCCTTTTTACCTCTGGGGACATCTGTCTATGGGTCTGAGTGCAGGTGGGTACTCAGTTGGGCTCGGATTGCCCCTGTTTTTCCTGGGAAGCCACCACTATTGAGATGGATCAGGGACTTTGGAGGTTTATCCTATGAGAAGGGTTGTGGCCATTGGAATGGGCACACACAATTCCCTTGGAGAGGGCAAGTACAGTCCTCAGGTTTGGCTCCAGGGGCCTGAGCCTGTAGGTTGTGTAGGCCAGGGCTGTTTGGACAGTTGTCTGAAAACACAAACTCGGCTTATGTTTCGGGTCATAGGTATGGCAGGACTGATCTACAGACCATGAGGAGAACTCTTCGGGATTTGAAAGAAGGGCGATGTGAGGCTCCTGCTCAACTTTTTGTCTCTGGATATCGTGTCACTCATGGTCGTGGAATTTCTGGGTGACTTCATGGGAAATGGACGAGTCTTACTCTCTGGTGATTTGGCCCCGTCCAAAGAGTTTGCAGTCATTCTGTGGGCTGGAAGAAGTCCATTTTCTTTTGTTGTTGTTGTTGTTGTTGTTTTCTTTTTTAACCTCAGGTGTCCCACCAAATGATGGATTCCAGAGTAGAGCCCTGGGAGGGGCGACTGGACAATCAGAAATCTGGTTAAAAATTGGGGCCTAGGGACATGTCAAGCCCATTATGACATCTAATGGTCCAGCCACTGAGAGGACTTACTAGAGGACAGGACTCATGCTGAGGGTCACAATGCGTGTGTATGCCCTCGTCGCACTCAAAAATGGGCGGGGCCTCAGGGTGAATGCTGGTTTCTCCTACACTGAAGGTTGGACAACCTGCCAACCAAAAGAGTTCTTGCCATGGGTAAGGAGGAGTTCTGACTTCTGCATCACACTCACCCCTGGGCAGTGATTGGAGATAAGGTCTCGGTTCTGAAGCCTGAAAACTGAGGTAGGGAAGAGATGATGACCTAAGGCCATGGCGGGTTTTATGTGCTCAGGGTGCGGTCCGCTTTCTGGGTGTTGGTCAGGAGGTCCGGGCTCAGGTTGTGTTCGAGAGTGCATTAGTGCCCAGGTTAGACTATATAATTTGGGTAAAGTCGAGTGCTGTGTAGGTTTCCCCTCATTTAAGGTGCCTGGGCAGCTCATGAGGCAATAATTTTTTTTCTAGAGGGCAGGCAGAGTGCTGCATTGTGGGTCCGGAATTGCCAAACTTGAGGGCTTTGGGGCCAGGAGTGTGAGGACAGAAGTCTGAGAAGACAAGCTAGACTAGGGTTTCAGGGCGAGGGCACGGTAGGTACCCCCTACAGATCTGAACCAATATCTCATGCATCTGAAGTCAGGGCGAGGATCAGACGTTGGCTCAGGTTGGAGTTTCTGAGCATGACGGCCGCTTCATGAAGGGAGCGGAATCTCGAGGCCATTGAGGTTTTCCCACGTTGGGAGTTGTGGGATGCCCCCTTCAAGGATTCCTTCTGCGGGACAATTGAGACCTGTTGGACAGCTCCAGGACATCCCATATGGAATGACTCCAGAGCACCGTTCGCGGATGGATGCCTGGGAAGCCCGCCTCGCATTCCAATTGTCTCCTAGCAACAAGACAGTTTAGATCTGATGGCTCTGCCGGAGCAACCGGGGTGGCTGAGTTGAAATGGACTTTCCTGAGGATGGGTCCTAATGTGTGTTTGTGTCCATGAGGGCCTTGGAATGGGGCGGTGGCACCGGGACCCTGAAGTACTCTCCTAAGCTTTGGACATGGCTCCCATGCACAGGTTTCCTTGTGGAGACGAGATGAGTTCTGATGGTTGCCTCAGGAAAACCCCTATGCTCGTATTGGAATCAGGCTTTTGAGGACACCTGCCTGTAACCCAAAGCAATGGATCCTATTATGGCCTAGGGTCCTCTCTGGTTCAATCTTCTTCTCTGGGGACATCCATCTATGGTATGAGTGGAGGTCGATTATCAGCTGGTGTCAGACAGCCCTTGTTTGTTCCGGGCGACCTACACTATTGGGATGGCCTCAGGGACTTTGGAGGTTTCTCCTAATTTGTACGATTTTGGACCCTGGAATGGGCAGAATTCCCATGGATTGGTAGGCACAGTCCTAATGTGTGGCTCCAGGGATCCAGCCTGGAGGGTGTGGGGCCCAAGACTTTGAGGACAGAAGTCTGAAAACACAAACTCAGCTTAGGTTTGGGGACGTAGGTATGGCAGGCCCTATCAACAACCATGAGAAGAACTCTTCAGGAAAGGAAGAAAGTGCGAGTCTGAGGCGCTTGCTCAAGCTTTTGTCTCTGGATTTTGTATCAGCGATGGCCGTGGGATGTCGGGGAGGCCTCATGGGCCATGGACGAATCTTCCTCTCTGAGGATTTGGCCCGATTCCCAATTGCTTTTCGTCAATCTGTGGGATGGGAGGACTCATTTCAGTTTTGTTATCTCAGGTTTCCCACCAAAAGAGGAATTCCAAAGCCAAGCCGTGGGGAAGACTGAAGGGTCAACCCGAACTATGGTTAAAAATTGGGGCCTAGGGGCATGGCAAGCCCAATATGCTATCTCTTCATCCAGCCACTGAGCGGCCTTACTTGAGGACTGGGCTCAGCCTGAGCGTCACAATGTGTGTTTGTGACCAATGTGGCCCGCCAGCATGGGCGGGGCCTCATGGGCCACACTGGTTTCAACTACACTGAACGTTGGACAACATGCCAACCACAAGGTTTCTTGCCATGGGGAAGGAGTTCTGATTTCTGCATCACCTTCAACCCTGGGCAGTGATTGGAGATAAGGTCTAGGTTCTGAAACCTGAAAACCGAAGTTGGGAAGAGATGACGACCTAAGGCCATGGTGGCTCGATGTGCTCAGTGTGCGGCCAGCTGTCTTGGAGGGTCCAGGGAGTCCAGGCTCAGGCTGTGTCAGAAAGGGCATTAGTGCCCTGGTCAGCCTATGTATTTGGGGTACAGCCATGGTCGGTGCAGTGTGATCCTCATTTGGGGTTACTGGGTAGCCCCAGAGGACAATGTTTTTCTTCTGGAGGGCCGGCAGAGTGCTGCATTGTAGTTCTGGAATGCCAAACTGGAGGCCTTGTGGGCCAGTAGTCTGATGACAAAAGTCTGAGAACACAAGCTAGGCTTAGGATTCTGGGTGAGGCCATGGCAGGAACAATCTACAGACCTGAATCGAGATCTCGTGCATCTGAAGTCAGGGTGAGGATCAGACGAACACTCAAGTTGGAGTTTCTGTCCCTGATGGCCCCTTCATGAATGGGGGGGGGGGCTTCACGAGGCCATGGGTGTTTTCCCACGATGGGAGTTGTGAGAAGCTCCAAACTGCAGAGAGTCTTCTGCAGGACAATTGAGACCTGTTGTTTGGCTCCAGGCCAATGATTCTGAGCAGGGTTCTAAGGGTGGATGGCTGGGTAACCCACCTCGCATTCCAATTGTCTCCTAGCAACAAGACAAGTTAGATCTCCTGGATCTGTGGGGAGCAACCGAGGACGCTGAGTTGAAATGGACACCCCTGGGCATGGGTCCTAACGTGCTTTTGTGTCTATGGAGACCTTGGAATTAAGCGGTGGCACTGGGGCCCAAAAGGGTTCTCCTAAACAAAGGATTAGACACAGCTCCAACGTGCAAGTTTCCCATGTGTAGATGAGATGTTTTCTGATGGGTGAGTCAAGAAACAGCTATATTCTGCTTTTGAAATCCAGGCCTCTGAGGAGAGATGCCTGGAAACCAAAGCAATGGATCTGATTAGTGCCTAGGGGCCTGTTCTTTCCTTTTTACCTCTGGGGACATCTGTCTATGGGTCTGAGTGCAGGTGGGTACTCAGTTGGGCTCGGATTGCCCCTGTTTTTCCTGGGAAGCCACCACTATTGAGATGGATCAGGGACTTTGGAGGTTTATCCTATGAGAAGGGTTGTGGCCATTGGAATGGGCACACACAATTCCCTTGGAGAGGGCAAGTACAGTCCTCAGGTTTGGCTCCAGGGGCCTGAGCCTGTAGGTTGTGTAGGCCAGGGCTGTTTGGACAGTTGTCTGAAAACACAAACTCGGCTTATGTTTCGGGTCATAGGTATGGCAGGACTGATCTACAGACCATGAGGAGAACTCTTCGGGATTTGAAAGAAGGGCGATGTGAGGCTCCTGCTCAAGTTTTTGTCTCTGGATATCGTGTCACTCATGGTCGTGGAATTTCTGGGTGACTTCATGGGAAATGGACGAGTCTTACTCTCTGGTGATTTGGCCCCGTCCAAAGAGTTTGCAGTCATTCTGTGGGCTGGAAGAAGTCCATTTTCTTTTGTTGTTGTTGTTGTTGTTGTTTTCTTTTTTAACCTCAGGTGTCCCACCAAATGATGGATTCCAGAGTAGAGCCCTGGGGAGGGGCTACTGGACAATCAGAAATCTGGTTAAAAATTGGGGCCTAGGGACATGTCAAGCCCATTATGACATCTAATGGTCCAGCCACTGAGAGGACTTACTAGAGGACAGGACTCATGCTGAGGGTCACAATGCGTGTGTATGCCCTCGTCGCACTCAAGAATGGGCGGGGCCTCAGGGTGAATGCTGGTTTCTCCTACACTGAAGGTTGGACAACCTGCCAACCAAAAGAGTTCTTGCCATGGGTAAGGAGGAGTTCTGACTTCTGCATCACCCTCACCCCTGGGCAGTGATTGGAGATAAGGTCTCGGTTCTGAAGCCTGAAAACTGAGGTAGGGAAGAGATGATGACCTAAGGCCATGGCGGGTTTTATGTGCTCAGTGTGCGGTCCGCTTTCTGGGTGTTGGTCAGGAGGTCCGGGCTCAGGTTGTGTTCGACAGTGCATTAGTGCCCAGGTTAGACTATATAATTTGGGTAAAGTCGAGTGCTGTGTAGGTTTACCCTCATTTAAGGTGCCTGGGCAGCTCATGAGGCAATAATTTTTTATCTAGAGGGCAGGCAGAGTGCTGCATTGTGGGTCCGGAATTGCCAAACTTGAGGGCTTTGGGGCCAGGAGTGTGAGGACGGAAGTCTGAGAAGACAAGCTAGACTAGGGTTTCAGGGCGAGGGCACGGTAGGTACCCCCTACAGATCTGAACCAATATCTCATGCATCTGAAGTCAGGGCGAGGATCAGACGTTGGCTCAGGTTGGAGTTTCTGAGCATGACGGCCGCTTCATGAAGGGAGCGGAATCTCGAGGCCATTGAGGTTTTCCCACGTTGGGAGTTGTGGGATGCCCCCTTCAAGGATTCCTTCTGCGGGACAATTGAGACCTGTTGGACAGCTCCAGGACATCCCATATGGAATGACTCCAGAGCACCGTTCGCGGATGGATGCCTGGGAAGCCCGCCTCGCATTCCAATTGTCTCCTAGCAACAAGACAGTTTAGATCTGATGGCTCTGCCGGAGCAACCGGGGTGGCTGAGTTGAAATGGACTTTCCTGAGGATGGGTCCTAATGTGTGTTTGTGTCCATGAGGGCCTTGGAATGGGGCGGTGGCACCGGGACCCTGAAGTACTCTCCTAAGCTTTGGACATGGCTCCCATGCACAGGTTTCCTTGTGGAGACGAGATGAGTTCTGATGGTTGCCTCAGGAAAACCCCTATGCTCGTATTGGAATCAGGCTTTTGAGGACACCTGCCTGTAACCCAAAGCAATGGATCCTATTATGGCCTAGGGTCCTCTCTGGTTCAATCTTCTTCTCTGGGGACATCCATCTATGGTATGAGTGGAGGTCGATTATCAGCTGGTGTCAGACAGCCCTTGTTTGTTCCGGGCGACCTACACTATTGGGATGGCCTCAGGGACTTTGGAGGTTTCTCCTAATTTGTACGATTTTGGACCCTGGAATGGGCAGAATTCCCATGGATTGGTAGGCACAGTCCTAATGTGTGGCTCCAGGGATCCAGCCTGGAGGGTGTGGGGCACAAGACTTTGAGGACAGAAGTCTGAAAACACAAACTCAGCTTAGGTTTGGGGACGTAGGTATGGCAGGCCCTATCAACAACCATGAGAAGAACTCTTCAGGAAAGGAAGAAAGTGCGAGTCTGAGGCGCTTGCTCAGGCTTTTGTCTCTGGATTTTGTATCAGCGATGGCCGTGGGATGTCGGGGAGGCCTCATGGGCCATGGACGAATCTTCCTCTCTGAGGATTTGGCCCGATTCCCAATTGCTTTTCGTCAATCTGTGGGATGGGAGGACTCATTTCAGTTTTGTTACCTCAGGTGTCCCACCAAAAGAGGAATTCCAAAGCCAAGCCGTGGGGAAGACTGAAGGGTCAACCCGAACTATGGTTAAAAATTGGGGCCTAGGGGCATGGCAAGCCCAATATGCTATCTCTTCATCCAGCCACTGAGCGGCCTTACTTGAGGACTGGGCTCAGCCTGAGCGTCACAATGTGTGTTTGTGACCAATGTGGCCCGCCAGCATGGGCGGGGCCTCATGGGCCACACTGGTTTCAACTACACTGAACGTTGGACAACATGCCAACCACAAGGTTTCTTGCCATGGGGAAGGAGTTCTGATTTCTGCATCACCTTCAACCCTGGGCAGTGATTGGAGATAAGGTCTAGGTTCTGAAACCTGAAAACCGAAGTTGGGAAGAGATGACGACCTAAGGCCATGGTGGCTCGATGTGCTCAGTGTGCGGCCAGCTGTCTTGGAGGGTCCAGGGAGTCCAGGCTCAGGCTGTGTCAGAAAGGGCATTAGTGCCCTGGTCAGCCTATGTATTTGGGGTACAGCCATGGTCGGTGCAGTGTGATCCTCATTTGGGGTTACTGGGTAGCCCCAGAGGACAATGTTTTTCTTCTGGAGGGCCGGCAGAGTGCTGCATTGTAGTTCTGGAATGCCAAACTGGAGGCCTTGTGGGCCAGTAGTCTGATGACAAAAGTCTGAGAACACAAGCTAGGCTTAGGATTCTGGGTGAGGCCATGGCAGGAACAATCTACAGACCTGAATCGAGATCTCGTGCATCTGAAGTCAGGGTGAGGATCAGACGAACACTCAAGTTGGAGTTTCTGTCCCTGATGGCCCCTTCATGAATGGGGGGGGCATCACGAGTCCATGGGTGTTTTCCCACGATGGGAGTTGTGAGAAGCTCCAAACTGCAGAGAGTCTTCTGCAGGACAATTGAGACCTGTTGTTTGGCTCCAGGCCAATGATTCTGAGCAGGGTTCTAAGGGTGGATGGCTGGGTAGCCCACCTCGCATTCCAATTGTCTCCTAGCAACAAGACAGGTTTGATCTCCTGGATCTGTGGGGAGCAACCGAGGACGCTGAGTTGAAATGGACACCCCTGGGCATGGGTCCTAACGTGCTTTTGTGTCTATGGAGACCTTGGAATTAAGCGGTGGCACTGGGGCCCAAAAGGGTTCTCCTAAACAAAGGATTAGACACAGCTCCAACGTGCAAGTTTCCCATGTGTAGATGAGATGTTTTCTGATGGGTGAGTCAAGAAACAGCTATATTCTGCTTTTGAAATCCAGGCCTCTGAGGAGAGATGCCTGGAAACCAAAGCAATGGATCTGATTAGTGCCTAGGGGCCTGTTCTTTCCTTTTTACCTCTGGGGACATCTGTCTATGGGTCTGAGTGCAGGTGGGTACTCAGTTGGGCTCGGATTGCCCCTGTTTTTCCTGGGAAGCCACCACTATTGAGATGGATCAGGGACTTTGGAGGTTTATCCTATGAGAAGGGTTGTGGCCATTGGAATGGGCACACACAATTCCCTTGGAGAGGGCAAGTACAGTCCTCAGGTTTGGCTCCAGGGGCCTGAGCCTGTAGGTTGTGTAGGCCAGGGCTGTTTGGACAGTTGTCTGAAAACACAAACTCGGCTTATGTTTCGGGTCATAGGTATGGCAGGACTGATCTACAGACCATGAGGAGAACTCTTCGGGATTTGAAAGAAGGGCGATGTGAGGCTCCTGCTCAACTTTTTGTCTCTGGATATCGTGTCACTCATGGTCGTGGAATTTCTGGGTGACTTCATGGGAAATGGACGAGTCTTACTCTCTGGTGATTTGGCCCCGTCCAAAGAGTTTGCAGTCATTCTGTGGGCTGGAAGAAGTCCATTTTCTTTTGTTGTTGTTGTTGTTGTTGTTTTCTTTTTTAACCTCAGGTGTCCCACCAAATGATGGATTCCAGAGTAGAGCCCAGGGGAGGGGCTACTGGACAATCAGAAATCTGGTTAAAAATTGGGGCCTAGGGACATGTCAAGCCCATTATGACATCTAATGGTCCAGCCACTGAGAGGACTTACTAGAGGACAGGACTCATGTTGAGGGTCACAATGCGTGTGTATGCCCTCGTCGCACTCAAGAATGGGCGGGGCCTCAGGGTGAATGCTGGTTTCTCCTACACTGAAGGTTGGACAACCTGCCAACCAAAAGAGTTCTTGCCATGGGTAAGGAGGAGTTCTGACTTCTGCATCACACTCACCCCTGGGCAGTGATTGGAGATAAGGTCTCGGTTCTGAAGCCTGAAAACTGAGGTAGGGAAGAGATGATGACCTAAGGCCATGGCGGGTTTTATGTGCTCAGTGTGCGGTCCGCTTTCTGGGTGTTGGTCAGGAGGTCCGGGCTCAGGTTGTGTTCGACAGTGCATTAGTGCCCAGGTTAGACTATATAATTTGGGTAAAGTCGAGTGCTGTGTAGGTTTACCCTCATTTAAGGTGCCTGGGCAGCTCATGAGGCAATAATTTTTTTTCTAGAGGGCAGGCAGAGTGCTGCATTGTGGGTCCGGAATTGCCAAACTTGAGGGCTTCGGGGCCAGGAGTGTGAGGACGGAAGTCTGAGAAGACAAGCTAGACTAGGGTTTCAGGGCGAGGGCACGGTAGGTACCCCCTGCAGATCTGAACCAATATCTCATGCATCTGAAGTCAGGGCGAGGATCAGAAGTTGGCTCAGGTTGGAGTTTCTGAGCATGACGGCCGCTTCATGAAGGGAGCGGAATCTCGAGGCCATTGAGGTTTTCCCACGTTGGGAGTTGTGGGATGCCCCCTTCAAGGATTCCTTCTGCGGGACAATTGAGACCTGTTGGACAGCTCCAGGACATCCCATATGGAATGACTCCAGAGCACCGTTCGCGGATGGATGCCTGGGAAGCCCGCCTCGCATTCCAATTGTCTCCTAGCAACAAGACAGTTTAGATCTGATGGCTCTGCCGGAGCAACCGGGGTGGCTGAGTTGAAATGGACTTTCCTGAGGATGGGTCCTAATGTGTGTTTGTGTCCATGAGGGCCTTGGAATGGGGCGGTGGCACCGGGACCCTGAAGTACTCTCCTAAGCTTTGGACATGGCTCCCATGCACAGGTTTCCTTGTGGAGACGAGATGAGTTCTGATGGTTGCCTCAGGAAAACCCCTATGCTCGTATTGGAATCAGGCTTTTGAGGACACCTGCCTGTAACCCAAAGCAATGGATCCTATTATGGCCTAGGGTCCTGTCTGGTTCAATCTTCTTCTCTGGGGACATCCATCTATGGTATGAGTGGAGGTCGATTATCAGCTGGTGTCAGACAGCCCTTGTTTGTTCCGGGCGACCTACACTATTGGGATGGCCTCAGGGACTTTGGAGGTTTCTCCTAATTTGTACGATTTTGGACCCTGGAATGGGCAGAATTCCCATGGATTGGTAGGCACAGTCCTAATGTGTGGCTCCAGGGATCCAGCCTGGAGGGTGTGGGGCACAAGACTTTGAGGACAGAAGTCTGAAAACTCAAACTCAGCTTAGGTTTGGGGACGTAGGTATGGCAGGCCCTATCAACAACCATGAGAAGAACTCTTCAGGAAAGGAAGAAAGTGCGAGTCTGAGGCGCTTGCTCAGGCTTTTGTCTCTGGATTTTGTATCAGCGATGGCCGTGGGATGTCGGGGAGGCCTCATGGGCCATGGACGAATCTTCCTCTCTGAGGATTTGGCCCGATTCCCAATTGCTTTTCGTCAATCTGTGGGATGGGAGGACTCATTTCAGTTTTGTTACCTCAGGTGTCCCACCAAAAGAGGAATTCCAAAGCCAAGCCGTGGGGAAGACTGAAGGGTCAACCCGAACTATGGTTAAAAATTGGGGCCTAGGGGCATGGCAAGCCCAATATGCTATCTCTTCATCCAGCCACTGAGCGGCCTTACTTGAGGACTGGGCTCAGCCTGAGCGTCACAATGTGTGTTTGTGACCAATGTGGCCCGCCAGCATGGGCGGGGCCTCATGGGCCACACTGGTTTCAACTACACTGAACGTTGGACAACATGCCAACCACAAGGTTTCTTGCCATGGGGAAGGAGTTCTGATTTCTGCATCACCTTCAACCCTGGGCAGTGATTGGAGATAAGGTCTAGGTTGTGAAACCTGAAAACCGAAGTTGGGAAGAGATGACGAACTAAGGCCATGGTGGCTCGATGTGCTCAGTGTGCGGCCAGCTGTCTTGGAGGGTCCAGGGAGTCCAGGCTCAGGCTGTGTCAGAAAGGGCATTAGTGCCCTGGTCAGCCTATGTATTTGGGGTACAGCCATGGTCGGTGCAGTGTGATCCTCATTTGGGGTTACTGGGTAGCCCCAGAGGACAATGTTTTTCTTCTGGAGGGCCAGCAGAGTGCTGCATTGAAGTTCTGGATTGCCAAACTGGAGGGCTTGTGGGCCAGTAGTTTTACGACAAAAGTCTGAGAACACAAGCTAGGCTTAGGATTCTGGGTGAGGCCATGGCAGGAACAATCTACAGACCTGAATCGAGATCTCGTGCATCTGAAGTCAGGGTGAGGATCAGACGAACACTCAAGTTGGAGTTTCTGTCCCTGATGGCCCCTTCATGAATGGGGGGGGCATCACGAGTCCATGGGTGTTTTCCCACGATGGGAGTTGTGAGAAGCTCCAAACTGCAGAGAGTCTTCTGCAGGACAATTGAGACCTGTTGTTTGGCTCCAGGCCAATGATTCTGAGCAGGGTTCTAAGGGTGGATGGCTGGGTAGCCCACCTCGCATTCCAATTGTCTCCTAGCAACAAGACAGGTTAGATCTCCTGGATCTGTGGGGAGCAACCGAGGACGCTGAGTTGAAATGGACACCCCTGGGCATGGGTCCTAACGTGCTTTTGTGTCTATGGAGACCTTGGAATTAAGCGGTGGCACTGGGGCCCAAAAGGATTCTCCTAAACAAAGGATTAGACACAGCTCCAACGTGCAAGTTTCCCATGTGTAGATGAGATGTTTTCTGATGGGTGAGTCAAGAAACAGCTATATTCTGCTTTTGAAATCCAGGCCTCTGAGGAGAGATGCCTGGAAACCAAAGCAATGGATCTGATTAGTGCCTAGGGGCCTGTTCTTTCCTTTTTACCTCTGGGGACATCTGTCTATGGGTCTGAGTGCAGGTGGGTACTCAGTTGGGCTCGGATTGCCCCTGTTTTTCCTGGGAAGCCACCACTATTGAGATGGATCAGGGACTTTGGAGGTTTATCCTATGAGAAGGGTTGTGGCCATTGGAATGGGCACACACAATTCCCTTGGAGAGGGCAAGTACAGTCCTCAGGTTTGGCTCCAGGGGCCTGAGCCTGTAGGTTGTGTAGGCCAGGGCTGTTTGGACAGTTGTCTGAAAACACAAACTCGGCTTATGTTTCGGGTCATAGGTATGGCAGGACTGATCTACAGACCATGAGGAGAACTCTTCGGGATTTGAAAGAAGGGCGATGTGAGGCTCCTGCTCAACTTTTTGTCTCTGGATATCGTGTCACTCATGGTCGTGGAATTTCTGGGTGACTTCATGGGAAATGGACGAGTCTTACTCTCTGGTGATTTGGCCCCGTCCAAAGAGTTTGCGGTCATTCTGTGGGCTGGAAGAAGTCCATTTTCTTTTGTTGTTGTTGTTGTTGTTGTTTTCTTTTTTAACCTCAGGTGTCCCACCAAATGATGGATTCCAGAGTAGAGCCCTGGGGAGGGGCTACTGGACAATCAGAAATCTGGTTAAAAATTGGGGCCTAGGGACATGTCAAGCCCATTATGACATCTAATGGTCCAGCCACTGAGAGGACTTACTAGAGGACAGGACTCATGCTGAGGGTCAAAATGCGTGTGTATGCCCTCGTCGCACTCAAGAATGGGCGAGACCTCAGGGTGAATGCTGGTTTTTCCTACAGTGAACGTTGGACAACGTGCCAACCACAAGGGTTCTTGCCATGGGTAAGGAGGAGTTCTGACTTCTGCATCACACTCACCTCTGGGCAGTGATTGGAGATAAGGTCTCGGTTCTGAAGCCTGAAAACTGAGGTAGGGAAGAGATGATGACCTAAGGCCATGGCGGGTTTTATGTGCACAGTGTGCGGTCAGCTTTCTGGGTGTTGGTCAGGAGGTCCGGGCTCAGGTTGTGTTCGACAGTGCATTAGTGCCCAGGTTAGACTATATAATTTGGGTAAAGTCGAGTGCTGTGTAGGTTTACCCTCATTTAAGGTGCCTGGGCAGCTCATGAGGCAATAATTTTTTTTCTAGAGGGCAGGCAGAGTGCTGCATTGTGGGTCCGGAATTGCCAAACTTGAGGGCTTCGGGGCCAGGAGTGTGAGGACGGAAGTCTGAGGAGACAAGCTAGACTAGGGTTTCAGGGCGAGGGCACGGCAGGTACCCCCTGCAGATCTGAACCAATATCTCATGCATCTGAAGTCAGGGCGAGGATCAGACGTTGGCTCAGGTTGGAGTTTCTGAGCATGACGGCCGCTTCATGAAGGGAGCGGAATCTCGAGGCCATTGAGGTTTTCCCACGTTGGGAGTTGTGGGATGCCCCCTTCAAGGATTCCTTCTGCGGGACAATTGAGACCTGTTGGACAGCTCCAGGACATCCCATATGGAATGACTCCAGAGCACCGTTCGCGGATGGATGCCTGGGAAGCCCGCCTCGCATTCCAATTGTCTCCTAGCAACAAGACTGTTTAGATCTGATGGCTCTGCTGGAGCAACCGGGGTGGCTGAGTTGAAATGGACTTTTCTGAGGATGGGTCCTAATGTGTTTTTGTTTCCATGAGGGCCTTGGAATGGGGCGGTGGCACCGGGACCCAGAAGTACTCTCCAAAGCTTTGGACATGGCTCCCAGGTTTCCTTGTGGAGACGAGATGAGTTCTGATGGGTGCCTCAAAAAAACCCCTATGCTCGTATTGGAATCAAGCTTTTGAGGACACATGCCTGTAACCCAAAGCAATGGATCCTATTATGGCCTAGGGTCCTCTCTGGTTCAATCTTCTTCTCTGGGGACATCCATCTATGGTATGAATGGAGGTCGATTATCAGCTGGTGTCAGACAGCCCTTGTTTGTTCTGGGCGACCCACACTATTGGGATGGCCTCAGGGACTTTGGAGGTTGCTCCTAATTTGTACGATTCTGGACCATGGAATGGGCAGAATTCCCATGGATTGGTAGGCACAGTCCTAATGTGTGGCTCCAGGGGCCCAGCCTGGAGGGTGTGTGGCCCAAGACGTTGAGGACAGAAGTCTAAAAACACAAACTCAGCTTAGGTTTGGGGACGTAGGTATGGCAGGCCCGATCTACAAACCATGAGAAGAACTCTTCAGGATATGAAGAAAGGGTGAGTCTAAGGCGCTTGCTCAGGCTTTTTTCTCTGGATTTTGATCAGCGATGGCCGTGGAATGTCGGGGAGGCCTCATGGGCCATGGACGAATCTTCCTCTCTGAGGATTTGGCCCGATTCCCAATTGCTTTTCGTCAATCTGTGGGATGGGAGGACTCATTTCAGTTTTGTTATCTCAGATGTCCCACCAAAAGAGGAATTCCAAAGCCAGGCCGTGGGGAAGACTGAAGGGACAACCAGAACTATGGTTAAAAATTGGGGCCTAGGGGCATGGCAAGCCCAATATGCTATCTCTTCATCCAGCCACTGAGTGACCTTACTTGAGGACTGGGCTCAGCCTGAGTGTCACAATGTGTGTCTGTGACCAATGTGGCCCGCCAGCATGGGCGGGGCCTCATGGGCCACACTGGTTTCAACTACACTGAACGTTGGACAACAAGCCAACCACAAGGTTTCTTGCCATGGGGAAGGAGTTCTGATTTCTGCATCACCTTCAACCCTGGGCTGTGATTGGAGATAAGGTCTAGGTTCTGAAACCTGAAAACCGAGGTTGGGAAGAGATGACGACCTAAGGCCATGGCGGCTCAATGTGCTCAGTGTGCGGCCAGCTGTCTGGGAGGGTCCACGGGGTCCAGGCTCAGGCTGTGTCAGAAAGGGCATTAGTGCCCTGCTCAGCCTAAGTATTTGGGGTACAGCCAAGGTCGGTGCAGGTTGATCCTCATTTGGAGTTACTGGGTAGCCCCAGAGGCAATGTTTTTCTTCTGGAGGGCTAGCAGAGTGCTGCATTGTAGTTCTGGATTGCCAAACTGGAGGGCTTGTGGGCCAGTAGTCTGAAGACAAAAGTCTGAGAACACAAGCTAGGCTTAGGTTTCTGGGTGAGGCCATGGCAGGCACAATCTACAGACCTGAATCGAGATCTCGTGCATCTGAAGTCAGGGCGAGGATCAGACGATCGCTCAGGTTGGAGTTTCTGTCCCTGATGGCCCCTTCATAAATGGGGGGGGGGCATCACGAGGCCATGGGTGTTTTCCCACGAGGGGAGTTGTGAGAAGCTCCAAACTGCAGAGAGTCTTCTGCAGGACAATTGAGACCTGTTGTTTGGCTCCAGGCCAATGATTCTGAGCAGGGTTTTAAGGATGGATGGCTGGGTATCCCACCTCGCATTCCAATTGTCTCCTAGCAACAAGACAGGTTAGATCTCCTGGATCTGTGGGGAGCAACCGAGGACGCTGACTTGAAATGGACACCCCTGGGTATGGATCCTAACGTGCATTTGTGTCTATGGAGTCTTTGGAATGAAGCGGTGGCACTGGGGCCCTAAAGGGTTCTCCTAAACAGAGGCTTTGACACAGCTCCAACGTGCAAGTTTCCCATGTGTAGATGAGATGTTTTCTGATGGGTGAGTCAAGAAAAAGCTATATGCTGCTTTTGAAATCCAGGAATCTGAGGAGAGATGCCTGGAAACCAAAGCAATGGATCTGATTCGTGCCTAGGGGCCTGTTCTTTCCTTTTTACCTCTGGGGACATCTGTCTATGGGTCTGAGTGCAGGTAGGTGCTCATTTGGGTTCAGATTGCCCCTGTTTTTCCTGGGAAGCCACCACTATTGAGATGGATCAGGGACTTTGGAGGTTTATCCTATTAGAAGGGTTGTGGCCATTGGAATGGGCATACACAATTCCCTTGGAGAGGGCAAGTACAGTCCTCTGGTTTGGCTCCAGGGGCCTGAGCCTGTAGGTTGTGTAGGCCAGGGCTGTTTGGACAGTTGTCTAAAAACACAAACTCGGCTTATGTTTCGGGTCATAGGTATGGCAGGACTGATCTACAGACCATGAGGAGAACTCTTCGGGATTTGAAAGAAGGGCGAGTGTGAGGCTCTGCTCAAGTTTTTGTCACTGGATATCGTGTCACTCATGGTCGTGGAATTTCTGGGTGACTTCATGGGAAATGGACGAGTCTTACTCTCTGGTGGTTTGGCCCCGTCCAAAGAGTTTGCGGTCATTCTGTGGGCTGGAAGAAGTACGTTTTTTTTTGTTTTGTTTTTGTTGTTGTTGTTTTCTTTTTTAACCTCAGGTGTCCCACCAAATGATGGATTCCAGAGTAGAGCCCTGGGGAAGGGCGCCTGGACAATAAGAAATCTGGTTAAAAATTGGGGCCTAGGGACATGTCAAGCCCATTATGACATCTAATGGTCCAGCCACTGAGAGGACTTACTAGAGGACAGGACTTATGCTGAGGGTCACAATGCGTGTGTATGCCCTCCTAACACTCAAGAATTGGTGTGGCCTCAGGGTGAATGCTGGTTTCTCCTAAACTGAATGTTGACCAACGTGCCAAACACAAGGGTTATTGCCATGGGTAAAGAGGAGTTCTGATTTCTGCATCACACTCACACCTGGGCAGTGATTGGAGATAAGGTCTCGGTTCTGAAGCCTGAAAACTGAGGTAGGGAAGAGATGATGACCTAAGGCCATGGCGGGTTTTATGTGCTCAGTGTGCGGTCAGCTTTCTGGGTGTTGGTCAGGAGGTCCGGGCTCAGGTTGTGTTCGACAGTGCATTAGTGCCCAGGTTAGACTATATAATTTGGGTAAAGTCGAGTGCTGTGTAGGTTTACCCTCATTTAAGGTGCCTGGGCAGCTCATGAGGCAATAATTTTTTTTCTAGAGGGCAGGCAGAGTGCTGCATTGTGGGTCCGGAATTGCCAAACTTGAGGGCTTCGGGGCCAGGAGTGTGAGGACGGAAGTCTGAGAAGACAAGCTAGACTTGGGTTTCGGGGGGGCATGGCAGGTACCCCCTGCATATCTGAACCAATATCTCATCCATGTGAACTCAGGGCGAGGATCAGATGTTGGCTCACGTTGGAGTTTCTGAGCATGAGGGCCGCTTCATGAAGGGAGCAGAATCTCGAGGCCATTGAGGTTTTCCCACGTTGGGAGTTGTGGGATGCCCCCTTCAAGGATTCCTTCTGCGGGACAATTGAGACCTGTTGGACAGCTCCAGGACATCCCATATGGATTGACTCCAGAGCACCGTTCGCGGATGGATGCCTGGGAAGCCCGCCTCGCATTCCAATTTTCTCCTAGCAACAAGACTGTTTAGATCTGATGGCTCTGCCTGAGCAATGGTGTGGCTGACTTGAAATGGACTTTCCTGAGGATGGGTCCTAATGTGTTTTTGTGTCCATGAGGGCCTTGTAATGGGGCGGTGGCACCGGGACCCTGAAGTACTCTCCTAAGCTTTGGACATGGCTCCCATGCACAGGTTTCCTTGTGGAGACGAGATGAGTTCTGATATGTGCCTCAGGAAAACCCCTATGCTCGTATTGGGATCAGGCTTTTGAGGACACATGCCTGTAACCCAAAGCAATGGATCCTATTATGGCCTAGGGTCCTGTCTGGTTCAATCTTCTTCTCTGGGGACATCCATCTATGGTATGAGTGGAGGTCGATTATCAGCTGGCGTTAGACAGCCCTTGTTTGTTCAGGGCGACCAAATCTATTGGGATGGCCTCAGGGACTTTGGAGGTTTCTCCTAATTTGTACGATTTTGGACCATGGAATGGGCAGAATTCCCATGGATTGGTAGGCACAGTCCTAATGTGTGGCTCCAGGCGCCCAGCCTGGAGCGTGTGTGGCCCAAGACTTTGAGGACAGAAGTCTGAAAACACAAACTCAGCTTAGTTTTGGGGACGTAGTTATGGCAGGCCCGATCTACAAACCATGAGAAGAACTCTTCAGGATATGAAGAAAGTGCTAGTCTGAGGCGCTTGCTCAGGCTTTTGTCTCTGGATTTTGTATCAGTGATGGCCGTGGAATGTCGGGGAGGCCTCATGGGCCATGGACGAATCTTCCTCTCTGAGGATTTGGCCCAATTCCCAATTGCTTTTCGTCAATCTGTGGGATGGGAGGACTCATTTCAGTTTTGTTACCTCAGGTGTCCCACCAAAAGAGGAATTCCAAAGCCAAGCCGTGGGGAAGACTGAAGGGACAACCCGAACTATGGTTAAAAATTGGGGCCTAGGGGCATGGCAAGTCCAATATGCTATCTCTTCATCCAGCCACTGAGTGCCCTGACTTGAGGACTGGGCTCAGCCTGAGCGTCACAATGTGTGTTTCTGACCAATGTGGCCCGCCAGCATGGGCGGGGCCTCATGGGCCACACTGGTTTCAACTACACTGAACGTTGGACAACATGCCAACCACAAGGTTTTTTGCCATGGGGAAGGAGTTCTGATTTCTGCATCACCTTCAACCCTGGGCAGTGATTGGAGATAAGGTCTAGGTTCTGAAACCTGAAAACCGAGGTTGGGAAGAGATGACGACCTAAGGCCATGGCGGCTCGATGTGCTCAGTGTGCGGCCAGCTGTCTGGGAGGGTCCAGGGTGTCCAGGCTCAGGCTGTGTCAGAAAGTGCATTAGTGCCCTGGTCAGCCTATGTATTTGGGGTACAGCCAATGTCGGTGCAGGTTGATCCTCATTTGGGGTTACTGGGTAGCCCCAGAGGACAATGTTTTTCTTCTGGAGGGCCGGCAGAGTGCTGCATTGTAGTTCTGGATTGCCAAACTGGAGGGCTTGTGGGCCAGTAGTCTGACGACAAAAGTCTGAGAACACAAGCTAGGCTTAGGTTTCTGGGTGAGGCCATGGCAGGCACAATCTACAGACCTGAATCGAGATCTCGTGCATCTGAAGTCAGGGCGAGGATCAGACGATCACTCAGGTCGGAGTTTCTGTCCCTGATGGCCCCTTCATGAATGGGGGGGGGCATCACGGGGCCATGGGTGTTTTCCCACGATGGGAGTTGTGAGAAGCTCCAAACTGCAGAGAGTCTTCTGCAGGACAATTGAGACCTGTTGTTTGGCTCCAGGCCAATGATTCTGAGCAGGGTTCTAAGGATGGATGGATGGGTAGCCCACCTCGCATTTCAATTGTCTCCTAGCAACAAGACAGGTTAGATCTCCTGGATCTGTGGGGAGTAACCGTGGACGCTGAGTTGAAATGGACACCCCTGGGGATGGGTCCTAATGTGCTTTTGTGTCTATGAAGACCTTGGAATGAAGCGGTGGCACTGGGGCCCTAAAGGGTTCTCCTAAACAGAGGCTTTGACACAGCCCCAACGTGCAAGTTTCCCATGTGTAGATGAGATGTTTTCTGATGGGTGAGTCAAGAAACAGCTATATGCTGCTTTTGAAATCCAGGCCTCTGAGGAGAGATGCCTGGAAACCAAAGCAATGGATCTGATTAGTGCCTAGGGGCCTGTTCTTTCCTTTTTACCTCTGGGGACATCTGTCTATGGGTCTGAGTGCAGGTAGGTGCTCAGTTGGGCTCAGATTGCCCCTGTTTTTCCTGGGAAGCCACCACTATTGAGATGGATCAGGGACTTTGGAGGTTTATCCTATTAGAAGGGTTGTGGTCATTGGAATGGGCACACACAATTCCATAGGAGAGGGCAAGTACAGTCCTCAGGTTTGGCTCCAGGGGCCTGAGCCTGTAGGTTGTGTAGGCCAGGGCTGTTTGGACAGTTGTCTGAAAACAAAAACTCGGCTTATGTTTCGGGTCATAGGTATGGCAGGACTGATCTACAGACCATGAGGAGAACTCTTCGGAATTTGAAAGAAGGGCGAGTGTGAGGCTCTGCTCAAGTTTTTGTCACTGGATATCGTGTCACTCATGGTCGTGGAATTTCTGGGTGACTTCATGGGAAATGGACGAGTCTTACTCTCTGGTGGTTTGGCCCCGTCCAAACAGTTTGCAGTCATTCTGTGGGCTTGAAGAAGTCCGTTTTTTTTTTTTTTTTGTTGTTGTTGTTGTTGTTTTCTTTTTTAACCTCAGGTGTCCCACCAAATGATGGATTCCAGAGTAGAGCCCTGGGGAGGGGGGACTCGACAATCAGAAATCTGGTTAAAAATTGGGGCCTAGGGACATGTCAAGCCCATTATGACATCTAATGGTCCAGCCACTGAGAGGACTTACTAGAGGACAGGACTCATGCTGAGGGTCACAATGCGTGTGTATGCGCTCGTAATTCTCAAGAATGGGCGGGGCCTCAGGGTGAATGCTGGTTTCTCCTACACTGAACTTTGGACAACGTGCCAACCACAAGGGTTCTTGCCATGGGTAAGGAGGAGTCCTGATTTCTGCATCACACTCATACCTGGGCAGTGATTGGAGATAAGGTCTCGGTTCTGAAGCCTGAAAACTGAGGTAGGGAAGAGATGATGACCTAAGGCCATGGCGGGTTTTATGTGCTCAGTGTGCGGTCAGCTTTCTGGGTGTTGGTCAGGAGGTCCGGGCTCAGGTTGTGTTCGACAGTGCATTAGTGCCCAGGTTAGACTATATAATTTGGGTAAAGTCGAGTGCTGTGTAGGTTTACCCTCATTTAAGGTGCCTGGGCAGCTCATGAGGCAATAATTTTTTTTCTAGAGGGCAGGCAGAGTGCTGCATTGTGGGTCCGGAATTGCCAAACTTGAGGGCTTCGGGGCCAGGAGTGTGAGGACGGAAGTCTGAGAAGACAAGCTAGACTTGGGTTTCAGGGCGAGGGCACGGCAGGTACCCCCTGCAGATCTGAACCAATATCTCATCCATCTGAAGTCAGGGCGAGGATCAGACGTTGGCTCAGGGTGGAGTTTCTGAGCATGACGGCCGCTTCATGAAGGGAGCAGAATCTCGAGGCCATTGAGGTTTTCCCACGTTGGGAGTTGTGGGATGCCCCCTTCAAGGATTCCTTCTGCGGGACAATTGAGACCTGTTGGACAGCTCCAGGACATCCCATATGGAATGACTCCAGAGCACGGTTCGCGAATGGATGCCTGGGAAGCCTGCCTCGCATTCCAATTGTCTCCTAGCAACAAGACTGTTTTGATCTGATGGCTCTGCGGGAGCAACCGGTGTGGCTGATTTGAAATGGACTTTCCTGAGGATGGGTCCTAATGTGTTTTTGTGTCCATGAGGGCCTTGGAATGGGGCGGTGGCACCGGGACCCTGAAGTACTCTCCTAAGCTTTGGACATGGCTCCCATGCACAGGTTTCCTTGTGGAGACGAGATGAGTTCTGATGGGTGCCTCAGGAAAACCCCTATGCTCGTATTGGAATAGGCTTTTGAGGACACATGCCTGAAACCCAAAGCAATGGATCCTATTATGGCCTAGGGTCCTGTCTGGTTCAATCTTCTTCTCTGGCGACATCCATCTATGCTATGAGTGGAGGTCGATTATCAGCTGGTGTCAGACAGCCCTTGTTTGTTCCGGGCGACCCACACTATTGGGATGGCCTCAGGGACTTTGGAAGTTTCTCCTAATTTCTACGATTCTGGACCATGGAATGGGCAGAATTCCCATGGATTGGAAGGCACAGTCCTAATGTGTGGCTCCAGGGGCCCAGCCTGGAGGGTGTGTGGCCCAAGACGTTGAGGACAGAAGTAGGAAAACACAAACTCAGCTTATGTTTGGGGACGTAGGTATGGCAGGCCCGATCGACAAACCATGAGAAGAACTCTTCAGGATATGAAGAAAGTGCGAGTTTGAGGTGCTTGCTCAGGCTTTTGTCTCTGGATTTTGTATCAGCGATGGCCGTGGAATGTCGGGGAGGCCTCATGGGCCATGGATGAATCTTCCTCTCTGAGGATTTGGCCCGATTCCCAATTGCTTTTCGTCAATCTGTGGGATGGGAGGATTCATTTCAGGTTTGTTATCTCAGATGTCCCACCAAAAGAGGAATTCCAAAGCCAAGCCGTGTGGAAGACTGAAGGGACAACCCGAACTATGGTTAAAAATTGGGGCCTAGGGGCATGGCAAGCCCAATATGCTATCTCTTCATCCAGCCACTGAGTGACCTTACTTGAGGACTGGGCTCAGCCTGAGCGTCACAATGTGTGTTTCTGACCAATGTGGCCCGCCAGCATGGGCGTGGCTTCATGGGCCACACTGGTTTCAACTACACTGAACGTTGGACAACATGCCAACCACAAGGTTTTTTGCCATGGGGGGAAGGAGTTCTGATTTCTGCATCACCTTCAACCCTGGGCAGTGATTGGAGATAAGGTCTAGGTTCTGAAACCTGAAAACCGAGTTTGGGAAGAGATGACGACCTAAGGCCATGGCGGCTCGATGTGCTCAGTGTGCGGCCAGCTGTCTGGGAGGGTCCACGGGGTCCAGGCTCAGGCTGTGTCAGAAAGTGCATTAGTGCCCTGGTCAGCCTAAGTATTTGGGGTACAGCCAAGGTCGGTGCAGGTTGATCCTCATTTGGGGTTACTGGGTAGCCCCAGAGGACAATGTTTTTCTTCTGGAGGGCCGGCAGAGTGCTGCATTGTAGTTCTGGATTGCCAAACTGGAGTGTTTGTGGGCCAGTAGTCTGACGACATAAGTCTGAGAACACAAGCTAGGCTTAGGTTTCTGGGTGAGGCCATGGCAGGCACAATCTACAGACCTGAATCGAGATCTCGTGCATCTGAAGTCAGGGCGAGGATCAGACGATCGCTCAGGTTGGAGTTTCTGTCCCTGATGGCCCCTTCATGAATGGGGGGGGCATCATGAGGCCATGGGTGTTTTCCCACGAGGGGAGTTGTGAGAAGCTCCAAACTGCAGAGAGTCTTCTGCAGGACAATTGAGACTTGTTGTTTGGCTCCAGGCCAATGATTCTGAGCAGGGTTCTAAGGATGGATGGCTGGGTATCCCACCTCGCATTCCAATTGTCTCCTAGCAACCAGACAGGTTAGATCTCCTGGATCTTTGGGGAGCAACCGAGGACGCTGAGTTGAAATGGACAACCCTGGGGATGGATCCTAACGTGCTTTTGTGTCTATGGAGACTTTGGAATGAAGCGGTGGCACTGGGGCCCTAAAGGGTTCTCCTAAACAGAGGCTTTGACACAGCTCCAACGTGCCAGTTTCCCATGTGTAGATGAGATGTTTTCTGATGGGTGAGTCAAGAAACAGCTATATGCTGCTTTTGAAATCCAGGAATCTGAGGAGAGATGACTGGAAACCAAAGCAATGGGTCTGATTAGTGCCTAGTTGCCTGTTCTTTCCTTCATACCTCTGGGGACATCTGTCTATGGGTCTGAGTGCAGGTAGGTGCTCAGTTGGGCTCAGATTACCCCTCTTTTTCCTGGGAAGCCACCATTATTGAGATGGATCAGGGACTTTGGAGGTTTATCCTATTAGAAGGGTTGTGGCCTTTGGAATGGGCACACACTATTCCCTCTGAGAGGACAAGTACAGTCCTCTGGTTGGCTCCAGGGGCCTGAGCCTGTAGGTTGTGTAGGCCAGGGTTGTTTGGACAGTTGTGTGAAAACACACATCCTCCATGCTATGGCCCCTGGAACCACACATCAGGATTGTTTCTGCCCTCTCAAAGGGAATTCTTCATATTCCATTGGCCACAACCATATAAATCAGGAGAAATCTCCAATGTCCCTGGGACCATCCCAATATTGTAGGCTGCTCGGAACAAACAGGGGTGATCTGACACTAGCTGAGCAACTAGCTCCACACAGACTCGGAGACAGATGTCCCCAGAGAAGAACATTGAACTGGACAGGCCCCTAGGCCCTAATCAGATCCATTGCTTTGGTTTCCAGGCATCTCTTCTCAGAGGCCTGGTTTCCAATACCAGCCTATGGGGTTTCCATAGGCTCCTTCAGAGCAAGTCTTGTCTGCACATTGGAAAATTGCTCGAGGAGCTATGTCAGAACCTCAGAGTCCTGGTTTCCAATACCACCATATGGGGGTTTCCTGAGGCATCAGTCAGAACAAATGTCTTCTCCACATGGGAAACGTGCTCTTTCAAGCTGTGTCAAAACCTCCGGCTAGGAAAATCCTTCAGGGCCCCGGTGCCACCACCTCATTCCAAGGTCTCCATGGACACAATCCCACATTAGGACCTTTCTGCAGGAGAGTCTATTTCAACTCAGTGCCCTTGGGTGCTCCCCTAGTGCCAGCAGATCGAACCTATCTTGTCACTAGGAGACAATTGGAATGTGAGGCGGACTGGCTAGGCATCCATCTGTAGAAAACTACTCTGAAGTAATTCCATATGGGACGTCCTGGAGCCATCCAACAGGTCACAGCTGTCCTGCAGAAGGAATCCTTGCGCTTTGGAGCACCTCACAACTCCCATCATGGGAAAAGCTCTGTGGCCTCGTGGTGCACTGTCCCCTTCATGAAAGAGCCATCTTGGACAGAAACTCCAACCTGAGCCAACGTCTAATCCTCGCCCTGACTTCAGATGCACGAAATCTTGATTCAACTCTGCAGAGTGTGCCTGCCGAAACCCTGCCCCGAAGCAAAACCTAGCTATTGTTCTCAGACTTCGTCCTCACACTCCGAGCCCACCAGCCCTCCAGTTAGGGAATTCTGGAGAGACACAATGCAGCACTCTGACTGCCCTCCAGAAGAGAAACGTTGTCCTATGGGGCTAACCAGAAACACCAAATGAGGATCAACCTGCATGCCACTTGACTCTACCCCAATTATACAGTTTCGCTTCGGCGTAATGCCCTGTCTTGCACAGCCTGAGGTCTGAATTTTCAACCGACACCCAGACAGCTGGCTGTACACTGAGCACATCAGACCCGCCATGGCTTTAGGTCATCATCTCTTTTCAACCTTGGTTTTCAGGCTTCAGAACCTAGACCTTATACATACTCACTACCCAGGGGTGAACGTGATGCAGAAATAAAACTCCTTCTTCCTCAAGGCAAGAAACCTTGTGGTTGGCATGTTTTCCAACGTTCAGTGTAGGAGAATCCAGTGTAGCCCATGAGTCCCCGCCCATGCTTGAGAACCGCAATGGGCACAAACACATTGGGACCCTCAGTGTGAGCCCTGTCCTCAAGTAAAGCCTCTCAGGGTCTGGACCAAGACCCGCATTGCCATCCCTAGTCCCCCAATATTAATGAGAGGTTGAGAATTCTAATCACCCCTATTCAGGTCTCTGCTCTGGAACCCCTGAGGAAAAAAAATATTGAAGGGTCTCCTCCATCCCCTGAATGAGCCCCAAAACGTGGGATCTGACCAAATCTTAAAAGAGAAAGAATCATCCATGGCCAAAGAGGCCATCCCGTCATTCCATGGCCACCATTGACACAAAATCTAGAGACAAAAGCCTGGAGATATGCCTCACACTTGCCCTTTGTTCATAGCCTGATAAACTCTTCTCACGGTCTATAGATCAGGCATGTCATACCTACGTCCCCAAATCTAAGCTGAGTTTGGGTTTTCAGGTTTCTGTCCCCACTGTCCTGGCCCACACACCCTCCAGGCTGGGGCCCCTGGAGCCATGCCTCAGGACTGTGCCTGCCTTCTCCAAGCAAATTCTGCCCATTCCATTGGCCACAACCCTAAAGATTAGGAGAACACTCCAACGTCCCTGAGGCCATCCCAATAGTGTTGGCCACTCAGGGCAAACAGGGTGATCTGTCCCAAGATGAGCAACTACCTCAACTCAGATCCATAGACAGATAACGCCAGAGAAGAAGATTGAACCGGACAGGCACCTAGGCCCTAATCAGATCCATTGCTTTTGATTCCAGGCATCTCTCCTCAGAGGCCTGGTTTCCAATACCAGCATATGTGTTCTTCAAGAGGTACCAGTCTGAACAAATCTCATTTCCACATGGGAAACATGCATGTTGGAGCTGTGTCACAACCTCCAGTTAAGGGAAACCTTCAGGTCCCAGCAGCCAACACCCCATTCCAAGGTCTCCATGGACACAAACCCGCATTATGACCCATCCGCAGGCGAGTCCATTTCAACACATCCCCTTTGGTTGCTCCCCAAAAGAAGCAGATCGAACCTGCCTTGTCACTAGGAGACAATAGGAATGTGAGGCGGGCACTCCAGGAATCCATCCTTAGAACCCTGCACTGCCGTGGTTCCGCATGGGACGTCCTGGAGCAATCTGACCGGTCTCGACTGTCCCGTAGAAGGAATCCTTGCCGATTGGAGCAACTTACAATGCCAATCGTGGGAAAGTCTCCATAGCCCCATGATGCCCCCCACCATCATGAAGGGGCCATCCTGAACAGAAACTTCAACCTGAGCCTACGTCTGATCCTCGCCCTGACTTCAGATGCATGAGATTTAGATTTAGCTCTACAGAGTGTGCCTGCCATGATCTTGACCCAAAACCTAAGCCTAGCTTGTGTTCTCTCACTTCCTTCCTCACAATTCTGGCCCACAAGCCCTCCAGTGTGAGAATTCCGTCGCCACAATGCAGCACTCTTCCTTCCCTCCAGAAGAAAAACGTTGCCCCTGGGGCTACCCAGAAACGCCAAATGAGGATCAACCTGCATGCCACTCAACTTTACTCCAATTATACAGTCTAAGCTTGGCACTAATGCCCTGTCTGACACAGCCTGAGCCTGGACCTCCTGGATGACACCCAGAAAGGTGGTGTCACACCTAAGGACTGTGCCAGTGCTCTCCAAGGGAACTCTACCCGTTTCATTTGCCACAACCTTACAGATTAGGAGAAACCTCCAATTCCCAAGACCAGCCCAATAGTGTTGGCCTCCCCCAACAAACATGGGTGATCTGACACAAGCGGAGCAGTGACCTCCATTCTGAATCTTAGACAGAGACACTCAGAGGAGAATATTGAAAAGGACAGGCCCCTAGACCGTAATCAGATCCATTGCTTTGGATTCCAGGCATTGTTCCCCAGATGCTTGGTTTCCAATACCAGGTTGTGGGGGTTTCAGAACAAATCTCGTCTCTACATGGGAAACTTGCTCTTTGGAGCTGCATCAAAATCTCAGGTTAGGAGAATTCTTCAGGGCAACAGAGCCACTGCCCCATTCCAAGGGATCCATGGACACAAATCCACATCATGACTGATCCTCATGAGAGTCCATTTCATTTCAGCCCCCTTGGTTGTTCCCCCAGTGACAGCAGATCGAATCCTCCTTTTCACTAGGACACAACTGGAATGCAAGTTGGACTGCCCAGGCATCCATCATTAGAACTGTGCTTTGGAGCATTTCTTATGGGACGTCCTTGATCCATCCAAAAGGTCGTGACTGTCCCGCTGACGGAATTCTTGTGGTTTGGAGCATCACACACTCACAAAGTTGGAAATCTTCCATGGTTTCCTGATGCCCCCCCACCTTCATGAAGGGGACATCATGTACAGAAACTCCAACCTAAGCCAACATCTGATCCTCGCCCTGACTTCAGATGCACGAGATCTCATTTCAGGTCTGTAGAGTGTGCCTGCCATGTCACCGCTGCGAATTCTAAGCTGAACTTGTGTTCTCAGACTTCTGTCCAAAAACATCTGGCCCACAAGCCCTGAAGTTGGCAATTCTGGAGCCAGAATGCAGCACTCTGCCTGCCCTCCAGAAGAAAATCTTTGCCCTATGGGGCCAACCAGAAACCCCAAATGAGGACCAACCTTCACATCACTCGACTGTACCCCAATTATACAGTCTAGCCTGGGGACTAATGCCCTGCCTGACACAGCCTGAGCCCAGACCTCATGATGGACACAGACATCTGGCCGCACACTAAGTGCATCGGACCCACCATGGCCTTAGGTCGTCATCTCTTACCAACCTCGGTTTTCAGGCTTCAGAATCTAGACCTTATCTCTACTCACTGCCATGCCGTGTACGTGATGCAGAAATCAGAACTCCTCCTTCCCCATGACCAGAAACCCTGTGGTTGGCATGTTGTCCAACGTGCAGTGTAGGAGAAACCAGCATGGCCCATGAGGCCTCAGACATGCTTGAGGGCTGCGATGGGCACAAACACACATTAGGACCCTAAGCATGAACCCTGGCCTCAAGTAAAGCCTCTCTGGGGCTGGACCAAGAGCCCACATATGGAGATTACCATGCCCCTACTCCCCAAACCTTAACCAGTGCTTGAGAAGTCTAGTCACCCCTACTCAGATCTCTTCTCTAGAATCCCTCCTTGGTGGGACACATGAGGTTAAAAAAAAAATAGAGAAAGGACTCCTACCGTCCAAAGAATGACCGCAAACACGTGGAATTGGGCCAAATTCACAGAGAGAAATACTCGTCCATGGCTGATGAGGCCATCCTGACATTCCACGGCCACCATTGACACAAAATCCGGAGACAAAAGCCTGAAAAAGCGCCACACACTCGCCCTTTGTTCAAAGCCTGAAAAATTCTCACGGTCTGTAGATCGGGCCTGCCATACCTATGTCCCCAAACCTAAGCCACGTTTGTGTTTTCAGACTTCTGTCTCCATTGTCCTGACCCACACACCCTCAAGGCTTGGCCCCATGGAGCCACACCTCAGGACTGTGCCTGCCCTCTCCATGGGAATTCTGCTCATTCCTTTGGCACAACCTGACAGATTAGGAGAAACATCCGAAGTCCCCGAGGCCACCCCAATATTGTAGGATGTCCGGGACAAACAGGGACCATCTGCCACAAGCTGAGCCACTACCTCCAATCAGACCTGTAGATAGATATCCATAGAAAAGAAGATTGAAGAGGACAGGCACCTAGGCCCTAAACGAATTCATTGCTTTTGTTTTCATGTATCTCTCCTCAGAGGCCTGGATTCCAATACCAGCACATGGGGGTTTCTGGAGCTACCAATCAGAACAAATCGCATGCCACATGGGAATCATGCTATATGGAACTGTGTCAAAACCTCCAGTTAGGAGAAAATTTCACGTCACTGGAGCCACCGCCCCATTCCAATGTCTCAATGGACACAATCCCACATTATGACCCATCCTCAGGAGAGTCCATTTCAACACAAACCTGGCGGTTGCTCACCCAGTGCCAGCAGATCAAACCTGCTTTGTCACTAGGAGACAATTGGAATGCGAGTTCGTTGCCCAGGTATCCATGTTAGAACTCTGCTCTGGAGAAATTCCTAATGGGGTGTCCTTGATCCATTCAACAGGTCTCAACTGTCCTGCAGAAGGAATCCTTGTGGTTTGCAGCATCACACACTCGCACCGTGGGAAAACCTCCATGGCCTCGTGATGCCTCCACCTTCAGGTAGAGGACATCATGGACAGAAACTCCCGTCTGATCCTCGCCCTGACCTCAGATGCATGAGATTTCAATTCAGCTCTGCAGAGTGTGCCTGCCTTGCCCTCGCCCCAAAACCTAAGCCAGCTCGCGTTCTCAGACTTCCATCCTCACACTCCTGGCCCACAAGCCTTCCACTTTGGGAATTCTGGAGACAAAATGCAGCACTCTGCCTGCCCTCCAGAAGAGAGACTTTGCCCTAGGGGTCTACCCAGAAACATCAAATGAGGATCAACCTGCAATTCTCTAGACTGTACCCCAATTATACAGTCTAGCCTGGGCACTAATGCCCTGTCTGACACAGCCTGACCCCAGACCTCGTGACCGACACCCAGACACCTGGCCTCACACTGAACACATCAAACATGCCATGGCCTTAGTTCATCATCTCTTCCCAACCTTGGTCTTCAGGCTTCAGAACCTAGACATTATCTCCACTCACAACTAAGTGATGTACGTGATGCAGAAATCAGAACTTCACCTTCCCCATGACCAGAAACCTTGTGGTTGGCATGTTGTCCAACGTTCAGTATATGAGAACCCAGCATGGCCAATGAGGCCTCAGACATGCTTGAGGGCTGCGATGGGCACAAACACACATTAGGACCCTAAGAATGAACCCTGGCCTCAAGTAAAGCCTCTCCGTGGCTGGACCAAGAGCCTGCATATGGGACTTGCCATGCCCCTACTCCCCCAATCCTAGCCAGAGCTTGAGAAGTCTAGTCAACCTTATTCAAAGCTCTTTTCTGGAATACCTCTTTGGTGGGACACATAAGGAAAAAAAAAAAAAACCAAGATAAAGAAAAAAAAAAAAGTAAGGACTCCTGCCATCCAAAGAATGACCCCAAACACTTGGAATCTGGCCAAATCCACAGAGAGAAATACTCGTCCATGGTCGATGAGGCCAGCCTGACATTCCACGGCCACCATTGACACAAAATCCGGAGACAAAAACCTGAAAAAGCGCCACACACTTGCCCTTTGTTCAGAGCCCCCAAAATTCTCAAGGTCTGTAGATCGGGCCTGCCATACCTATGACCCCAAACCTAAGCCGAGTTTGTGTTTTCAGACTTCTGTCTCCATTGTCCTCACCCACACATTCTAAAGGCTGGGCCCCATGGAGCCACACCTCAGGACTGTGCCTGCCCTCTCCAAGGGAATTCTGCTCATTCATTTGGCACAACCTGACAGATTAGGAGAATCATCCAAAATCTCTGAGGCCATCCCAATAGTGTAGGATGTCCTGGACATACAGGGACCCTCTGGCACAAGCTGAGCCACTACCTCCAATCAGAACCTTAGACAGATATCCATAGAAAAGAATATTGAACAAGACAGGCACCTAGGCCCTAATTGGATCCATTGCTTTTGTTTTCAGGCATCTCTCCTCAGAGGCCTGGATTCCAATACCAGCATAAGGGGGTTTCCAGAGCTACCTATCAGAAAAAATCTCGTCTCCACATGGGAATCTTGCTCTATGGAGCTGTGTCATAACCTCCAGTTAGGAGAAAACTTCAGGTCACTGGAGCCACTGCCCCATTTGAATATCTCCATGGACACAATCCCAAAATATGACCCATCCTCAGGAGAGTCCATTTCAACTAAACCCCCTCGGTTGCTACTCCAGAGCCAGCAGATTGAACCTGCCTTGTCGCTAGGAGACAATTGAAATGCGAGTTGGGCTCTTCAGGCATCCATCCTTAGAACCCTGCTCTTGCGTCGTTCCTTATGGGACATCCTTGAGCCATCCAACAGGTCTCGACTGTCCCACAGGAGTCCTTGTGCATGGACCACCTAACAACTCATATCATGGAAAGCTTCCAAGGTCACATGATGCCCCCAATCTTCATGAAGGCAGATCATGGAAAGAAACTCCAACCTGAGCCAACAGCTGATCTTCGCCTTGACTTCAGATGCACGAGATCTTGATTCAGCTCTTCAGAGTGTACCTGCTGTGCCCTCACCCCAAAACCTAAGCGTAGCTAGGGTTCTCCGACTTCCGTCCTCACTCTCCTGGACCACACGCCCTCTATTTTGGGATTTCTGATGACACAGTGCTGCACTCTGCCTGCCCTCTAGAAGAAAAATATTGCCCTAGGGGTCTACCCAGAAACCTCAAATGAGGATAAAACTGCACGTCACTCAACTGTACACCAATTATATAGTCTAGCCTGTGCACTAATGCCCTGTCTGACAGAACCTGAGGCCTGAATTCCCAACCGACACCCAGACAGCTTGCAGTACACTGAGAACACCTGAACCGCCATGGCCTTAGGTCGCCATCTCTTTCCAACTTCGGTTTTCAGGCTACAGAATCCTAGACCTTATCTCTACTCACTTCCCATGGGTGAACGTGATGCAGAAATCAGAACTCCTCCTTCCCTCTCGCCAGAATCTTGTGGTTGGCATCTTGTCCAACGTTCAGTGTAGGACCCCTGTAGGGCCTACAGGGGCAGTAGTAGGGCCCCTGAGGGTAGTGTAGGGTCCCTGAGGCCCTGCCTATGCTTAAGAGCTGCGGTGGGCTCAAACACACATTGGGACCCTCAGTTTGAGCCCTGTCCTCAAGTAAAGCCTCTCAGTGGCTGGACCATGAGCCCGCATATGGGGCCTGCCATGCCCCAAGTCACCCAATCTTAACCAGAGGTAGAGACATCTAGTCACCCCTACTCAGGGCTCTGCTCTGGAATCCCTCTTTGGTGGGACATTTGAGGTAAATAAACACAGAAAGGACTCCTCCCACTCACAGAATGACCCCAATCACTTGGGATTGGGCCATCCCAAGTGATTGGGGTCCAGAGAGAAAGACTCGTCCATGGCCCATGAGGCCAGCCCGACATTCCACGGCAACTATTGACACAAAATCCAGAGACATAAGCTTCAGCAAGCGTTCACACTCACCCTTAGGTCATAGCCCAAAAAATTCTCCTCATAGTTTGTAGATTGGGCCTGTCATACCTACGTCCCCAAACCTAAGCCGAGTTTGTGTTTTCAGACTTCTATCCTGACATCCCTGTCCCACACACCCTCCAGACTGAGGCCCCTGGAGCCGCACCTCAGGACTGTGCCTGCCCTCTCCAAGGAAATTCTTCCCATTCCATTGGCCACAACCCTACAGATAAGGAGAAACCTCCAAAGTCCCAGAGGCCATTCCAATAGTGTAGGCCACCCAGGACAAAGAGGGGCGATCTCTCACAAGCTGAGCAACGACGTCAACTCACCCGTAGACAGATAACCTAAGAGAAGAAGATTAAACTGGACTGGCCCCTAGAATGTAATTGGTTCCATTGCTTTTTTTTCTAGGCATATCTCCTCAGAGGCCTGTTTTCCAATACCAGCATATGGGGGATTCCAGAGATACCAATCAGAACAAATCTTGTCTTCACATGGGAAACTTATCCTTTGGAGCTCTGTAAAAGCCTCCAGTTAGGAGAAACCTTCAGGTAGCCGGAGCAACCGTCCTATTCCAAGGTCTCCATGGACACATACCCGCATTATGACCATTCGGCAGGAGAGTACATTTCAACTCAGCCCCGTCGATTACTCCCCCAGAGGCAGAATATCAAACCTGCCTTGTCGCTAGGAGACAACTGGAATGCAAAGCAGACTCTCTAGGCATCCATCCTTGGAATCCTGCTCTGGCGCCGTTCCATATGGGATGTCCTGGAGCCTTCCAACAGGTCTTGACTGTCCCACAGAAGGAATCCTTGCAGATTGGAGCATCTCACAACTCCTATCGTGGGAAAACCTACATGGCCTCATGAGATGCTCCCCTTTATAAAGGGGCCATCATGGACAGAAACTCCAACCTGAGCCAACTTCTGATGCATTGCTTTGGTTTCTAGGTATCTCTCCTCAGAGGCCTGGTTTCCAATATCAGAATATGGGGGTTTCCTAAGGAAACAATCAGAACAGATCTCATCTCCACATGGGAAACTTGCTCTTTGGAGCTGTGTCAATACCTCAGGTTAGGAGGATCCTTCAGGGCGCTGGCACCATGGCCCAATCCCAAGGTCTCCAAGGACACGAACTTACATTATGATCCATTCTCAGGAGAGTCCATTTCAAATCAGCCCCCTCGGCTGCTCACCCAGAGCCAGCAGATCAAAACTTCCTGGTCACTAAGAGACAGTTGGAATGGGAGGCGGGCTTCCCAGGCATCCATCCTTAGAACCCTGCTCTGGAGAACTTCTTTATGGGACGTCTTGAATCCAACCAACCTGCCTTGACTGTCTCGCAGAATGAATCCTTGTGGTTTGAAGCATCACACAATAACACTGTGAGAAAACCTCCATTTCCTCATGATGCCCCACACCTTCATAAATGGGCCATCACGGACAGAAACTCCATCCTAAGCCAAAGTCTGATCCTCGCCCTGAATTCAGAAGCATGAGATCTCGATTCAGCACTTGAGAGTGTGCCTGCTGGGCCCTCGCCCTGAAACCTAAGCCTAACGTGTGTTCTCAGACTTCCGTCCTCAGAATCCTGGCCACACCCCTCCAGTTTGGCAATTCTGGAGACACAATGCAGCACTCTGCCTGGCCTCCAGAAGAAAAATGTTGCCCTATAGGGCTAACCAGAAACGCCAAATGAGTAACAACCTGCATGCCACTCGACCATACCCCAATTATACAGTCTAGCCTGTGCACTAAAGCTCTGTCGGACACAGCCTGAGGGCAGACCTCCAGTCCAACACCCAGACAGTTGGCCGTACACTTGAGCATATCAAACCCACCATGGCTTTAGGCCATCATCTCTACCCAACCTCAATTTTCACCTTCAGAACCTAGACCTTATCTCCACTCACTGCTCAGGAGTGAACGTGATGCAAGAATCAGAACTTCTCCTTCGCCTTGGCAAGAAACCTAGTTGTTGGCATGTTGTCCAATGTTCATTGTAGGAGAAAGCAGCATGGACTATGAGGCCCCACCTATCCCTGAGGTCCACAATGTGCACAAACACACATTGTGACCCTCAGCGTGAGGCCTATCCTCATGTAAAGCCTCTTAGTGACTGGAACAACAGCCCACATATGGGGATTGCCAAGCCCCTAGTCCCCCAATCTCAACCAGAGTTCTAGATGTCTAGTCACCCCTACTCAGGGCTCTACTCGGGAATCCCTCTTTGGTGGGACACCTGAGGTAAAAAAAAAAAAAAAATACAGAAAGTACTCTTCCCATTCACAGAATGATCCCAACCACTTGGGATCAGGCCAAATCACCAGAGAAAGAATTGTCCATGGCCCTTGAGGACACCCCGACATTCCACGGCCACCATTAACACAAAATCCAGAGACAAAACCCTGAGCAAGCGCCACATACTCACCCTTTGTTCATAGCCCGGAAAATTCTCACGGTCTGTAGATCCAGCCTTCATACATACATCCCCAAACCTAAGCTGAGTTTGTGTTTTCAGACTTCTGTCCCCACAGTCCTGGCCCACACAACATCCAAGCTGGGGCCCCTGGAGCCACACCTCAGGACTGTGGCTTCCCTCTCCAGGGGAATTCTGCCATTTCCATTGGCCACAACCCTATAGATTAGGAGAATCCTCCAAACTCCCCGAGGCCATCTGAATTGTGTTGGCTGCCCAGGACAAACAGGGATGATCTTTCACAAGTTAGGAAACCAACTCCACTCAGACCCAGAGACAGATATCCACATAGAATAAGATTGAACTGGAAGGGCACTTAGGCCCTAATCAGATCCATTGCTTTTGATTCCAATCATCTCTCCTCAGAGGCCTGGTTACCAATACCAGCATATGGGAGATTCCTTAGGCACTCATCAAAACAATTCTCTTCTCTACATAGGAAACATACTCTTTAGAGCTCCATCAAAACCTCCGGTTATGAACATCCCTCAAGACTCCGGATCAAGCACCCCATTCCAAGGTCTACATGGACACAAATGCACATTATGACCCATCCTCAACTCACCCATTTCAACACACCCGCCTCGGTTGCTCCCCTAGATCCAGCAGATCGAACTTGCCTTGGCTCTATGAGACACCTGGAATGGGAGGCAGGCTGCCCACGCATCCATCCTTAGAACCCTGCTCTGGATAACTTCCTTATGGGATGTCCTGGAGCCATCCAACAGGTCTCGACTGTCCCACAGAAGGAATCATTGTGGTTTGGAGCATTTCACAATTCCCATCGTCGGAAAACCTCCATGTCCTCGTGACACCCTCCCCTTCATGAAGGGGCCGTCATGGACAGAAACTCCGACCTAAGCCAACGTCTGATCCTAGCTCTGTGTTCAGGTATACGGGATCTCGAATCATCTCTGCAGAGGGTGCCTGCCTTCCCTTCACCCCGAATAATAAGTCTGGCTTGTGTTCTCAGAATTTTTTCCTCACACTCCTGACCCACAAGCCTTCCAGTTTGGGAATGCTGGAATCACTATGTGGCAATGTGTCTTCCCTCCAGAAGAAAAACGTTGCCCTCTGGGGCTACCCAGTAACCACAAATGAGTACCATCCTCCACGAAACTCGACTGCACCCCAATGATACAGTCTAGCCTGGGCACTTATTCCCTGTCTGCCACAGCCTGAGTCTGCACCTCCCAACTCACACTCAACAGCTGGCCGAACACTGAGCACATCAGACACACCATGGCCTTAGGGCTTCATCTCTTCCCAACCTCAGTTTTCAGGCTTCAGAACCTAGACCTTAAATCCAATCACAGTCCAGGAGTAAAAGTGTTGCAGAAATTAGAACTCCATCTTCCCCATGGCCAGAAAACTTGTGGTTCCCATACTGTGCAACGTTCAGTGTAGGAGAAACCACATGGTACTTTAGGCCACGTCCTGACTTGAGGGGATCCTTGGGCACAAAACCAGATTGTGAAACTCAGTGTGAGACCTATCCTCAAGGAAGGCCTCTCAATGTCTGGACCAAGAGCCCACATATGGGGCTTGCCATGTTCTTAGGTCCCAATGTTAACCAGAGGTCTGGTTGTCCAGTTGCCCCCACCCACGACTCTGCTCTGGAATCCCTCTTTTGGTGGTCCACCTGAGGTAAAAAAAAAAAAAACAAAAAAAAAAAAAAACAAAAAAAAAGTAAACAAAAAAAAACAGAAAGGCCTCCTCCATTCCCACAGTATGACCCCAAACTTTTAGGATCGGGTCAAATCCCCAGAAAGGGAGCCTCATCGATGGCCCATGAGGACACCCCGACATTCCATGGCAATCGGTGACACATTTCCAGAAAAAAAAAAAAAAACATGAGCAAGCACCTCACATTCGCCCTTTGTTCATATCCCGAAGAGGTCTCCTCACGGTCTATATATCGGGCCGGCCATACCTACAACCCACAACCTAAGTGGAGTTTGTGTTTTCAGACTTTTGTCCAAATAGCCCTGGACCACACACGATCCACACTTGGGTCCCTGGAGCCACACCTCAGGACTGTGCTTCCCTTTCAAGGGAATTCTTCCCATTCCATTGGCCACAACCTTGCAAATTAGGAAAAACCTCCAAAGTCACCGAGGCCATCCCAATAGTGTAGGCCGCCCAGGACAAACAGGGGTGATCTCAAACCAGCTGAGCAACTACCTCCACTCAGACACCAGATGTCCCCAGAGAAGAATATTGTACCGGACAGGCCCCTAGGCCCTAATCAGATCCATTGCTTTGGTTTCCAGGCATCTGTCCTCAGAGGCCTCGTTTCCAATACCAGCATATGGTGGTTTCCTGAGGCACCAATAAGAACAAATCTCGTCTCCCCATGGAAAACTTGCTCATTGGAGCTTTGTCATAACCTCTGGTTAGGAGAATCCTTCAGGGCCCTGGTGCCACTGCCCCATACCAAGGTCTCCATGGACTCAAACCAACATTAAGACCATCCTCAGGAAAGTCCATTTCAACTCAGTCCCCTCTGTTGCTACCCCAAGCCAGCAGATCAAACGTTTCTTGTTGCTAGGAGACAATTGGAATGTGAGGCTGGCTGCCCAGGCATCCATACTTAGAACCCTGTTCTGGAAAAATACCTTATAAGACATCCTGGAGCCATCCAACAAATCTTAATTGTCCCACAGAAGGAATCCTTGCGGTTTGGAGCATCTCACAACTCCAATAGTGGGAAAACCCCCATGGCCTCATAATGCCCCCCCTTCCTGAAGGGGCCAACATGGACAGAAACTCAAACCTGAGCCAAAGTCTGAACCTCGACCTGACTTCAGATGCATGAGATCTCAATTCAGCTCTGCAGAGTGTGCCTGCCATATCCTTGCCCCGAAACCTAAGCCTAGCTTGTGTTCTCAGACTTCCGTCCTCACTCTCCTGGCCCACAAGCCCTCCAGTTTGGGAATTCCAAAGCCAAAATGCAGCACTCTGCCTGCCCTCCAGAAGAAAAACTTTGCCCTATGCTGCTAATAAGAAACCCCAAATGATTTTCTAATGCATGCCACTCGATTGTAAAGCAATTATACAGCCCACCCTGTATACTAATGCCCTGTCTGGCACAGCCTGAGACAAGACATCCCAAACGACACCCAGACAGCTGGCCCCAACCTGGACACATAGGACCCGCTATGGCTGTAGGTCGTCATCTCTTCCCAACCTCGGTTTTCAGGCTTCAGAACCTAGTCCTTATCTCCAATCACTGCCCAGGGGTGAACGTGATGCAGAAATTAGAATTCCTCCTTCCCCATGGCCAGAAATCTTGTGGTTGGCATGTTGTCCAACGTTCAATGTGGGAAAACCTGCATTGTCCGAAAGGCCACGCCAGTGCTTGAGGGCCGCCTAGGGCACAGACATGCATTGTGACCTGCAGCGTGAGTCCCGTATTAAAGTAACGCCTCTCAGTGGCTGGACCAAGATCCTGCATATGGGGCTTGTCATATCCATAGGCCCCCAGGCTTAACCAGAGGGCGAGTATTCCAGTTGTCAGTACCCACTGCTATGCCTAGAATCCCTCTACTGGGGGGACACATGAAGCAGAAAACAGGACACTTCCCTTCCCACAGAATGACCCCAAACTCTTGGGGGCTGGACAAACTACCAGAGAGGGAGACTTCTACGACCCATGAGGCAACTCCTACATTAAACGGCCATTGTGGACAAAACATCGAGAGACAAAAGCCTGAGCGACTGCCTCCCTCTCACCCTTCTTTCATATCCAGAGGAGCTCCCCTCATGGACTGTAGATCAGGCCTGCCGTAACCTCGGCCCCAAACCTGAACTGAGTTAGGGTTTTTGGATGTCTGTCTGCACAGCCATGGCCCACACAGCCTCCAGGCTGGGGTCTCTGGAGCCACACCACAGAACTGGGCCTGCTCTCTCCTAAGAAACTGCCCATTCCATTGGCCACAACTCTACAAAATAGTAGAAACCTCAAGGTCCCCAAGGACATCCCACTACCGCAAGCCGCACTGGACAAATAGGGGCATTATGACACAAGCTGAGCAACTACTACCTCCATGCAGACACACAGACAGATATCCGCAGAGACAGAGGATTGAACCAGACAGGCCCCTAGGCCCTATTATGAACTCTTGCTTTGGTGTCCAGGTATCACTCCTCAGAGGCCTGGGTTCGAAGACCAGCATACGGGGCTTTCCTGAGGCACCAGACAGAAGACCTCTCATCTCCACATGGGAAGCTTCCTTGTTGGAGTTGTGTCAAGCCCTTCGGGTCGGAGAATCATGCAGAGTCCCTTAGCTACTGCCACATTCCAAGGTCTCCATGGCCACCAACCCACATTATGACTCATCCTCAGCAGAGTCCATTTAAACTCAGCCTTCTGGGTAGCTCACCCAAGAGCCCGCAGATTGAGCGTGCCTTGTCTCGACCAGTCAATGGGAAGGTGAGTTGGCGTTTCTCGGCATCCATGCTTAGGGCCCTGCTCTCGAGTCTTTCTGTATGGGGCATCCTGGAACCATCCAATAGTACTCGACTGTCCTGAAGAAGGAAACCTTGAAATATGGAGCAGCTCACAACTCCCAGCGTAGGGAAACCTCCCTGGCCTCATGACGCCCCCACCCCCTACAGGAAGGGGCCGTCATGGACACAAACTCCAGCTTGAGGCAACATCTGATACTCGCCCTGACCTCACCTGCAGGAGATCTCGATTCCGCCTCTGCAGAGTGGGCCTGCCATGCTCTTTGCCCCAAAACTCGTGCTAGCTTGTGTTTTCAGACTTCCTTCCTCACAATCCTGGCCACACCCCTCCAGTTTGGCAATTCTGGAGACACAATGCAGCACTCTGCCTGCCCTCCAGAAGAAAAATGTTGCCCTATAGGGCTAACCAGAAACGCCAAATGAGTAACAACCTGCATGCCACTCGACCATACCCCAATTATACAGTCTAGCCTGTGCACTAAAGCCCTGTCTGACACAGCCTGAGGGCAGACCTCCAGTCCAACACCCAGACAGCTGGCCGTACACAGAGCATATCACACCCACAATGGCTTTAGACCATCATCTCTACCCAACCTCAGTTTTCACCTTCAGAACCTAGACCTTATCTCCACTCACTGCTCAGGAGTGAACGTGATGCAAGAATCAGAACTTCTCCTTCGCCTTGGCAAGAAACCTAGTGGTTGGCATGTTGTCCAATGTTCATTATAGGAGAAAGCAGCATGGACTATGAGGCCCCACCTATCCCTGAGGGCCACAATGTGCACAAACACACATTGTGACCCTCAGCGTGAGCCCTATCCTCATGTAAAGCCTCTTAGTGACTGGAACAACAGCCCACATATGGGGCTTGCCAAGCCCCTAGTCCCCCAATCTCAACCAGAGTTCGAGATGTCTAGTCACCCCTACTCAGGGCTCTACTCTGGAATCCCTCTTTGTTGGAACACCTGAGGTAAAAAAAAAAAAAAATACAGAAAGGACTCTTCCCATCCACAGAATGATCCCAACCACTTGGGATCAGGCCAAATCACCAGAGAAAGAATTGTCCATGGCCCTTGAGGACACCCCGACATTCCACGGCCACCGTTGACACAAAATCCAGAGACAAAAGCCTGAGCTAGCGCCACATACTCGCACTTTGTTCATAGCCCGGAAAATTCTCACGGTCTGTAGATCCAGCCTTCATACATACATCCCCAAACCTAAGCTGAGTTTGTGTTTACCGACTTCTGTCCCCACAGTCCTGGCACACACACCATCCAAGCTGGGGCCCCTGGAGCCACACCTAAGGACTGTGGCTTCCCTCTCCAGGGGAATTCTGCCATTTCCTTTGGCCACAACGCTATAGATTAGGAGAATCCTCCAAACTCCCCGAGGCCATCTCAATAGTGTTGGTTGCCCAGGACAAACAGGGATGATCTTTCACAAGTTAGGAAACTACCTCCCCTCAGACCCAGGGAAAGATATCCCCATAGAATAAGATTGAACTGGACAGGCACTTAGGCCCTAACCAGATCCATTGCTTTTGTTTCCAGGCATCTCTCCTCAGTGGCCTGGTTTCCAATACCAGCATACGGGGGATTACTGAGGCACTCATCAGAAAAATCTCGTCTCCACATAGGAAATGTACTCTTTGGAGCTCTCTAAAAACCTCTGTTTAAAAGAATCTTTCAGGGCCCCGGATCAAGCGCCCCATTCCAAGGTCTCCATGGACTTAAACCCACATTATCATCTATCCTCGGGAGAGTCCATGTCAACTCAACCCCCTTGGTTTCTCCCCCAGGGCCTGCAGATCAAACCTGCCTTGTTGCTAGGAGACAACTAGAATGGGAGGCGGGCTGCCCAGGCATCCATCCTTAGAACCCTACTCTGGAGTCGTTCAACATGGGACATCCTAGAGCCATCCAACAGGTCTCAAGTGTCCCACAGAAGGAATCTTTGCAGTCTGGAGCATCTCACAACTCCCATTGTGGTAAAATCTACATGGCCTCTTGAGACGCTCCATGTTATAAAGGGGCCATCTTGGACAGAAACTCCAACCTGAGCAAACGTCTGATATTCGCCCTGACTTCAGGTGCATGAGATCTTGATTCAGCTCTGCAGAGTGTGCCTTCTGTGCCCTCACCCCAAAAACTAAGCCTAGCTTGTGTTCTCAGACTACCGTCCTCACACCCCTGGCCCAAAAGACCTACAGTTTGACAATACTGGGGCCACAATGCAGCACTCTGCCTGCCCTCCAGAAGAAAAACGTTGCCTTATGGAGCTACCTAGAAACCCGAATGAGGATCAACTGAACGCCACTCGACTGCACCCCAAATATACAGTCTACCCTGTCTAATGCCTTGTCTGACACAGCATGAGCCCACACCTCCAGACCTATGCTCAACAGCTGGCCGCAAAATGAGCTCATTGGACCCATCAGGTCCTTAGGTCTTCATCTCTTCCCAACCTCAGTTTTCAGGTTTCAGAACCAAGACCTAAACTCCAATCACTGTCCAGGGGTGAACGTGATGCAGAAATCACAACTCTTCCTTCGCCATGGCTGGAAATCTTGTGGTTGGCATATTCTCCAACGTTCAGTGTAGGAGAATCAAGCGTGGCCCATGAGGCACTTCCCATGCTTGAGGGCCTTGTTGGGCACAAAAACGGCATTGTGTCCCTCAGCATGAGCCCTGTCCTCAAGGAAGGCCTCCCAGTGTCTGAATCAAGAGCCCACATATTGGACTTGCCATGCCCCTAGGCCCCCAAACTTAAATAGAGGTGGGGTTATCCACTTGTCCCTCCCAAGGACTCTGCTCTGGAATCCCTCTTTTATTGGGACACTTGAGGTACATAAAATAAAATATAAAATAAAATAAAATAAATAAAATAAAATAAAATAAAATAAAATAAAATAAAATAAAATAAAATAAAATAAAAAACAGAAAGGACTCCTCCCATCCCACAGAATGTACCCAAACTCTTGGGATCGGGTCAAATCCTCAGAGAAGGAAAGCCGTCCACAACCCATGAGGCCACGCCAGCATTCCCCCCACATTGTTGACACAAATCTAGAGACAAAACCTGAGCAGCACCTCAAACACACCCTTTTTCATATCCCGAAGTGTTATCACGGTCTGTAGATTGGGCGTGCCATACCTATGTCCCCATTCCTAAGCGGAGTTTGTGTTTTCAGACTTTTGTCCCCACAGGCCTGGCCCACACAGCCTCAAGGCTGGGCCCCTAGAGCCAAACTCAGAACTGTGCCTGCCCTCTCCAGGCGATTTCTGCCCATTCCATTGGCCACAACCCTATAGATTAGGAGAAACTCCAAAGTCCCGAGGCCATCCCAATATTATAGTTTGCCCAGGACAAACAGGGGCGATCTGACACAAGCTGAGCAACTACATCCCCTCAGATCCGTAGAAACGTATCCTCAGGAAAGAGATTGAACCGGACAGGCACCTAGGCCCTAATCATATTCATTGCTTTTGTTTCCAGTCATCTCTCCTCAGAGGCCTGGTTTCCAATACAAGCATATGGGAGATTCCTTAGGCACTCATCAAAACAATTCTCTTCTCTACATAGAAAACGTACTCTTTAGAGCTCCATCAAAACCTCCGGTTATGAACATCCCCAAGGCCCCGGATCAAGCACCCCATTCCAAGGTCTACATGGACACAAATGCACATTATGACCCATCCTCAACTCACCCATTTCAACACACCCGCCTCGGTTGCTCCCCTAGATCCAGCAGATCGAACTTGCCTTGGCGCTATGAGACACCTGGAATGGGAGGCAGGCTGCCCAGGCATCCATCCTTAGAACCCTGCTTTGGATAACTTCCTTATGGGATGTCCTGGAGCCATCCAACAGGTCTCGACTGTCCCACAGAAGGAATCATTGCGGTTTGGAACATCTCACAATTCCCATCGTGGGAAAACCTCCGTGTCCTCGTGACACCCTCCCCTTCATGAAGGGGCCTTCATGGACAGAAACTCCGACGTAAGCCAACGTCTGATCCTAGCTCTGTCTTCAGGTATACGGAATCTCGAATCATCTCTGCAGAGGGTGCCTTCCGTCCCCTCACCCCGAAATCTAAGTCTGGCTTGTGTTCTCAGAATTTTTTCCTCACACACCTGGCCCACAAGCCTTCCAGTTTGGGAATTCTGGAGACACTATGTGGCACTGTGTCTTCCCTCCAGAAGAAAAACGTTGCCCTCTGGGGCTACGCAGTAACCACAAATGAGTACCATCCTGCACAAAACTCGACTGCACCCCAATGATACAGTCTAGCCTGGGCACTAATTCCCTGTCTTCCACAGCCTGAGCCTGCACCTCCCAACCCACACTCAACAGCTGGCCGAACACTGAGCACATCAGACACACCATGGCCTTAGGTCTTCATCTCTTCCCAACCTCAGTTTTCAGGCTTCAGAACCTAGACCTTAAATCCAATCACAGTACAGGAGTGAAAGTGTTGCAGAAATTAGAACTCCTTCTTCCCCATGGCCAGAAAACTTGTGGTTGCCATATTGTGCAACGTTCAGTGTAGGAGAAACCAGCATGGTACATTAGGCCACTCCCTGACTTGAGGGGCTCCTTGGGCACAAAAACACATTGTGAAACTCAGTGTGAGACATATCCTCAAGGAAGACCTCTCAGTGTCTGGACCAAGAGCCATATATGGGGCTTGCCATGTTCTTAGGTCCCAATGTTAACCAGAGGTCTGGTTGTCCAGTCGCCCCTCCCCAGGACTCTGCTCTGGAATCCCTCTTTTGGTGGTCCACCTTAGGTAAAAAAAAAAATAATAATAAAAAAAATAAACAAAAAAACAAGAAAGGCCTCCTCCCTTCCCACAGAATGACCCCAAACTCTTGGGATCGGGTCAATACCCAAAGGGAGCCTCATCGATGGCCCATGAGGACACCCCGACATTCCATGGCAATCGGTGACACATTTCCAGAAAAAAAAAAAAAAAGCATGAGCCAGCACCTCACATTCGCCCTTTGTTCATATCCCGAAGAGTTCTCCTCACGGTCTATAGATCCGGCCGGCCATACCTACATCCCACAACCTAAGTGGAGTTTGTGTTTTCAGACTTTTGTCCAAATAGCCCTGGACCACACACGCTCCACACTTGGGTCTTGGATCCACACCTCAGGACTGTGCTTCCTTTTCAAGGGAATTCTTCCCATTCCATTGTCAATTGTGCTTCAGGTTCCCCCACTGGTAGGGATTCCAGCAAAGATCTGGGATAGTTGCCGGAATACCAAGGATGGGTAGAGATGACTGGGCCATGGCCAGTCCCACATGCTGGATAAGGGCCCCACACTCTGGGTGGCTGGCACGAGGTTGGGGCTCAGGCTCTCTCAGACACAGCGCTAGTGGCCAGCGCAAAGTATAAATCGGGGTTCCCTCGAGGGCCAAGTAGATTGATCTTCATGGGGAGTTTCTGGGCAGACTCACCAGGCCCTTCTTCTTTCTATGGGGAAGGCAGAATGTTGCGTTTTGTCTCCCTAATTCCCTCTCAAGAGGACTTGCAGTCCAGTAGGGTGAGGATGGAATTGTAAACCCAAACTATGCAAGAATACAGTGTCAAGTGAAAGGTATTTCCAGTGTGCGTGACTGATTCGAATATCCAGCACCTGAGTAAGAGCAGATGTCAGATGTTTGCTCATGCTGGAATTTGTGTCTATGATGACTAACAAATGGAGGGTTGGCATCAAGAGAATGTGGAGGACTTCCCAGGCTGGGGCTTGTGAGATGCTCCAAACAACCAAGGTTTCCTTCAACCTGACAGGAGCAGTCTTATTTGTTTGCTCTAGGGTTCCCTATGTGGAATTTTTGTGTAGCAGAGAACTACCTCTTGGATGCCTAGAAAGCACACGTCCATTGACCTTTGTACCTGAGGAACATGGCAGATTCGTTTCATGGCTCTTGGGCAAAGTACCAACACCTTGAGTTGGCATCAAGTCTCAGGAAGTTGGGTCACAATGCTGGTTTGTTACCAGGGAGATCATAGAAGGTGCTGGGGCTAATGGGTCATGCAGGATCCATCTACCCTGAAAGTTGGACATAGATCCAAGAGCACATTTTCCTTCTGGAGACAGGAGATGTTCTGTTGTGGGAATCAGGGACCACATGTTGTATCATAACTTGGTATTCCAGAACAGGACTCTGAGAACAGATGTCTGAAGACCCAATCTAGGGTTCCAGTGAAGTCCTAGGAGCATGTCAGGTTCAATCATCTGACTCAGAACCATTGACTTGGCTTTCTGCCTCGATGGAGGTGCTCAGGGTGTTTCAGACTGCACGTTTGCATCCAGAGCAACCTCCAATATTGGGGTGGGTTCAGGGGCCTGGCAGGTTTCTCCTAATCTGGAGGGTTTGGACAACCTGATGGGCACAGTTTTCTTGGGGAAGGCAGGAACTTTCCTGTGATGTGGCTTGAGGGACCACATCCTGGTGGGCATGTAAGCCATGGTTTTGGGAGAGAAGTCGGCAAACACAAACTGGGGTTAGGGTTAGTGTCGAGATGATCACAGGCCCAATGCATAGACATGGAGGGCAGCTCGTCAGGAAATGTAAATAGGATGACTCGAAGACGGTAGCAAAGACTTTTCTCTCTGGATTGTGTGGACAGGATCGCCTCGGAATGCAGGTTTGTTTTCATGGGTCCATGGGAGATTTTTTCTCTCTAAGGATCCTGGCGGCTCCCAATAGTTTGGTGCCTTTCTCAGGGAAGGGAAGAGTGCTGTTTTCCATCTTAAGGGTGCCCCAAACAGGGATTCTTAGATGGACTCTGGGTCTGGGCACCTGGAAAATCCCACCAAGGGTTAGGATTTGGGCCTAGGGGCACACCAGGCCTGCAATGCTGGTACTGGAGGAACAACTGAGAGTGTTTGTTTGAAAACATGCTCAGGCTGAGGATCACCATGCCTGCCTGTGCCCATGTCGGCCCTCAGGAGTGGGCATGGTCTCCTTGGCCATGCAGCTGGCTCCCACGCTGAGGGTTGGACAACCAATATTCCTGCCATGGGGAAGGAGGTGTTCTCTATTGTGTTTCAGGTTCGCCATTGGCAGGAATTCCAGCAAAGTTTGGGGGACAGATGACTGGATACCAAGGATGGGTACAGATGATGGCCCAGGGCCATGGCCGATCTCTCATGCTAAATATGGGCCCTCAACTCTGGGTGGCTGACACGAGGTCGGGGCTTAGACTCTGTCAGACACAGCACTAGTGGTCAGGGAAATCTATTAATCAGGGTTGCCTCGTGGTCTGAGTAGATTGATCCTCATGTGAGGTTTCTGGGCAGACTCAACAGGTCCTTCTTCTTTCTATGTGGAAGGCAGAATACTGCGTTGTGGCTCCAGAATTCCCTATCAAGAGATATTGTGGACCAGTGTGGTGAGGATAGAATAGTAATACAAAGCTATGGTTAAGTTCAGTGAAAGCAAAAGGCAGTTCCAGTGTGCAGGTGCCGTTTCGAATATCCAGCACCTGAGTAAGGGTGGATGTCAGATGTTTGCTCACACTGGAGTTTGTGTCTGTGATTACCCACAAATGGAAGGGTGGCGTCAAGAGGCCATGGAGGATTTCCCATGCTGGGGCTTGTGAGATCCTCCAAATAGCAAAGTTTCTTTCTACCGGACAGGAGAAGTCTGGTTTGTTTTCTCTGGTTTCTCCATGTGGAAAGTTTTGTAGCAGAGAACCCCACAGGGATGCCTGGAAATCACCCCTCTATTGACCATTGCACCTGAGGAACATGGCAGGTGCATTCTGGTGGCTCTGGGGCAATATATCGAGACCTTGAGTTGACATGGAGTCTGATGAAGATGGGGCACAATGATGGTTTGTTACCAGGAATATCATAGAATGTGCTGGTTGCTAAGGGGCCATTCAGGATCCAAATACCCTAAGGGTATGACACAATTCCAGGAGCATGGCTTCCTTTTTGGGGAGGACATATTCTGTTCTGTGGCTCAGGGACTATATATTTTATCATAAGTTGATATTCCAGAGCAGGCCTCTGATGACAGATACCTGTAAACCTAATCTAGTGTGCCAATGAAGTCCTCGGGGCATGTCAGGTTCAATCTTATGACTCAGGAGCATTGACTTGGGTGTCTGCCTGTATGGAGGGGATCAGGGTGTCTCAGACTGTGCATTTGTGCCCAGAGCGGCCTCCATTATTTGGCTGCACTCAGGGGCCTTGCAGGTTTCTCCTAATCTAAAGGTATCGGGCAAAAGTGATGGGCACAGTTTCCTTGAGGATCTCATGCACAGTCTTGTGGTGTGGCTTCAGATGCCAGAACCTGGAGGTCATGTGAGCCATGGTTTTAGGAAGGAAGTCTGCAAACACAAACTCAGTTTAGGTTAATGGCAAGGTGATTGCAGGCCCAATGCATAGACCTGGAAGGCAGCTCGTCAGGAACTGTAAATCCGATGACTCAAAGGTGATAGCACATGATATGTATCTGGATTGTATGTCCAGAATGGCCTCGGAATGCAGGTGTGTTCTCATGGGTCTATGGCAGATTTTTCCACTCAAGGATCCTGGTGGCTACCAAGAGTTTGGTGACTATCTCGGGGAAGGGAAGAGTGCTGTTTTCCATCTTAAGGGTCCCCCAAAATAGGGATTCCAGAGATGGGCTCTGTGTCTGGGCCCCTGTAAAATCCCACCAGGGTTAGGATTTGGGCCTAGGTGTGTACTAGGCCTGCAATTCGGGGTCCCAGAGATGCAATTGAGAGCGTTTGGTTGAAAGCATGCTCAGGCTGAGGTCACAATGCCTGCTTGTGCCCGGGGAAGCCATCATGAGTGCACATGGTCTCCTTGGCCATGGAGCTGCCTTCCACTTTGAGGGTTGAGCAACTATCCCAACTGTCAGAATACCTTCCATGGGGAAGGAGGAGTTCTCTATTGTGCTACAGGTTTCCCCAATGGCAAGGATTTCAGCAAAGGTGTGGGTACAGATGCATGAATACCAAGAATAGAAGAGAAGACAGACTTGGGCCATAGCTGGTCTCACATGCTGTATATGGGCCCTGATCTCTCAGTGGCTGACACTAGGTCCTGGCTCCGGCTATGTCAGACACAGCACTAGTGCCCAGGGCAGCCTATGAATCAGGGTTCCGTCTAGCACCGAGAAGATTGACCATCATATGGAGTTTCTGGGCAGACTCTCCAGGCCCTTTTTCTTTCTATGGGGAAGGCAGAATATTGTGTTGTAGCTCCAGAATTCCCTCACAATAGGGCTTGTGGACCAGTAGGCTGAGGATGGAATTGTAAACCCAAGCTATGGCTTAATTCAGTCAAACTAAAGGCAGTTCCAGTGTGCAGCGATCGAATTGAAATCCAGCAACTGAGTAAGGGCGGATGTCAGATGTTTGCTCATGCTGGAGTTTGTGTCTATGATGACTGACAAATGGAGTGGTGGCTTCAAGAGGAAATGGAGGATTTCCCACGCTGGGGCTTGTGAGATGCTCCAAACAGAAGGTTTCCTTCTACCGGACAGGGGCATTCTGTTTTTTTGTCTCAAGGGTCCCCGCCAATTGCAAAGTTTGTGTAGCAGAGCACCCCTGTATGGTTGCCTGGAAACCACACCTCCACTGACCATTGCAGCTTAGGAACATGGCAAGTTCATTCTGGTGGCTCTGGGGCGAAGTACTAAGGGCTTATTTCTACATGGAATGTCATGAATATGGGTAACAATGCTGTTTTGTTACCTGGGAATTCTTAGCCTGTCATCTGTACACATCCTTGGTATTAAGGCAACTTTCCACAGACCTTTCCTGTAACCCTGCCAATGGGGGAACCTGAAGCACAATAGAGAACTCCTCTTTCCATTGCAGGAAGCCTGGCTGTTGCAATGGGTGTCCAACCCTCAAAGTGGGATCCAGCTATATGGCCAATGAGACTACGCCCTCTCATGAGGGCCCCCCTGGGCACAAAGAGGCATGATGACCCTCAGCCTGAGCATGCTTTCAAACAAGCCCTCTCTGTTACACCATTAGGATCCTGCATTGCAGGCCTGGAATGCCCCTAGGCCCAAATCCTAACACTTGGTGGGATATCCGGGCACCCAGACCCAGAGCCCGTCTCTGGAATCCCTGTTTTGGCATAAGCCTAAGTTGGAAAACAGCATTCTTCCCTGTTTTGGAGCACCCCTAAGATGGAAAAGAGCACTCTTTTCTTCTCTGAAAAACCACCAATCTATGGAGATCCACCAGGATCCTTAGAGAGGAAAAGTCTCCCATTGAACCATGAGACCACGTCTACATTCAGAGCCCATCCTGGACACACAATCCAGATAGAAAAGCCTGTGCTACCAGCTTTCAGTCACCCTAATTATAGTTCCTGACGTAATGAATTCTAGGTCTATGCATTGGACCTGCGATCACCTTGCCACTATCCCTGACCCAAATTTGTGTTTGCAGACTTCCCTCCCAAAACCATGGCTCTCATATCCTCAAGGAGGTGGTCTCTGAAGCCTTACCACAGGACTGGGCCTGCCATCCCCAAGGAAACTGTGCCCATCACAGTTCCCCAAAGCCTCCAAGTTAGGAGAAACCTGCAAGGCCCCTGAGCCCACCCCAATAGTGGAAGTGGCTCTGGATGCAAATGCACAGTCTGAAACACCCTGATCACCTACATCCAGTCAGACAACCATATCAATGGTCCTTAGTAAGAAAATTGAACCTGATGGGCACCAAGGACATCATTGGATCTCTAGATTAGGTTGCCAGCATCAATCCTCAGAGGTCTGTTCTTGAATACCAAGTCAGGATACAACATATGTACCCTGAGCCACAAAACAGAACATCTCCTCTCCCAAGATGGAAACTGTGCACATCGACCTGTGCCAAACCCTCAACGTGGCCCATAGCCACCAATACATTCTAAGACCTCCCTTGTAACAAACCAGTTTTGGGACACATCTGTAAGAGATTCCAAGTCAACTCAAGGCCTTGGTACTTGGCACCAGAACCACCAAAACGAACCTGTCATGTTCCTCAGCTGCAATGGTCATTGGACGTGTGCTTTCCAGTCATCCATGCGGGAGGGCTCTGCTATGCAAACTTCCACTTGAGGGACCCTGGAGGAAAAAAAAAACAGACTCCTCCTGTCCATTAGAAGGAAACCTTGTTGTTTGGAGCATCTCACAATCTTAAGATTGGGTAATCCTCCATTGCCTCCTGAAGCCACCCCTCCATTAGTCGTCATTCTAGACACAAACTCCAGTGTGAGCAAATATCTGACATCTGCCCTTGCTCAGGTCCTGGATATCTCGTATAAGCTGCTGCACATTGAAACTGACTTCCGCTTGGCACTCAATTTAAGCATAGCTGGTGTTTACAATTGCATTCTCACCCTATTTGTCCCCAAACCCTCTTGATAGGGAATTCTGGATCCATAAGGCAGCATTCTGCCTGCCCCACAGAAAGAAGTGCTTCGTGAGTCTGGCCAGAAACCCTACATGAGGATCAATTTACTCGGCCCTGGAGAGAACCCCAATATATAGACTTCTCTGGCCACTAGTGCTGTGTCTGACACAGCCTGAGCCCAGACCTCGTGTCAGCCACCCAGAGAGCGGGGCCCATATCCAGCATGTGAGAACGGCCATGGCCCAAATCTGTCATCTCTATGCATCCTTGGTATTCAGGCATCTGTCCCCAGACCTTTGCTGTAATCCCTGCCTATGGGGGAACATGAAGCACAATAGATATTTCCTCCTTCCCCATGGCTGGAAACCTGGCCATTGGAATGTGTGTCCATCCCTCAGTGTGGGAGCCAGAAAATGGACAATGGGACCACGCCCACTCCTGAGGGCCACCCTGAGCACAAACAGGCATTGTAATGCTCAGCCTGAGCATGTTTCCAAACAAGCCCTCTCAGTTGCACCACCAAGATCCTGCATTGCAGGCCTGGTCTGCCCATAAGCCCAAATCCCAACCCTTGGTGGGATTTTCCAGGCGCCTAGACCCAGAGCCCATCTCTGGAATCTCTGTTTTGGGGCACACCTAAGATCGAAAATAGCAGTCTTCCCATACCAAAAAGTCATCAAAATATTGGGAGCCGCCTGTATCCTTAGAGGAAAAATCTCCCATGGACCCATGAGGCCACAGCTACATTCTGACGTCACCCTAGACACACAATCCAGATTTAAAAGCCTGTGCTTCCGCCTTCGGGTCATTCCAGTTACTGTTCCTGACGAGTAGCCTTCCAGGTCTACACATTGCCCTGCGATAACCTAGCCACTAAACCTAACCCAAGTTTGTGTTTGCAGACTTCCCTCCCAGAACCATGGCTCACATGCCCTCCAGGGTGGAGTCTCTGGAGCCACACCACAGGACTGTGCTTGCCATCCCCATGGAAATTGTGCATGTCAGTTAACCAAACCCTCCAGAGTTGGTTGAAACATTCAAGGCCCCTGTGGCCACCCCAATATTGGAGGTTACTCTGGACATAAGTGCACAGTCTGAAACTCCCTGATCACCTACATTCTGGCAGACACCCAAGTCAACTGTCCTAAGTCTGAAGATTGAACGTCTCATGCCCCTGTGACTCATTGGAACCCTAGATTAGGTTGTCGGGCATCTGTCTTCAGAGGCCTGTTCTTGAATAGGAACTTATGATACGGCATGTGGTCCCTGAGCCACAAAACACTACATCTCCTGTCCCCAGAAGGTAACCGTGCTCTTCGACCTGTGTTAAACCCTCAGGGTAGGAGAATCCTGCAGGCACCTTAGCCACCAACACATTCTAAGATCTACCTGGTAAAAAAAAAACCAGCATTGTAACCCATCTTCAAGAGATTCCATGTCAACTCAAGACCTTGGTGCTTCGCCCCAGAAGCACCGTAAAGAACCTGCATGTTCCTCAGCTGCATTGGTCAATGGAGGTGTGCTTTCCAGGCATCCATGTGGAAGGGCTCTGCTACCCATACTTTTCACATGGGGGGCCCTGCAGAAAACATACCAGACTCTAACTGTCCAGTAGAAAAAACAACCTTGCTGTTTGGAGCATCTCACATGCATCAGCCTCTTGATGCCACTCCTCCATTCGGTCATCAGAGACACAAACTCCAGTGTGCGTAAACATCTGAAATCCACCTTTACTCAGGTGCTGGATATTTCATTTGCTGGCCACAATAGATACAAACTCTATCATGAGCAGACATCTGACCCTCGCCTGTACTCAGATGCTGGAGATCTCGAAAAAAACCACTGCACATTGGAACGGCCATGTTCTCGGCACTGAGATTAAGCATAGATTGTGTTTTCTGCCTTCTGTTCTCACACTCCTCGCCTTCAAGTCCCCCATATTGGGAATTTGGGAGCCACAATGCAGCCTTCTGCCTGCCCACCAGAAAAAAGAGGTGCCCTATGGGTCTGCGTGAAACTCCATATAAGGTTCCACCAGCACAGCCCTCTATAGCACCACAATATCATAGGCCACCTTGTGAACTAATGCTTTGTCTGACACAGCTCGAGCCCCGACCTCCTGGTAGCCACCTAGATAGCGGGACCCATATCTGGCAGGTGTGACCTGCCTTGACCTGAGTCCTTCATCTCAAACCAACCTGGTTATTCACGTACCAGTCCCAGAACATAGCTCAAATTACTGTGCATGGGGGAATCTGAAGCACAAAAGAGTACTCCTCCTTCCTCATAGAAGGAAAATTAAATGTTGATATGGTGGTCCAACCCTCATATTGGGATCCAGGTGCATGGAACAAGAGCCAATGCCCACTCAGGATGGGCATCTGGGCACAAACAGGCATTGTGACCCTTACCCTGAGACCCATTTCCAACAAGTCTCCATGGGAGCTGAACCAAAGCCCCACAGAGCCAGGCAGTCAAGCCTCTAGGCCCAAATACTAAGCCTTTGTAGGGTTATCCAGGCACAGGGACCTATAACCCATCTCTGGAATCCCTGTGTTGACGGGAACCGTGAAACAGTAAACCACGCTCTCTCCTTTGCAGTGAGACACCAAACTCTTGGGTGCTGGGCAGAATCCCCAGAGAGGTAGAATATTCCATGGACACATGAGGACACCCCACCATTCCAAGGCCATCCTAGACACAATCCAGACAGAAAAGCCTTTGCTCCTGCCTCCCAGCCACACGAATTTCAAATCCTGAGGAGCTGCCCTCAGCGTCTGCAGATCGGGGCTGCCATCACCTCCCTCCTAATTGATACACAATTTTGTGTCTGAAGACTTTGGTCCCAGAGCCCTTAACCACATTCCCTGCAGGATGGGGCTGACAGAACCACACTACATCACTGGGCCTGATCTCTGGATGAAATTCTGCCGTCTCAGTTGCACAAACCCTCCAGATTAGGAAAAGCCTGCAAGGCCCCTGAGCCCACCCCAATTTCATAGGCCACTCTGGAAAAAATGCACAGTCTGACACAGCCTGAGAATCTACCTCCAGGAAGACTCACAGGTCAAAGTCCCTAAGTCCGAAGGTTGAGGATGACATGCCCCTACAACCTCATAAGAACCCTAGCCTAGATATTCAGGCCTCTGTACCCAGAGGCCTGGTCTTGAAATCCAACATATGATCCGACATGTGGTCCCTGAGCCATACAAGAGAACCCCTCCTGTCCCGAGAAGGGAACCTGGCTCCTGGGAACTGGGTCTAACCCTCAGGTAGGAGAATCCTGCATGGCCAGAGATCCACAACCACATTCTTTTTTTTATATAGATTTTATTTATTTATTTGACAGAGAGAGATCACAAGTAGGCATAGAGGAAAGCAGAGAGAGAGAGAGAGGAAGAAGCAGGCTCCCTGCTGAGCAGAGAGCCCAATGCGGGACTCAATCCCAGGACCCTGAGATCATGACCTGAGCCGAAGGCAGCGGCTTAGCCCATTGAGCCACCCAGGCACCCTCACCACCACATTCTAAGGTCTCCCTGGACACCAAGCAGCATTGTGACTCATTAGAGTGAGAATATCCGTCAACTTAGATCACTTGGAAATTTGAACAAAAACCAGCAGATCAAGCCTGCAATGTTCCTCAGCTGCAATGGTCATGCAAGGAAGACTTCCCAGGCCCCCATTCAGAGACCTCTGCTGTCGAATCTTTCTATATGGGGGACCCTGGAGCCTTGTAAGCGGACTTCCCCTGTCCCACAGTAGGACACCTTGCTGTTTGGAGCAGCTCACAAGGTCCTGCTTGGGAAAATCTCCAAGAATTCTTGAGGCCACCCCACAATTCGTTGACCATCATGGATGCAAACCCAGCGTGAGCAGACATCTGACCCTCGCCCATACTCAGGTGCTGGAAATCTCGAAACAACCACTGCACAATGGAATGGTCCTGTGGTCGGCACTGAGCTTATCCCTGGCTTGTGTTTTCAGACTTCTGTCTTCACACTCCTCGCCTACAAGCCCTCCATATTGGGAATTCTGAAGCCACAGTGCAGCTTTCTGCCTGCCCACCACAAAGAAGAAGTGCCCTATGGGTCTTCGCAGAAACCCACATGAGGATCCTCCTGCACGGCCCTCAATGGCACCCCAATATAATAGACCGACCTCTGCATAAATTGTCTGTCTGACACCGCCTGATCCCCGACCTCCTGTCAGCCACCCAGATAGTGGGCCCCATATCCTCCAGGTGGGTCCAACCTTGGCCCGAGGCCATCATCTTGAAGCAACCTGGATATTCAGGTACCTGTCCCAGACTTAGCTCAAATTCCTGCCCATAGGGGACTCGGAAGCACAAAAGAGTGCTCCTCCTTCCCCATGGCCAGAAAACTGAATGTTGAGATGGCTGTACAACCCTGAGTGGGAACCAGGTGCATGGTCCATGAGACCACGCCTACACAGGATGGGCAGCTGGGCACAAACAGGCATTGTGACCCTCAGAATGAGACCCCTTTCCAAAGATCCCCCTTGGGATCTGGACCAAGATCCCAAATCGAAGCTTTGGTTAAGTTTTCCCAGTGTCTGGACCCAGAAACCATCTCTGGAATCCCTGTTTGGACAGGATCCCAGAGATGGAATACAGTCTTTTCCTCTTCCCCAGAAAGAAATCAAACTCTTGGGTGCCAAGCAGAATCACCAGAGTGGAAGAATATCCCATGGACACATGAGGTCACCCCTCCATTTAGTGGCCATCCTAGACACAAAATCCAGACAGAAAAGCCTGTGCTCCTCCCTCCCAGCCACCTGAATTTCAAATCCCGAGGAGCTTCCCTCAGGGTCTTCAGATTCGGACTGCCAACACCTCACTCCTATCTCTTATCCGAGGTTGTGTCTAAAGTCTTTGGTCCCAAAGTCCTGACACACATGACCTCCAGGATGGGGCCTCGAGAAACACATGACATCACTGGCCCTGCTCTCCTGAGGAAACCCTGCCCATCTCAGTTTCCCAAAATGTCCAGATTAGGAGAAAACTGCAAGGCCCCTGACTGCACCCCAATATCATAGGCCACTCTGGAAAAAGTGCACAGCCTGACACAGCCTCAGCACCTACCTCCAGGATGACATGCAGGCCAATGGCACTTAGTCCGAAGATTGAAACTTCCATGGCCCTAAAACCTCATCAGAACCCTAGCTTATGTTTTGAGGTCTCTCTCCCTAGAGGGCTGTTCTGGAAATTCAAGCATATGGTCCAACCTGTGGTCCGTGAGCCATACAACAGCACACCTCCTCTCCCAAGAAGGAAATCTGGCTCCTGGGTACTGGGTCTAATCCTAAGGATAGAGAATCCTCAATGGTCAGAGAGCCGCCACCACATTCTAAGGTCTCCCTGGACATCAAGCAGCATTGGAACCTGTTAGACTGAGAACTTCCATCAACGCAAATCACTTGGAACTTGGAATCAGTGTCATTGGTTCAAGCTTACCCTGTTCCTCAGCTGCAATGGTAACAAGAGATTGGCTTCCCAGGCCTCCAATCAGAGAGCATTGCTATCGAATCTTCCATATTGGGGACCCTGGAGCCCTGTAAGAAGACTTCTGCTGTCCCTTAGTAGGACACCTTGATGTTTGGAGCAGCTCACAAGCTCCAGCTTGGAAAAACCTCCAAGAATTCTTGAGGCCTCCCCACCATTTGTTGGCCATCATGGATACAAACTCCAGCGTGAGCAGACATCTTCCCCTCGCCCAGGTGCTGAAGATCTCGAAACAACTGCTGTACATTGGAATAGACATGTGCTCGGCACTGAGCGTAACCGTAGCTTATGTTTTCATACTTCTGTCCTCACACTCCTCGCCTGCAAACCCTCCAACTTGGATATTCTGGAGCCGTAATGCAGCCATCTGCCTGCTCACCAGATAGAAGAAGTGAAGAAAGGGTCTGTGCAAAAATCCCCCATGAGGATCCAGTTGCACAGCTCTCAAAAGCACCCCAATATCATAGGCCGAACTCTCCACGAATGTTCTGTCTGACACAGCTCGAGCCCGAGCTCCTGACAGCCACCCAGAAAGCAGGCCTCATTTTCTGCAGGTGGGTCCTGCCTTGGCCCGAGGACCTCATCTCAAAGTGAACTGGGTATTCAGGCACCTGTCCCAGAACTTAGCTCAAATTCCTGCCCATGGGGGAACCTGAAGCATAAAAAAGTACACCCCCTTTCCCATGGCAGGAAAACTGAATGTTGAGATGGCAGTCCAACCCTCAGAGTGGGAGCCAAGTGCATAGCCCATGAGGTCACACCCACTCAGCATGGGCATCTGGGCAAAAACAGGCATTGTGACCCTCAGAATGAGACCCATTTCCAACAAGAACACTCGGGAGCTGTACCAGGAAAACATAGAGCAGGACCCTAGGCCCAAATCCTAAGCCTTGTTGCGGTGATCCAGGCTCCAGAACCCAGGACCCATCTCTGGAATGGCTGTTTGGACGGGATCCCTGACTCATAAAACTGCGCTCCTCCCATCCCCCAGAAATACACCAAACTCTTGGGTGCCGAGCAGAATTCCCAGAGAGGTAGAATCTCACATGGACCCATGAGGCCACCCCTCCATTTCGTGGCCATCATAGACAAACAAGTCAGACAGAAAAGACTGTGCTCCTGCCTCACAGCCGTCCGAATTTCATATCTGGAGATGCTTCGCTCAGGGTCTGCAGATTGGGTCTGCCATCACCTCGAGCTTAACTCTTACCCGAGTTTGTGTCTGAAGACTTTGGACCCAGAGTCCTGACCCATATGCCCTCCAGGATGGGGCCTCCAGGAACACACAACAGCACTGGGCCAGCTCTCCCAAGGAATGTCAGCCTGTCTCAGTTTCCCAACCCACCAGATTAAGAGAAAATTGCAAGGCCCCTAATACCACCCCAATTCCATAGGAAGCTCCAGAAAAAATGCATAGTCTGACACAGCCTCAGAATATACCTCCAGGAAGACACCCAGGTCAATGGGAAGGGATGAAATGGCCTAACCCATGGCAGGTTCGATGTGCTGGGTGTGAAGCCAACTGTCTCAATGTCTCTCACAAGGTCTGGGCTCAGGCTATGTAAGACAGAGCATAGTGTTTAGGGTAGCCTATGCAATTGGGGTGTTGCCGAGGGCTGAGCAGGTTGATTTTCATTTGGGGTTTCTGAGCAATGCCATAGACAATGTTTTTCTTTGGGGGGCAGGCAGAGTGCTTCGTTCTGGAACCAGAATTCCCAATCATGAGGGCTTTTGGGCCAGGAGTGCTAGGGTAGAGTCTGAAAACAAAACATAGGGTGAGGTGGGGAGCAGGCCCACTCTGCAAAGGCTGAAAGGATATCTCATGCATCTGAAGTCAGGCTGAGGATCAGACATTGGCTGAGGTTGGATTGTGCCCTTGATGGCACCTTCATGAAGCAGGTGCCTCATGAGGCCAACGAAGTTTTCCCACGCTGAGTTAGGAGGTTGCCACAAACAACAAGGTTTCCTTCTGCGAGACAGTCGAGTCCTGTTGAATGGCTCCAGTACATACCATACGGAAGGACTGAAGAGGAGGGTTCAAAGGATGGATCCCTGTACAGCATGCCTCGCATTCCCATTGGCTATTAGCGACAAGATATGTTTGATCTGCTGCCTCTGGAACACGCGACCCAGGGGGCTGAGTTGAAATGGCCTCTCCTGAGGATGCGTCATAATGTGCGTTTGGGTCCATGGAGACCTTGGAATGTGCTGGTTGTTCAGTGGCCCTGCGGAACTCTCCTACCTGAAGTGTTTGATACATCCCAGTAAGAAAGCTGCCCATGTGGAGTTGAGAGAGGTTTGGTTTGGTGCCTCAGAAAAGCCCCCATGTGCTGGTCTACGAAAACAGTCCTCTGAGAACGGAAACATGGAAACCAAAGCTAAGGTTCAGATTAGGGCCTGGGGGCCTGTCCATTTCAACCTTCTGTCTCTGGGGACACTGTCTGAGAGTCTAAGTGGAGATAGTTGCTCCGCTGGTGTCAGAGAGCCCCTCTTAGTCCAGGGTGGCCTATACTATTGATGGCCTCAGGGACCTTGGAGCTTTTCCCTAACCTGTAGGGTTGTGGTCAATGGATTGGGCACACTTTCCTTGGAGAGGGCAGGCACAATCTTTCGCTGTTTGGTCCAGAGGCCCTAGCCTGGATGTTGTGTGGGTCCAGGCTGTGGGCACAGAAGTCTGAATACACAAACTCAGCTTATGAGTGGCGCCTAGGGTATGGCAGGCCGGATGTACAGCCCGAGAGGGAGCTCCTGGGCCTCTGAAACAAGGGCGAGTGGGAGGCGTTCCTTCAGGCTTTTGTCTCTGGATGTTGTGTCCGGGATAGCCGTGGATTGGAGCGGTGGCCTCAGGGACTGTGGACGAGTATCCCTCTCTGGGGATTTGTCCCAGCTCCCAAGAGTTTGGGGTCATTTTGTGGGAAGGGTGGAGTCGTGTTGTCTGGCTCATGGGTCTCTCCAAGAAAGGGATTCCAGAGCAGAGCTCCAGGTACGGGCGGGGCGACTGGAAAATTCAAACCGTGGTGAGGATTGGGTGCATAGGGGCTTGGCAAGCCCCATATGTGGGCTCTTGGTCCAGGCCCTGACAGGCCTTTCTTTGACATGGGGCTCATGCTGAGGGTCACAGTGTGAATTTGTGCCCAAGCAGCACTCAAGTTTGGGCGTGGCATCAGGGGCTATGAAGGTTTCTCCCACCCTGAAGGTGTGACTCCATGCCAAGAGCAAGCTTGACAGCCATGGGGAAGGAGGAGTTCTGTTTTGTGCTTGCTATACCCAGCTGTGTGGAGAATTGATATAATGTCTAGGTTCAGATATCTGAAAACCAAGGTTAGGATGAGGTGACGGCATAAGACCATGGCGTGTCCGAAGTGCTGGGTGTGCGGCCAGCTGTCTGCTTGTCTGTCTGTACGTCTGGCTTCAGGCTGTGTCAGGCAGAGCATGAGTGCCCAGAGCACCCTATCCAGTTCGGGTACCGTCGAGGCCCGAGCAGGTTGATCCTCATCTGGGTTTTCTGGAGAGCCCCACAGGAAAAGGTTTTTCTTCCGTTGGGCAGACACTGGGCTGGGTTTTGGTTCTGGAGTTCCTAGTCCGGAGGGCTTGTTTGCCAGGAGTGTGAGGAAGGAAGTCTGAAAACACAAGCTAGCATGAGGTTTGGGACCGAGGGTACGGCAGGCCCACTCTGCAGAGGCTGAATCGAGATCTCCTGCACTGAGGTCATGTCAACTATGAGATGTGCCTCAGGCTAGAGTTCTTGTCCAGCACGGCCTCTTCCTGAAGGGTGTGGGGGCTTCATGAGGCCAGAAAGTTTTGGCTACGATGGGATTTGTGAACTGCTCCAAAACTGAAGGTTACCTTCTGCACGACAGTCGAGTCCTATTGGATGGTTCCAAGAGGCCCCATATGGAAAGACTCGAGAGCAGGTGTCTAAGCATGGATGCCTGGGAACGCCACCTCATATTCCCACTCTTTAGTCAGGACAAGGCAGGCTCAATCTGCGGGCTCTTGGGTGAGCTACCCAGAGGGGAGAGTTGAAATGGACTCTCCTGAAGATGAGTCCTACTGTGGCTTGGTGGCCTGGGAGACCTTGGAATGTGGAGGTGGCTCAGGGACTCTGCAGGATTCTCCAACATGAGGTGATTGACACGGCTCCAACAAGGAAACTTCCCATGTGGAGACGAGAGGAGTTCTGTTCCGTGCCTCAGGAAAGCCCCATACCCTGTTCTTCGAACCACAGCCTCTGAGGAGTGACACCTGGAAACCAAAGCAAGAGTTGAGACTACGGCCTAAAGGCCTGTCCGGCTCAACCTTCTATCTCTGTTGACATCTGTGTGCATGCATTCATGGATGTAGCTGCTCAGATTGTGTCCGAATGCCCCTGTGAGTCCAGTGAGGCTCCAAGTAGTGGGATGTCCTCGGAGGCCTTGAGGTTTCTCATATTCTGGAGGTGTGTGGCCAAAGAAATGGACACAGTTTCCCAGGAGAGAGCAGGCACGGTCCTGTGGTATGGCTCCAGAGGACCCAGCCTAGAGGCTGTGTTTGCCAGGGCTGTGGGGACAGATGTCTGAAAAAGCAAACTTGGCTCATCTAGGGGCCAATGTAATGGCAGGCCTGATCTCTAGTCCGTGAGGGGAGATCCTCTGGAAATCAAAGTAGGGCAAGTGGGAGGCAGTCACTCAGGATTTTGTCTCTGGGTGTTGCGTTTACAGTGTCCGGTCAGGGTAGGGGTTGTCTCAGAGGCCGAGGAAGAGCCTTCCTCTCAGGGGATTGTCCAAGCTCCCAAGGGTTTGTGTTCATTCTGTGGGAATGAAGAGTACTGTTTTCTGCCACAGGGGACCCCCCAGGAGAGGGACTCTAGAGCACAGCAGTGGGTTCCCTCAACTGGAATACACACCATCTAGTTAGTCCTGGGTGCCTATGGGCATGGCAAGCCACATATGCGGGCTCTTGGTCCAGTCACTGAGAGGCGTTACTTGAATAAGGTACTCACGCTGAGGGTCACAATGTGTGTTTGTGCCCAAGGCGGCCCTCACGCTTGGGCGTGGCCTCATGGGCCATGCCGTTTTCTACTACACTGAAGGTTTGACTCACTGCCAGCAGCAAGGTTTCTTGCCAGGGGGAAGGAGGGGTTCTGACTTGTGCATCAGGTTCCCCCCTGTGCAGGGATTGGAGATAAGGTCTAGGTTCCGATGACTGAAAACCCAGGTTGGGAATGGATGGTGGCCTAAGGCAGTGGCGGGTCCAATGTGCTGGGTGTGCAGCCAGCTGTGTCGGTGTCTGTTGGAAGGTCTGGGCTCAGGCTATTTGCGACAGAGCATCACTGTTTAAGGTAGCCTAGGCAATTGGAGTGTTGCCGAGGGCCAAGCAGTTTGATCCTCATTTGGGGTTTCTGGGCAGCGACATAGACAATGTTTTTCTCCTGGGAGGCAGGCACAGTGCTTCATTGTGACCTCAGAATTCCCAGTAGGGAGGGTTTGTGGGCCAGGAGTGTGAGGACGGAAGTCTGAAAACACAAGCTAGTGTGACGATTGGAGCCAAGGGCAGAGCAGGCCCACTCTGCAGAGGCTGAATCAAAATCTCCTGCATCTGAAGTCAGGCTGAGGATCAGACGTTGGCTGAGGCTGGAGTATGTGTCCATGATGGCACCTTCATGAAGTGGGGGCCTCATGAGGCCAAGGAAGTTTTCCCATGCTGAGTTTGGAGGTTGCCCCAAACCACAAGGTTTCCTTCTGCGGGACATTCGAGTCCTGTTGCATGGCTCCAGGACATACCATATGGAAGGACTGGAGAGCAGGGTTCGAAGGATGGATCCCTGTACAGCATGCCTCGCATTCCCATTGGCTATTAGCGACAAGATATGTTTGATCTGCTGCCTCTGGAACACGCGACCCAGGGGGCTGAGTTGAAATGGCCTCTCCTGAGGATGCGTCATAATGTGCGTTTGGGTCCATGGAGACCTTGGAATGTGCTGGTTGTTCAGTGGCCCTGCGGAACTCTCCTACCTGAAGTGTTTGATACATCCCAGTAAGAAAGCTGCCCATGTTGAGATGAGAAAGGTTTGGTTTGGTGCCTCAGAAAAGCCCCATGTGCTGGTCTACGAAAACAGTCCTCTGAGAACGGAAACATGGAAACCAAAGCTAAGGTTCAGATTAGGGCCTGGGGGCCTGTCAATTTCAACCTTCTGTCTCTGGGGACACTGTCTGAGAGTCTAAGTGGAGATAGTTGCTCCGCTGGTGTCAGAGAGCCCCTCTTAGTCCAGGGTGGCCTATACTATTGATGGCCTCAGGGACCTTGGAGCTTTTCCCTAACCTGTCGGGTTGTGGTCAATGGATTGGGCACGCTTTCCATGGAGAGGGCAGGCACAATCTTTCGCTGTTTGGTCCAGAGGCCCTAGCCTGGATGTTGTGTGGGTCCAGGATGTGGGCACAGAAGTCTGAATACACAAACTCAGCTTATGAGTGGCGCCTAGGGTATGGCCGGCCGGATGTACAGCCCGAGAGGGAGCTCCTGGGCCTCTGAAACAAGGGCGAGTGGGAGGCGTTCCTTCAGGCTTTTGTCTCTGGATGTTGTGTCCGGGATAGCCGTGGATTGGAGCGGTGGCCTCAGGTACTGTGGACGAGTATCCCTCTCTGGGGATTTGTCCCAGCTCCCAAGAGTTTGGGGTCATTTTGTGGGAAGGGTGGAGTCGTGTTGTCTGGCTCATGGGTCTCTCCAAGAAAGGGATTCCAGAGCAGAGCTCCAGGTACAGGCGGGGCGACTGGAAAATTCAAACCGTGGTGAGGATTGTGTGCATAGGGGCTTGGCAAGCCCCATATGTGGGCTCTTGGTCCAGGCCCTGACAGGCCTTTCTTTGACATGGGGCTCATGCTGAGGGTCACAGTGTGAATTTGTGCCCAAGCAGCATTCAAGTTTGGGCGTGGCATCAGGGGCCATGAAGGTTTCTCCCACCCTGAAGGTGTGACTCCATGCCAAGAGCAAGCTTGACAGCCATGGGGAAGGAGGAGTTCTGTTTTGTGCTTGCTATACCCAGCTGTGTGGAGAATTGATATAATGTCTAGGTTCAGATATCTGAAAACCAAGGTTAGGATGAGGTGACGGCATAAGACCATGGCGTGTCCGAAGTGCTGGGTGTGCGGCCAGCTGTCTCCTTGTCGGTCTGGACGTCTGGCTTCAGGCTGTGTCAGGCAGAGCATGAGTGCCCAGAGCAGCCTATCCAGTTCGGGTACCGTCGAGGCCCGAGCAGGTTGATCCTCATCTGGGTTTTCTGGAGAGCCCCACAGGAAAAGGTTTTTCTTCCGTTGGGCAGACACTGGGCTGGGTTTTGGTTCTGGAGTTCCTAGTCCGGAGGGCTTGTTTGCCAGGAGTGTGAGGAAGGAAGTCTGAAAACACAAGCTAGCGTGAGGTTTGGGACCGAGGGCACGGCAGGCCCACTCTGCAGAGGCTGAATCGAGATCTCCTGCACTGAGGTCATGTCAACTATGAGACGTGCCTCAGGCTAGAGTTCTTGTCCAGCATGGCCTCTTCCTGAAGGGTGTGGGGGCTTCATGAGTCCAGAAAGTTTTGGCTACGATGGGATTTGTGAACTGTTCCAAAACTAAGGTTACCTTCTGCACGACAGTCGAGTCCTATTGGATGGTTCCAAGAGGCCCCATATGGAAAAACTCGAGAGCAGGTGTCTAAGCATGGATGCCTGGGAACGCCACCTCATATTCCCACTCTTTAGTCAGGACAAGGCAGGCTCAATCTGCGGGCTCTTGGGTGAGCTACCCAGAGGGGAGAGTTGAAATGGACTCTCCTGAAGATGAGTCCTACTGTGGCTTGGTGGCCTGGGAGACCTTGGAATGTGGAGGTGGCTCAGGGACTCTGCAGGATTCTCCAACATGAGGTGATTGACACGGCTCCAACAAGGAAACTTCCCATGTGGAGACGAGAGGAGTTCTGTTCCGTGCCTCAGGAAAGCCCCATACCCTGTTCTTCGAACCACAGCCTCTGAGGAGTGACACCTGGAAACCAAAGCAAGAGTTGAGACTACGGCCTAAAGGCCTGTCCGGCTCAACCTTCTATCTCTGTTGACATCTGTGTGCATGCATTCATGGATGTAGCAGCTCAGCTTGTGTCCGAATGCCCCTGTGAGTCCAGTGAGGCTCCCAGTAGTGGGATGTCCTCGGAGGCCTTGAGGTTTCTCATATTCTGGAGGTGTGTGGCCAAAGAAATGGACACAGTTTCCCAGGAGAGAGCAGGCACGGTCCTGTGGTATGGCTCCAGAGGACCCAGCCTAGAGGCTGTGTTTGCCAGGGCTGTGGGGACAGATGTCTGAAAAAGCAAACTTGGCTCAGCTTGCGGCCAATGTAATGGCAGGCCTGATCTCTAGTCCGTGAGGGGAGATCCTCTGGAAATCAAAGTAGGGCAAGTGGGAGGCAGTCACTCAGGATTTTGTCTCTGGGTGTTGCGTTTACAGTGTCCGGTCAGGGTAGGGGTTGTCTCAGAGGCCGAGGAAGAGCCTTCCTCTCGGGGGACTGTCCAGCTCCCAAGTGTTTGTGTTCATTCTGTGGGAATGAAGAGTACTGTTTTCTGCCACAGGGGACCCCCCAGGAGAGGGACTCTAGAGCACAGCAGTGGGTTCCCTCAACTGGAATACACACCATCTAGTTAGTCCTGGGTGCCTATGGGCATGGCAAGCCACATATGCGGGCTCTTGGTCCAGTCACTGAGAGGCGTTACTTGAATAAGGTACTCACGCTGAGGGTCACAATGTGTGTTTGTGCCCAAGGCGGCCCTCACGCTTGGGCGTGGCCTCATGGGCCATGCCGTTTTCTCCTACACTGAAGGTTTGACTCACTGCCAGCAGCAAGGTTTCTTGCCATGGGGAAGGAGTGGTTCTGACTTGTGCATCAGGTTCCCCCCTCTGCAGGGATTGGAGATAAGGTCTAGGTTCCGTAGACTGAAAATTCAGGTTGGGAATGGATGGTGGCCTAAGGCAGTGGCGGGTCCAATGTGCTGGGTGTGCAGCCAGCTGTGTCGGTGTCTGTTGGAAGGTCTGGGCTCAGGCTATTTGCGACAGAGCATCACTGTTTAAGGTAGCCTAGGCAATTGGGGTGTTGCCGAGGGCCAAGCAGTTTGATCCTCATTTGGGGTTTCTGGGCAGCGACATAGACAATGTTTTTCTCCTGGGAGGCAGGCACAGTGCTTCATTGTGGCCCCAGAATTCCCAGTAGGGAGGGTTTGTGGGCCAGGAGTGTGAGGACGGAAGTCTGAAAACACAAGCTAGTGTGAGGATTGGAGCCAAGGGCAGAGCAGGCCCACTCTGCAGAGGCTGAATCAAAATCTCCTGCATCTGAAGTCAGGCTGAGGATCAGACGTTGGCTGAGGCTGGAGTATGTGTCCATGATGGCACCTTCATGAAGTGGGGGCCTCATGAGGCCAAGGAAGTTTTCCCACGCTGAGGTGGAGGTTGCCCCAAACCACAAGGTTTCCTTCTGCGGGACATTCGAGTCCTGTTGCATGGCTCCAGGACATACCATATGGAAGGACTGGAGAGCAGGGTTCGAAGGATGGATCCCTGTACAGCATGCCTCGCATTCCCATTGGCTATTAGCGACAAGATATGTTTGATCTGCTGCCTCTGGAACACGCGACCCAGGGGGCTGAGTTGAAATGGCCTCTCCTGAGGATGCGTCATAATGTGCGTTTGGGTCCATGGAGACCTTGGACTGTGCTGGTTGTTCAGTGGCCCTGCGGAACTCTCCTACCTGAAGTGTTTGATACATCCCAGTAAGAAAGCTGCCCATGTGGAGATGAGAGAGGTTTGGTTTGGTGCCTCAGAAAAGCCCCCATGTGCTGGTCTACGAAAACAGTCCTCTGAGAACGGAAACATGGAAACCAAAGCTAAGGTTCAGATTAGGGCCTGGGGGCCTGTCCATTTCAACCTTCTGTCTCTGGGGACACTGTCTGAGAGTCTAAGTGGAGATAGTTGCTCCGCTGGTGTCAGAGAGCCCCTCTTAGTCCAGGGTGGCCTATACTATTGATGGCCTCAGGGACCTTGGAGATTTTCCCTAACCTGTAGGGTTGTGGTCAATGGATTGGGCACACTTTCCTTGGAGAGGGCAGGCACAATCTTTCGCTGTTTGGTCCAGAGGCCCTAGCCTGGATGTTGTGGGGGTCCAGGCTGTGGGCACAGAAGTGTGAATACACAAACTCAGCTTAGGAGTGGCGCCTAGGGTATGGCAGGCCGGATGTACAGCCCGAGAGGGAGCTCCTGGGCCTCTGAAACAAGGGCGAGTGGGAGGCGTTCCTTCAGGCTTTTGTCTCTGGATGTTGTGTCCGGGATAGCCGTGGATTGGAGCGGTGGCCTCAGGTACTGTGGACGAGTATCCCTCTCTGGGGATTTGTCCCAGCTCCCAAGAGTTTGGGGTCATTTTGTGGGAAGGGTGGAGTCGTGTTGTCTGGCTCATGGGTCTCTCCAAGAAAGGGATTCCAGAGCAGAGCTCCAGGTACGGGCGGGGCGACTGGAAAATTCAAACCGTGGTGAGGATTGGGTGCATAGGGGCTTGGCAAGCCCCATATGTGGGCTCTTGGTCCAGGCCCTGACAGGCCTTTCTTTGACATGGGGCTCATGCTGAGGGTCACAGTGTGAATTTGTGCCCAAGCAGCACTCAAGTTTGGGCGTGGCATCAGGGGCCATGAAGGTTTCTCCCACCCTGAAGGTGTGACTCCATGCCAAGAGCAAGCTTGACAGCCATGGGGAAGGAGGAGTTCTGTTTTGTGCTTGCTATACCCAGCTGTGTGGAGAATTGATATAATGTCTAGGTTCAGATATCTGAAAACCAAGGTTAGGATGAGGTGACGGCATAAGACCATGGCGTGTCCGAAGTGCTGGGTGTGCGGCCAGCTGTCTCCTTGTCTGTCTGGACGTCTGGCTTCAGGCTGTGTCAGGCAGAGCATGAGTGCCCAGAGCAGCCTATCCAGTTCGGGTACCGTCGAGGCCCGAGCAGGTTGATCCTCATCTGGGTTTTCTGGAGAGCCCCACAGGGAAACGTTTTTCTTCCGTTGGGCAGACACTGGGCTGGGTTTTGGTTCTGGAGTTCCTAGTCCGGAGGGCTTGTTTGCCAGGAGTGTGAGGAAGGAAGTCTGAAAACACAAGCTAGCGTGAGGTTTGGGACCGAGGGCACGGCAGGCCCACTCTGCAGAGGCTGAATCGAGATCTCCTGCACTGAGGTCATGTCAACTATGAGACGTGCTTCAGGCTAGAGTTCTTGTCCAGCATGGCCTCTTCCTGAAGGGTGTGGGGGCTTCATGAGGCCAGAAAGTTTTGGCTACGATGGGATTTGTGAACTGCTCCAAAACTGAAGGTTACCTTCTGCACGACAGTCGAGTCCTATTGGATGGTTCCAAGAGGCCCCATATGGAAAGACTCGAGAGCAGGTGTCTAAGCATGGATGCCTGGGAACGCCACCTCATATTCCCACTCTTTAGTCAGGACAAGGCAGGCTCAATCTGCGGGCTCTTGGGTGAGCTACCCAGAGGGGAGAGTTGAAATGGACTCTCCTGAAGATGAGTCCTACTGTGGCTTGGTGGCCTGGGAGACCTTGGAATGTGGAGGTGGCTCAGGGACTCTGCAGGATTCTCCAACATGAGGTGTTTGACACGGCTCCAACAAGGAAACTTCCCATGTGGAGACGAGAGGAGTTCTGTTCCGTGCCTCAGGAAAGCCCCATACCCTGTTCTTCGAACCACAGCCTCTGAGGAGTGACACCTGGAAACCAAAGCAAGAGTTGAGACTACGGCCTAAAGGCCTGTCCGGCTCAACCTTCTATCTTTGTTGACATCTGTGTGCATGCATTCATGGATGTAGCTGCTCAGCTTGTGTCGGAATGCCCCTGTGAGTCCAGTGAGGCTCCCAGTAGTGGGATGTCCTCGGAGACCTTGAGCTTTCTCATATTCTGGAGGTGTGTGGCCAAAGGAATGGACACAGTTTCCCAGGAGAGAGCAGGCACGGTCCTGTGGTATGGCTCCAGAGGACCCAGCCTAGAGGCTGTGTTTGCCAGGGCTGTGGGGACAGATGTCTGAAAAAGCAAACTTGGCTCAGCTAGGGGCCAATGTAAGGGCAGGCCTGATCTCTAGTCCGTGAGGGGAGATCCTCTGGAAATCAAAGTAGGGCAAGTGGGAGGCAGTAACTCAGGATTTTGTTTCTGGGTGTTGCATTTACTGTGTCCGGTCAGGGTAGGGGTTGTCTCAGAGGCCGAGGAAGAGCCTTCCTCTCGGGGGATTGTCCAAGCTCCCAAGTGTTTGTGTTCATTCTGTGGGAATGAAGAGTACTGTTTTCTGCCACAGGGGACCCCCCAGGAGATGGACTCTAGCAACAGCAGTGGGTTCATTCAACTGGAATACACACCATCTAGTTAGTCCTGGGTGCCTATGGGCATGGCAAGCCACATATGCGGGCTCTTGGTCCAGTCACTGAGAGGCGTTACTTGAATAAGGTACTCACGCTGAGGGTCACAATGTGTGTTTGTGCCCAAGGCGGCCCTCACGCTTGGGCGTGGCCTCATGGGCCATGCCGTTTTCTCCTACACTGAAGGTTTGACTCACTGCCAGCAGCAAGGTTTCTTGCCAAGGGGAAGGAGGGGTTCTGACTTGTGCATCAGGTTCCCCCCTGTGCAGGGATTGGAGATAAGGTCTAGGTTCCGATGACTGAAAACCCAGGTTGGGAATGGATGGTGGCCTAAGGCAGTGGCGGGTCCAATGTGCTGGGTGTGCAGCCAGCTGTGTCGGTGTCTGTTGGAAGGTCTGGGCTCAGGCTATTTGCGACAGAGCATCACTGTTTAAGGTAGCCTATGCAATTGGGGTGTTGCCGAGGGCCAAGCAGTTTGATCCTCATTTGGGGTTTCTGGGCAGCGCCATAGACAATGTTTTTCTCCTGGGAGTCAGGCACAGTGCTTCATTGTGGCCCCAGAATTCCAAGTAGGGAGGGTTTGTGGGCCAGGTGTGTGTGGACGGAAGTCTGAAAACACAAGCTAGTGTGAGGATTGGAGCCAAGGGCAGAGCAGGCCCACTCTGCAGAGGCTGAATCAAAATCTCCTGCATCTGAAGTCAGGCTGAGGATCAGACGTTGGCTGAGGCTGGAGTATGTGTCCATGATGGCACCTTCATGAAGTGGGGGCGTCATGAGGCCAAGGAAGTTTTCCCACGCTGAGTTTGGAGGTTGCCCCAAACCACAAGGTTTCCTTCTGCGGGACATTCGAGTCCTGTTGCATGGCTCCAGGACATACCATATGGAAGGACTGGAGAGCAGGGTTCGAAGGATGGATCCCTGTACAGCATGCCTCGCATTCTCATTGGCTATTAACGACAAGATATGTTTGATCTGCTGCCTCTGGAACACGCGACCCAGGGGGCTGAGTTGAAATGGCCTCTCCTGAGGATGCGTCATAATGTGCGTTTGGGTCCATGGAGACCTTGGAATGTGCTGGTTGTTCGGTGGCCCTGCGGAACTCTCCTACCTGAAGTGTTTGATACATCCCAGTAAGAAAGCTGCCCATGTGGAGATGAGAGAGGTTTGGTTTGGTGCCTCAGAAAAGCCCCATGTGCTGGTTTACGAAAACAGTCCTCTGAGAACGGAAACATGGAAACCAAAGCTATGGTTCAGATTAGGGCCTGGGGGCCTGTCCATTTCAACCTTCTCTTCTGGGGACACTGTCTGAGAGTCTAAGTGGAGATAGTTGCTCCGCTGGTGTCAGAGAGCCCCTCTTAGTCCAGGGTGGCCTATACTATTGATGGCCTCAGGGACCTAGGAGCTTTTCCCTAACCTGTAGGGTTGTGGTCAATGGATTGGGCACACTTTCCTTGGAGAGGGCAGGCACAATCTTTCGCTGTTTGGTCCAGAGGCCCTAGCCTGGATGTTGTGTGGGTCCAGGCTGTGGGCACAGAAGTCTGAATACACAAACTCAGCTTAGGAGTGGCGCCTAGGGTATGGCAGGCCGGATGTACAGCCCGAGAGGGAGCTCCTGGGCCTCTGAAACAAGGGCGAGTGGGAGGCGTTCCTTCAGGCTTTTGTCTCTGGATGTTGTGTCCGGGATAGCCGTGGATTGGAGCGGTGGCCTCAGGTACTGTGGACGAGTATCCCTCTCTGGGGATTTGTCCTAGCTCTCAAGAGTTTGGGGTCATTTTGTGGGAAGGGTGGAGTCGTGTTGTCTGGCTCATGGGTCTCTCCAAGAAAGGGATTCCAGAGCAGAGCTCCACGTACGGGCGGGGCGACTGGAAAATTCAAACCGTGGTGAGGATTGGGTGCATAGGGGCTTGGCAAGCCCCATATGTGGGCTCTTGGTCCAGGCCCTGACAGGCCTTTCTTTGACATGGGGCTCATGCTGAGGATCACAGTGTGAATTTGTGCCCAAGCAGCACTCAAGTTTGGGCGTGGCATCAGGGGCCATGAAGGTTTCTCCCACCCTGAAGGTGTGACTCCATGCCAAGAGCAAGCTTGACAGCCATGGGGAAGGAGGAGTTCTGTTTTGTGCTTGCTATACCCAGCTGTGTGGAGAATTGATATAATGTCTAGGTTCAGATATCTGAAAACCAAGGTTAGGATGAGGTGACGGCATAAGACCATGGCGTGTTCGAAGTGCTGGGTGTGCGGCCAGCTGTCTCCTTGTCTGTCTGGACGTCTGGCTTCAGGCTGTGTCCGGCAGAGCATGAGTGCCCAGAGCAGCCTATCCAGTTCGGGTACCGTCGAGGCCCGAGCAGGTTGATCCTCATCTGGGTTTTCTGGAGAGCCCCACAGGGAAACGTTTTTCTTCCGTTGGGCAGACACTGGGCTGGGTTTTGGTTCTGGAGTTCCTAGTCCGGAGGGCTTGTTTGCCAGGAGTGTGAGGAAGGAAGTCTTAAAACACAAGCTAGCGTGAGGTTTGGGACCGAGGTCACGGCATGCCCACTCTGCAGAGGTTGAATCGGCATCTCCTGCACTGAGGTCATGTCAACTATGAGACGTGCCTCAGGCTAGAGTTCTTGTGCAGCATGGCCTCTTCCTGAAGGGTGTGGGGGCTTCATGAGGCCAGAAAGTTTTGCCTACGATGGGATTTGTGAACTGCTCCAAAACTGAAGGTTACCTTCTGCACGACAGTCGAGTCCTATTGGATGGTTCCAAGAGGCCCCATATGGAAAGACTCGAGAGCAGGTGTCTAAGCATGGATGCCTGGGAACGCCACCTCATATTCCCACTCTTTAGTCAGGACAAGGCAGGCTCAATCTGCGGGCTCCTGGGTGAGCTACCCAGAGGGGAGAGTTGAAATGGACTCTCCTGAAGATGAGTCCTACTGTGGCTTGGTGGCCTGGGAGACCTTGGAATGTGGAGGTGGCTCAGGGACTCTGCAGGATTCTCCAACATGAGGTGTTTGACACGGCTCCAACAAGGAAACTTCCCATGTGGAGACGAGAGGAGTTCTGTTCCGTGCCTCAGGAGAGCCCCATACCCTGTTCTTCGAACCAAAGCTTCTGAGGAGTGACACCTGGAAACCAAAGTAAGAGTTGAGACTACGGCCTAAAGGCCTGTCCGGCTCAACCTTCTATCTCTGTTGTCATCTGTGTGCATGCATTCATGGATGTAGCTGCTCAGCTTGTGTCCGAAAGCCCCTGTGAGTCCAGTGAGGCTCCCAGTAGTGGGATGTCCTCGGAGGCCTTGAGGTTTCTCATATTCTGGAGGTGTGTGGCTAAAGGAATGGACACAGTTTCCCAGGAGAGAGCAGGCACGGCCCTGTGGTATGGCTCCAGAGGACCCAGCCTAGAGGCTCTGTTTGCCAGGGCTGTGGGGACAGATGTCTGAAAAAGCAAACTTGGCTCAGCTAGGGGCCAATGTAATGGCAGGCCTGATCTCTAGTCCGTGAGGGGAGATCCTCTGGAAATCAAAGTAGGGCAAGTGGGAGGCAGTCACTCAGGATTTTGTCTCTGGGTGTTGCGTTTACAGTGTCCGGTCAGGGTAGGGGTTGTCTCAGAGGCCGAGGAAGAGCCTTCCTCTCAGGGGATTGTCCAAGCTCCCAAGTGTTTGTGTTCATTCTGTGGGAATGAAGAGTACTGTTTTCTGCCACAGGGGACCCCCCAGGAGAGGGACTCTAGAGCACAGCAGTGGGTTCCCTCAACTGGAATACACACAATCTAGTTAGTCCTGGGTGCCTATGGGCATGGCAAGCCACATATGCGGGCTCTTGGTCCAGTCACTGAGAGGCGTTACTTGAATAAGGTACTCACGCTGAGGGTCACAATGTGTGTTTGTGCCCAAGGCGGCCCTCACGCTTGGGCGTGGCCTCATGGGCCATGCCGTTTTCTCCTACACTGAAGGTTTGACTCACTGCCAGCAGCAAGGTTTCTTGCCAGGGGGAATGAGGGGTTCTGACTTGTGCATCAGGTTCCCCCCTGTGCAGGGATTGGAGATAAGGTCTAGGTTCTGATGACTGAAAAGCCAGGTTGGGAATGGATGGTGGCCTAAGGCAGTGGCGGGTCCAATGTGCTGGGTGTGCAGCCAGCTGTGTCTGTGTCTGTTGGAAGGTCTGGGCTCAGGCTATTTGCGACAGAGCATCACTGTTTAAGGTAGCCTATGCAATTGGGGTGTTGCCGAGGGCCAAGCAGTTTGATCCTCATTTGGGGTTTCTGGGCAGCGCCATAGACAATGTTTTTCTCTTGGGAGGCAGGCACAGTGCTTCATTGTGGCCCCAGAATTCCCAGTAGGGAGGGTTTGTGGGCCAGGAGTGTGAGGACGGAAGTCTGAAAACACAAGCTAGTGTGAGGATTGGAACCAAGGGCAGAGCAGGCCCACACTGCAGAGGCTGAATCAAAATCTCCTGCATCTGAAGTCAGGCTGAGGATCAGACGTTGGCTGAGGCTGGAGTATGTGTCCATGATGGCACCTTCATGAAGTGGGGGCGTCATGAGGCCAAGGAAGTTTTCCCACGCTGAGTTTGGAGGTTGCCCCAAACCACAAGGTTTCCTTCTGCGGGACATTCGAGTCCTGTTGCATGACTCCAGGACATACCATATGGAAGGACTGGAGAGCAGGGTTCGAAGGATGGATCCCTGTACAGCATGCCTCGCATTCCCATTGGCTATTAGCGACAAGATATGTTTGATCTGCTGCCTCTGGAACACGCGACCCAGGGGGCTGAGTTGAAATGGCCTCTCCTGAGAATGCGTCATAATGTGCGTTTGGGTCCATGGAGACCTTGGACTGTGCTGGTTGTTCAGTGGCCCTGCGGAACTCTCCTACCTGAAGTGTTTGATACATCCCAGTAAGAAAGCTGCCCATGTGGAGATGAGAGATGTTTGGTTTGGTGCCTCAGAAAAGCCCCATGTGCTGGTCTACGAAAACAGTCCTCTGAGAACGGAAACATGGAAACCAAAGCTAAGGTTCAGATTAGGGCCTGGGGGCCTGTCCATTTCAACATTCTGTCTCTGGGGACACTGTCTGAGAGTCTAAGTGGAGATAGTTGCTCCGCTGGTGTCAGAGAGCCCCTCTTAGTCCAGGGGGGCCTACACTATTGATGGCCTCAGGGGCCTTGGAGCTTTTCCCTAACCTGTAGTGTTGTGGTCAATGGATTGGGCACACTTTCCTTGGAGAGGGCAGGCACAATCTTTCGCTGTGGCCCTAGAGGCCCTAGCCTGGAGGTGTGTGGGTCCAGGCTGTGGGCACAGAAGTCTGAATACACAAACTCAGCTTAGGAGTGGCGCCTAGGGTATGGCAGGCTGGATGTACAGCCCGAGAGGGAGCTCCTGGGCCTCTGAAACAAGGGCGAGTGGGAGGCGTTCCTTCAGGCTTTTGTCTCTGGATGTTGTGTCCGGGATAGCCGTGGATTGGAGCGGTGGCCTCAGGTACTGTGGACGAGTATCCCTCTCTGGGGATTTGTCCCAGCTCCCAAGAGTTTGGGGTCATTTTGTGGGAAGGGTGGAGTCGTGTTGTCTGGCTCATGGGTCTCTCCAAGAAAGGGATTCCAGAGCAGAGCTCCAGGTACGGGCGGGGCGACTGGAAAATTCAAACCGTGGTGAGGATTGGGTGCATAGGTGCTTGGCAAGCCCCATATGTGGGCTCTTGGTCCAGGCCCTGACAGGCCTTTCTTTGACATGGGGCTCATGCTGAGGATCACAGTGTGAATTTGTGCCCAAGCAGCACTCAAGTTTGGGCGTGGCATCAGGGGCCATGAAGGTTTCTCCCACCCTGAAGGTGTGACTCCATGCCAAGAGCAAGCTTGACAGCCATGGGGAAGGAGGAGTTCTGTTTTGTGCTTGCTATACCCAGCTGTGTGGAGAATTGATATAATGTCTAGGTTCAGATATCTGAAAACCAAGGTTAGGATGAGGTGACGGCATAAGACCATGGCGTGTCCGAAGTGCTGGGTGTGCGGCCAGCTGTCTCCTTGTCTGTCTGGACGTCTGGCTTCAGGCTGTGTCAGGCAGAGCATGAGTGCCCAGAGCAGCCTATCCAGTTCGGGTACCGTCGAGGCCCGAGAAGGTTGATCCTCATCTGGGTTTTCTGGAGAGCCCCACAGGGAAACGTTTTTCTTCCGTTGGGCAGACACTGGGCTGGGTTTTGGTTCTAGAGTTCCTAGTCCGGAGGGCTTGTTTGCCAGGAGTGTGAGGAAGGAAGTCTGAAAACACAAGCTAGCGTGAGGTTTGGGACCGAGGTCACGGCATGCCCACTCTGCAGAGGCTGAATCGGGATCTCCTGCACTGAGGTCATGTCAACTATGAGACGTGCCTCAGGCTAGAGTTCTTGTCCAGCATGGCCTCTTCCTGAAGGGTGTGGGGGCTTCATGAGTCCAGAAAGTTTTGCCTACGATGGGATTTGTGAACTGCTCCAAAACTGAAGGTTACCTTCTGCACGACAGTCGAGTCCTATTGGATGGTTCCAAGAGGCCCCATATGGAAAGACTCGAGAGCAGGTGTCTAAGCATGGATGCCTGGGAACGCCACCTCATATTCCCACTCTTTAGTCAGGACAAGGCAGGCTCAAACTGCGGGCTCCTGGGTGAGCTACCCAGAGGGGAGAGTTGAAATGGACTCTCCTGAAGATGAGTCCTACTGTGGCTTGGTGGCCTGGGAGACCTTGGAATGTGGAGGTGGCTCAGGGACTCTGCAGGATTCTCCAACATGAGGTGTTTGACACGGCTCCAACAAGGAAACTTCCCATGTGGAGACGAGAGGAGTTCTGTTCCGTGCCTCAGGAAAGCCCCATACCCTGTTCTTCGAACCAAAGCCTCTGAGGAATGACACCTGGAAACCAAAGTAAGAGTTGAGACTACCCCTAAAGGCCTGTCCGGCTCAACCTTCTATCTCTGTTGTCATCTGTGTGCATGCATTCATGGATGTAGCTGCTCAGCTTGTGTCCGAATGCCCCTGTGAGTCCAGTGAGGCTCCCAGTAGTGGGATGTCCACGGAGGCCTTGAGGTTTCTCATATTCTGGAGGTGTGTGGCCAAAGGAATGGACACAGTTTCCCAGGAGAGAGCAGGCACGGCCCTGTGGTATGGCTCCAGAGGACCCAGCCTAGAGGCTCTTTTTGCCAGGGCTGTGGGGTCAGATGTTTGAAAAAGCAAACTTGGCTCAGCTAGGGGCCAATGTAATGGCAGGCCTGATCTCTAGTCCGTGAGGGGAGATCCTCTGGAAATCAAAGTAGGGCAAGTGGGAGGCAGTCACTCAGGATTTTGTCTCTGGGTGTTGCGTTTACAGTGTCCGGTCAGGGTAGGGGTTGTCTCAGAGGCCGAGGAAGAGCCTTCCTCTCAGGGGATTGTCCAAGCTCCCAAGTGTTTGTGTTCATTCTGTGGGAATGAAGAGTACTGTTTTCTGCCGCAGGGGACCCCCCACGAGAGGGACTCTAGAGCACAGCAGTGGGTTCCCTCAACTGGAATACACACCACCTAGTTAGTCCTGGGTGCCTATGGGCATGGCAAGCCACATATGCGGGCTCTTGGTCCAGTCACTGAGAGGCGTTACTTGAATAAGGTACTCACGCTGAGGGTCACAATGTGTGTTTGTGCCAAGGCGGCCCTCACGCTTGGGCGTGGCCTCATGGGCCATGCCGTTTTCTCCTACACTGAAGGTTTGACTCACTGCCAGCAGCAAGGTTTCTTGCCAGGGGGAAGGAGGGGTTCTGACTTGTGCATCAGGTTCCCCCCTGTGCAGGGATTGGAGATAAGGTCTAGGTTCCGATGACTGAAAACCCAGGTTGGGAATGGATGGTGGCCTAAGGCAGTGGCGGGTCCAATGTGCTGGGTGTGCAGCCAGCTGTGTCGGTGTCTGTTGGAAGGTCTGGGCTCAGGCTATTTGCGACAGAGCATCACTGTTTAAGGTAGCCTATGCAATTGGGGTGTTGCCGAGGGCCAAGCAGTTTGATCCTCATTTGGGGTTTCTGGGCAGCGCCATAGACAATGTTTTTCTCTTGGGAGGCAGGCACAGTGCTTCATTGTGGCCCCAGAATTCCCAGTAGGGAGGGTTTGTGGGCCAGGAGTGTGAGGACGGAAGTCTGAAAACACAAGCTAGTGTGAGGATTGGAACCAAGGGCAGAGCAGGCCCACTCTGCAGAGGCTGAATCAAAATCTCCTGCATCTGAAGTCAGGCTGAGGATCAGACGTTGGCTGAGGCTGGAGTATGTGTCCATGATGGCACCTTCATGAAGTGGGGGCCTCATGAGGCCAAGGAAGTTTTCGCACGCTGAGTTTGGAGGTTGCCCCAAACCACAAGGTTTCCTTCTGCGGGACATTCGAGTCCTGTTGCATGGCTCCAGGACATACCATATGGAAGGACTGGAGAGCAGGGTTCGAAGGATGGATCCCTGTACAGCATGCCTCGCATTCCCATTGGCTATTAGCGACAAGATATGTTTGATCTGCTGCCTCTGGAACACGCGACCCAGGGGGCTGAGTTGAAATGGCCTCTCCTGAGGATGCGTCATAATGTGCGTTTGGGTCCATGGAGACCTTGGACTGTGCTGGTTGTTCAGTGGCCCTGCGGAACTCTCCTACCTGAAGTGTTTGATACATCCCAGTAAGAAAGCTGCCCATGTGGAGATGAGAGATGTTTGGTTTGGTGCCTCAGAAAAGCCCCATGTGCTGGTCTACGAAAACAGTCCTCTGAGAACGGAAACATGGAAACCAAAGCTAAGGTTCAGATTAGGGCCTGGGGGCCTGTCCATTTCAACCTTCTGTCTCTGGGGACACTGTCTGAGAGTCTAAGTGGAGATAGTTGCTCCGCTGGTGTCAGAGAGCCCCTCTTAGTCCAGGGGGGCCTACACTATTGATGGCCTCAGGGGCCTTGGAGCTTTTCCCTAACCTGTAGTGTTGTGGTCAATGGATT